>NC_062244.1:11320000-11920000 GCF_905475465.1 Pieris napi
TGTTCTTTTTTCTTTAAGATGTAATTTAAGGGATGGTTCATAATTGAAATATTTAATAAGTCAATCATGAAGTGTGTGTAAATATATTTATCTAGGTCAAAATGGGAACATAATATTATTTTAGGTTGTGTTAAAGTCTTACTCTAGATTTGACGGATACATTTTTGCGTCTCATTAATTAATTCCTGTCATAATAGGTGACCCTAAATCGACGAGAATGCATTACCAATGCAAAAAAAACACATACAAAACAAAAAACTAACATAAGAAATTAATTAGGAAAAACAAGCTAAAGAATTACATAAAAGGTAAACAAAATATTAACTATACAATAACTTTTGTCGGTTCACTCAATGGACAATAAAAACTGTCCGTTTACCTGTAATTCATTAACTAAAGTAATACAGAGAATAATATGTGCACTTTTCAGAAGTTTAGGTTTTTATTAGGGGTAGTAGGTCCGCCATCGTAGGTTCAAATCAAACAATTATTTCGTCGCTGTGTAAAGTTGGGTCCTATTTTTCACAAATATCATGTGATATATATTTGAATTGCCTTGCATTCAATGAAATTTACTGTTTAAAGTAACCAATTCACATTTATGAAAATGTAGATATATTTTACAACAATCTTCATACTTACCGTAACTTTGTGTATCACGCTTTAATGAGGTTTTTTTTTAATTTTGTTGTTTTGTATAATATAATTTATAGATGAGATTTGTGTATAATTTGTGTGTTAAGCATTCATATTGTTTGAGGACTTATAAATAAATTAATTCAATTTGTGGGATTTTTGTATAAATTTTTTATGGTGTTGTATCATCTCTAGTAGTATATTTTAGGAGGACAAGGGCGTGAAATGGCGCAACAACACACTTGTGTGGGGACTGCGACCTTCAGATTTTATTTTCTTTTAAAAGCTACAGATTTTTCCGTTTTTCGCGACACATGTAGGTGAATAGGGCTTTGGCCAGCGGAGATATGATCGAAATTATCTTCTTGTTTTTTTCAACTGTTATCATAGTATTGTAAACTCGTGGCGTACAATTTTAAATTTAGAACAAATGCATCTATTTAGAAAAAAAAGACATTTAATTAAAAATCATAAGTCACCGTGACCACGCAAGCTGTAAAGCACGCGAAACGTCGGATAAATTTAAAATTATGTTAAATAATTGTAAATTTATAATAATAAATAACTTTAATCCGGTCAAAAAGTTTTTTTTTTAAATGTGTAAAGGTTATGTTAATCAAAGACAATACTAAAAATCATAACTATGAGATGTACATTATCAACCTCAAATCAATTTGTATGTGATAAATATTTTGTCTTTTACGAGGTTTTTTTGTATGTTTTAAACTAGCAAAAAATAATAAACGACTCAATTATAAGAGTCTTCGCCTCTTTAGTAGTCTGCTCCAACTTTGATTTTGTTCCCTATAGAGACAGGCGCTAATTATACATTTAAGTTGGTGCGTGGTTTGATAGTACCGGTGACTCCAGAGCTGGTGCTGCTCAACCAAGTATCGCAATACGGAGACGTAAATGCCAGCATTAAAGGTATTCTGTGACAGGGACCAAACTTTTTAGAGTGGTTTTAATTTTCTATTTATTTACGTTTCATTATTATTATTACAATGTCGGTTAATAAGTAAATACTCTATATTTTTGTTAAAAAAATATTAAGTATTTATATATAATATGTACTACAAGAATAAGAGTCTTAAAAGTCTATACGGAAGCCAAAAGCCTAGGAGATTTTGAATTGGTTCGGAAATACCTAATAATTGGTGTAAAAAATGACTATATACTCTTTTTAACATCTAATATATAAAATTCTCGTGTCACAATGTTCGACCTCTACTCCTCCGAAACGATCTTATGAAATTTTGTGCATTATTTTTTAAGTAAGTCTGAGAATCGGCCACTATCTATTTTTAAAACCCCTAAGTGATAAGGAGTATACACCGCAAAAAATTGTTTTTTTTTAGACAACATTTTTGTTTTTATTTTTTTAAGATACAGCATATAAAAATACACACAAACCTTAATTTTTATCCCTCTACGATCAACACCTATTTTTATTTGAGGTTTATACAGAGAAAATTCACAGAAAAACCTAAAAAAATTTCATTCCAGAAAACCGAACAGTCTCTGGGGTAGCATAGCAAAATGTTCCATGTTGGTATGTACTAAAGAGGTAGGCTAAGTATCACATTAAGGAGAAACGAAGTTCGCGGGGCAGCTAATGACTTTATATATATTTTCGTGTTATTAGTATGTATCACAAGATAATTGCTAAACAAGCAAGCCTCTAATGTTTGTGCACGAAGTGTTAAGCGACAAAATTGGTTGAATGAGTTGTCAGTGCCGCATTTAGGCGCCACCATAAAAGTATTAATTGCTCACCGACTAGCACTATTGTTTTGATTATAGTAGATGCAAAATTTTAAGACAATGCCTTATAGTTGAATACAATTAATAATTATGATTACATACGGTTGTATAAATTAGTCGTTATGGCTTTTATGAAACAGTAGGCAAACGGACAGAAGGTTCACCTGATGTTATACCGCTACACTCCGATACACTCGCATTGCCAGAGGGCTCGCAAACGCGTTGGCGGCCTTTTAAGTATTGTACGCTCTTTTCTTGAAGGACCCAAAGTCGAATTGGTTCGGAAATACTTGAGTAGGCAGCTGGTTCCACATAGTGGTGGTGCGCGGCAAAACTGCCTTAAAAATGCTCAGTTGTGGAACGAGTAATAGAACCTGATGGTATACCGCCATAGACACTCGCATTGCCAGAAGGCTCACAAGTAACTGATATTTAAGTTGATAGTTTTAGAGCGCAGAGTTGCCCCCTCCAGAATAGGAAGGGCAGCCTGTGCGTTCACACCGGGTCCTAAGCGTTCCGATATTTTCGTAACCTCTCTTATACACTTATAATAAAATAAAATAAAAATAACCTCTATTCGAGTATTACATAATAAGGATTACATTAAGTTTATCTTATTATGATTAATACTGGCAGAGTGATGGCCACCTCCAAACTCTTCCATTTGTCCCTCGTCGCTACTATTTTCAAATCTTTCCCCGCTATCTCTATTATTAAAATCTACCAGTTTCAAGTGGGCGTCCTATCTTTTTTTCTCATAACTATGCTATGTTACAGCATACATAGATTTCTGCTCCTGTTTAGTTGTAATAAACAAGTGTATTGTCACCGTTAACCACTGCGCCAGGCCGACTATTTTATACAGTGTAACACTTTGTTGTACGCTCATCTAGAAACATGCTGGAGTTTCACCCCTTCGTTGTTGACATCACCATGTGCTGCACGATTTGGTTCGTCGTTTCTTCAACAGCAAAAGAGTGGAACTCCTTGTCTCCTGCCATCTTCCCTAGACAGTTTACTATGGGTTCTTTTAAGCGGCAGTTAAATAGGCATCACCTGTGCGTGCCCTTCAATAGGCCACATCTCAAAATTTATGAAGAACTATATATTTAATCTGCTAATTTAATCCATACTATGAATGGAGCACGTAACAATTAATTGGTATAATACTAAGGCGCGGCGTTGATAATTGCGCAGGAATAATATCAGATGATGATTCATCCCCGTCTTGGAGAATGGAGGCAACGCGGACTATTTGGTGATGTCATGGAGGGCACGTGATATATAATTAGCTCACAATTGTTAACGTCTTGATTTGGACAGTTCGTTCAGACATACACTATTATGTTACAAGCCTATAATTCATATAAGCAGTGTTGGCATAGCTTCAGCGTGCGACTCTCATCCCTGAGGTCGTGGATTCGATCTGGCTGTGCACCAATGGACATTATGTGCGCATTTAACAGTCGCTCGAACGGTGAAGGAAAACATCGTGAGGAAACGGGCTTGCCTTAGACCCAAAAAGTCTACGGTGTGTTTCAGTGCGGCGATTGACAAATGATCATGAAACATACATAAATCTGGGGCCCAGACCTAAAAATCTAGTGCCACTGATTTTTAATAATATAATATGATATGGGCTTTAAAAAGCTATAAACTTTGATATACTATATTGCAATCGCCCATTCAATTATTTCAATTTTACCATTATGTATCCACTATGAAGTTTGAGTTGAGTAAAACAGTTGTTTTGAGTTTTTTTTATTTAACTGTTAGTTAAATAAAAAAAAGTAACTTAACAAAGAACTCTAGGTACGGTTAAATATAATCAAAATAATTTCGTAAAACGCAATAGTCTACCATATTACATAATAGTGGCTGAGATAAATGATTCTTTGTGTTGGCGAGAATAATTGTTTTGTTTAAATCAGCTTGTTGTCGAACTTGTTAACTGCTATTTATCTTATTTTCGATTTAAGATAGCCAACTGGCCTATTTGTAAATTACATAGATAGTAATTTGAAGTGCAATTTATTGATAAAAATACAATAAATCAGTGGCTCTACAACCTTTTTAGATCTGGGTCTCAGATTTCTGTATGTGTTTCATGATCTATCAATCTAATAGGCAAGTAGGTGATCCTGTGCCTGATACACGCTCTCGACTTTTTGGGCCTAGCGACATAGAAAGAAAGTCCATTGGGGCACAGCCAGATCGAACCCACGACCTCAGGGATGAGAGTTCAACGTGCGAAGCCACTAGGCCAACACTACTTAGCAATGTATTGATACTCTAGTGAATATTTGTCACAAATAACTATTGTATGTGAAGAAGTAAGACAGTTTTTCTGTGTGTCATTCATATTTTTCCACCGCAAACAATATATATTTCGCCTGGAGTCTAAGTCTCTCACTAACTAAGCCACGATATAATATGATAAAAATGATACTAGCGATGCATCCATTCATGGCAAGTATTGTTTCCCGTAGTATCGTCTTGCCTTGGGTGTATTTGTGCGAAAACTCTAGTTAAAACACTGAACATTGCATTTATACTCTTTAAAATGAAACAATAATAAATAATGGCGCTCTTTACGTCTAGGCCTCAGATTTTTGAATCTGTATCATGGTCATTTTTAAATCTAATTGGCCAGTAAGTGTCAGCCACAGCTGACACACGCCGTCGAACTTTTGTGTCTAAGACATGTCGGTTTCCTCACGATGTTTTTGTTCGCCGTACGAGCAAGTGTAAATGCGCACATCGAAATAAAGTCTATTGGTGCACAGCAGGGGTTGGAACCTACGACCTCAGGGATGAGTCGCACGCTGAAGCCACTAGGCCAATACTGCTCCGATCTATACTCTTTAGCCTATGTTAAATGAGTACCATTATCATTTAATACTTAAAAACCTTTTTAAGATTCACCGTATAAGTTCACTTGTTTAATTGGCATGAAGTTTCCTGCTCGATGAATCTATAGATAGGTAAGTCTAACTCTAAGAATGACTTAGCTTATTTATACATAATTAGCTTGAGCTGTAAACACTGAGTGCATCCCTAACTTCCCAACATCAATATTCAACTGGAGCGTTTATTATCATATCTCATTATACGAGTTAGTGCTTGTACAGGCTTGGGTAGAAGCCCCTTCTTAGGTTATGACCTCACAAGTAAGTACTAAATTTCGCTCTTACATCATCGAGATATATTAAACTTTCGCAGTTAGCGGTAAGGTCCATTTTGATTTGACGATAAACCGATGTAAAGTCGAGATTTAGTTTCGAAATGCAATTTGGAAATGAGATCCGGAGGGTAGCCGTTACCCTTGGGTGGGGGTGGGAGAGTTACCACTATTATTTATAAGGGTAGGGTCAGTCGACGGATACTCGGCTAGCTATTATATTGCTGGACGAAACCGGTAATGTTAATGCGTAGGTTTATTTGTAAATCGCCACGGATTAATTATTAAATCTTTGACCAACCTGCCTTAATCAATATTATTGTATACTCTAATCTGTTTCACAAATACTTATAACATCGCACAGTAGATACAGAATTATATTGTACTATAATCTGTGGGATCTAAGAATGATATTAAACCCGAATAAATTTAAATACATACCAGTCAAAGTATTAGGTATAAAAACAAATTCAATTTATACAATTTCACTTAAGCTTTTGTGGTAATTTGTTAAAAAAGGTCCAAACAATTTATAAGAATGGAATACTTAATTAAGATTAAGTTTCATTGTTTTAACGATATTAATTTCACGCCTATCTAATTACGGAAGTCAAAACCTCATTAAATCTGTTTCCATAGTTATACATTAACGGCGCGTTCATTGCCGTACGTCCGTACGCCGTTGACTTGAGAACTGACAGCAAATTTAAATTCAGAATCATTTAGGTATGTTTTACGTTTATAAGTGTACATATACAATACAATACAATAATTATATTGTATAATTTAATGTAATTAATTTATTAATGAACTTTATTTGCCATAATATGAACTTTAAAACGACATTTTTAACATATCAAAACTTCTACGAAAGAAGATAATTTTATAAAGTCTTTACATGATAAAACAAAAACCTGGAAGTATTTTTTCAAGTAATCAGAGTAACTACTTTAGACTCTAAATTTATTATATATTTATTTAAAAAAACTCTAAAGTTTAGAGTTTTACAATCTTGATTTGGTTTGTTAATCAACAGCTCTGGTCCTATTTCTGAGTACTACCCTTCCCTTTTTACACGTGTCTATTACGAATCATGTTTATATTATAGAAGACTAACATTCTTCAATATAAATGTTTCAAAACTGTATTTACGCTGTATCAGAAGTCATATGAGTACTTAAAACCGAGCAATTAACTAATTAATAAGGTATATAGTAGGTGGATTTGCTACATTTAACCGTTACAGTACACAAATATCTTGCACGTAAAAATAGATGAAGCCAGCCAGCACAATGGAAACAAACCCAAGATAGTGTTCGCGAGTTATATCTACTTAACTTGTATGTTTAAAATAAACAAGTGCGCCCAGACACAATTTACATAAATATATTGCTTCTAACCTTGTACGGTTCTCAATTTAATGGCCTTAATAGCTTCTTTGTAACTACACTTTATGTCCGTTAATTTATTGCCAACCACATTAACAGGTTTTTATATAGTCTAGTTTTGTTTGATATTACGCGGTACTTTGGTAATTGTTGTAAAAACGGATTATAAAAAGTGTATTCCATACTAATTTTGTATGTATTTTTGAACTACAAGTACTTCTAAGAATTATTTTATTAACATGCCTGAGTAATAACAGTTAGACATTTAAACAAATAAATAGTAAATAATAATCTTTATTTTGTCTTACAAAAACTTACATATAAGTACACAAAATAAAGCAACAGTTCTTAATAATAAGGAAAAGCTGTATGTGTGAGACTGATTCCTGTTAAATGTAAGAGTATAACCCGTACATATAGTCGTCTGTTATATTACTAATGGGGGAATAATTATGTTCATCTAAGGAACTCAGCACGGTCTTTATCCGTATCACCTCTATCACGTATATGGAACTGCCCACTGAAGTATTTCCGAACCAATTCGACTCAGGGTCCTTCAAAAAAAGAGCGTAACAATTCTTAAAAGGACGGCAACGCACTTGCAAGCCTTCTGGCAATGTGAGTGTCCATGGACGGCCTCCTATTACTTAAAAAAAAGGTCTATTAGACTTAAGTATAATGTAGTGAAATATTTTAAGATAACCGACCAGAGTGAACTAATTTAACTCTTATAGCGTTCTGAGTGAAACGGAAAACTCGTAAATAACAATTATGTAGGTACTTTAAATTATATTTGTGTTGTAGAGGACGTGTTGTTTGAGTTAATTGTCATTGCAGTGAGGGTTGTAGTATTGATAGCGCCACCTATAAGGTTATAAAACAGCCTTGTGTGCCTTTTAACACTGACTAAACATATGAAAATTGGTTTATGTAGTGCACATTATGATATAATCTGAGAGAACTAGAAATATAGATCCAGTAGATGAAAGCTAGAAGATAAAAAGTAACAATAACAACAAATAACAAAATAACCTTCTGGCAATGAGTTCATGGCCTGTATCACTTTACATAAGATAATAAAAACGTTAGTACATCTAAAATGCTTTATGCTCTTAGAAGCAAGTAGGTGATCAGCCTCCTGTACCTGACAGACGCCGACGACTGTTTTATCTAAGGCAAGTCGGTGTCCTCACGATGTTTTCCTTCACCATTCGGCCGAATGTTAAATGCGCACATAGAAAGTCCATTGGTGCCGGGTATCGAACCTACGACCTCAGTGATGAGAGTCGCACGCTGAAGCCACTAGACCATCACTGCTCACAAAATGTATACAAAACATCATCTCAAATCAATATTACACCTGACAAGTATCAAAACTCGGCCATCCTATCAATCATAAAATGTGTTTTGCCTCACATGTGTAAATATAACATTCTAGCCTCTATACTCGGTCACATTCTTTAAAATAATAACAATGTATCCTGCCCCATAAACAGCTCATATCCATTAAATATCAATCCAAATAATAATACATTTTTGAATAACATTACATTTTGTACAATTTCAATTGACATTTCGATAGTATCAAATAATTACAGTCGTTATTAATGTCAAAGCTTAGACAGAATTGAAAGAGTTGACATTAGCGTAGGTCGATACGTAACGGCGATAGTTCCGAAGGGGGTTAATTAATAATAACGGCGTATGGGTGATTAATGAAACTGTACCCTTCCTAATTTATAGTTGGACTTAGCTTCCCCACCCCGCCGGCCCAAAGCAAACTAAATATCCGATACCTCGCTAGGAGTGTTGATGGGCGAGTTTTGATACTTTTCAGGTGTAATTTTGATTTAGGACGATATTTTGTTTGAATTTTTTGAGCAGTGTTGGCTTAGTGGCTTCAGCGTGCAACTCTCATCCCTGAGATGATAAGTTCCATCTACTGTGCACCAATGGACTTTCTTTCTATGTCCGAATTTCGCCCGAACGGTGAAGGAAAACATTGTGAGGATACCGGCTTGCCTTCGACCCAAAAAAGTCAAAAATGATCATGAAACAGTAAGAGAAATCTGAGGCCCAACCTTAAAAGGTTGTAGCGCCACTGATTTATTTTTGTATGAATTTAAGCCTGTTTTGTTGATACAATTTTTTCTAAGTTACTTTCAGAATTAGTAATTTAACATGTAAAATAGACTTGTATATAGATTCAATTAAGTATCAAACACTATGCGGCCTATCTAAGTTAAAGAATATGTTTAAAGAACAATTCGCAAACAAGGTGCATTCAAATCCCAATCAAAGAGATTTCTGAGTTGCTCTATTTAATTTAATCTTTGCCATAATGTCTAGTATCAAAACGTGCGCATCCAACCACATTATTATGAAGACAAGTACGAGCAGTGTATTCGGACTTTGAAAATCTAATTACGTAGCCAGTACCCTTACCTCGATCGCTCCTTCGCGTCTACCCCCTCCCCCTCCCGTACGTCACCCCGCAACACCCCCTCCCGTTGTTCTATTCCACTTAATAATTTTAGTTAGAACAAACACAAATATTTATGTATACAGTTAAATTATGGCTTATTATGTTCAGTTTTGTTTGTTATTAACTGTTAATATTAACTTCCATGTCAATATAGTTAAAGTTGTGTGGGTACTTGAAAAAAACGTTTAATCTTTCAACAGTTATTCCAACACTTTTCATGACCTCAATTATGTGTCAAAACATTCTTTCATAGTATGTATTTTAAAATATTCGACCCCTATACAAGAGACTGTTACTCGAGACATGAATGGACCAAGCCTATATTTTGTATACAAACAGTGAATTTATCTTAATAAAAATTCAGAAATATTAATCAAATAATAACACGTTCATATTAAGTTGTACCAATAAATATGTCACCGAATTAATTAATCCCGCCTTACAAAAACTCGTAAATTAAAACCCGTCATTATTCTATTAAAGAATCGGGAACAATTAAAAACGATGAATAAAATCGCAATTAACATCGCATAACATGTAATAAAATTCAATATTCTGATGGTATCGGCAAGTAGGGCCAAGTTGGACCAACTCGGGCCAACCGCTCGAATTATACATGGTGTATTAATAGTTACTCTAGTATTGCTAGTGAAGTTTTAATTCGATAACCCGCCGCCCGCCACCCTGCGATAATGTATTTATGGACGATACCGCGTACCTAATGAGCGTTCATACGCCTGTTTATGTGGCCCCGACTTGTAAGGTAGTTAGAGCTTTTAACGGGCCGGTTATGATCAACTTACTGGGCGGCAAAGGAAACGCGCCCGGCTATATTAAGTCGCTGTATAAGGGTCAGCAAGTGGGATTCGATTTTTAAATCTTAGCTCGGCTATAGATAGCCTTTGGAATAACCTGGTCTTTGTGGTTCGATTTTTAAATTTTAGCTAAGCTCGAATTTCTCTAATGTCGATTGTGGAATTCCATTTTTAAATTTTATCTTGGCTATAGTCTGTAGCTTTTAATTTAGCCTTACTGTTGGAATTCGATTTTTAAACTTTTTTGTTATTTTAATCTTACCTGTACCTGCCAGAATCATACACTTTATGGTTTAAGGGTGAAGTGTTTTAAATATAGACCCAGTCATAATTATAATCGTACTAAAATCATTAATCAGTAATTGTTGTCTGATTTGTATGAGTGTCAAGACATACAGCTATTTCAATTAATGTACGATTGGACAAGTTCCATTCTTTTCGTAATTCAAATCCATAATATCAGAATTAATATTTAAAACTAAGGAATATTGAAAATACATTTAAAATTTTAATTATTACTAATAATGATTAAAGCCATCAGAAGCACAAGCTGACCTCCCTCTCACACCCTTTGATGTCTTGACAGGATACTAAGCAGTGGATATGGCATTGTTGATATATTTATATGCACTATTTTTTTTTATTTTTTCATAAGTCTCTGTCTTTAGTTGGAGCTTAATTTAAATGATGGTTACGTTAATACATAAATATGTATATAAGAATACTACCTAATCCCAAATACGTTTTGCCATTTAAAAGTTATTTAATTGGCAATATCTATAAAATTGAGGCTTAGAAAAATTAAAAAAAAATTAAAAAAAAATTGTCGAACAAATAAAACAATTGAAGATCGGACCACAGTTATTACTAACTTAAAATAGTTTACAACCCAATCTCAGAGCTAATGAATATTACAAATACCATAGTGCTCTTTCTAGAACAGACAGCAAACGGGTTGGACACAATGCTAGAACCACGCTTTTCTTGTGACTCTTCTTCTTACCTAAGCCAAATTGGTTTACAAATACTTTCATGGGTAGCTGGTTCCACATTGTTGTAATGTATGTATGCAATTTCCGCACTTAAACGCTCATTTCATCCAGAAGCTCTTGGGCACTTCACGGTGCGACCTCACTGCTCCAAGGGTATATTCAATTCAGCGTGCAACTCATCCCTGAGGTCGTAGGTTCGATCCCCGGCTGTGCACCAATGGACTTTCTTTCTATAACGCATTTAACATTCGCTCGAACTGTGAAGGAAAACATCGTGAGGAAACCGACATATCTTAGACCCAAAAAGTCGACGACGTGTCAGGCACTGGATTCTGATCACCTACTTGCCTATTAGATTGAAAAATGATCACGAAAAAGATTTTTTCACCACCAGGTCAAATTTGGTTACAATGCACATTTGGGGCATCCACTGCAATGCCTCTTCCCAGTTCCCTCTCGGCCGTCTCCCTCGGCCTCCTCAGTACGTCTTGAAGCAACTTCCTATAATTAATTACACTCATTATCATTATTGTTCGGAAGGCAGTTTTGCTTCTATAATGAATTGTTCGCCTCCATCATTAATTAGTTTATTATAATAAGGAGCGGAACTCCGTTCGGAGATTAATCAACTTTTATCTGATTGCATTCGCTTTTGAATATTTGCTGGATAAAGGAGTTTCTAATGAATTCTTCTAATGGGACCAAGGTGTTGAATTGTGTTTGCTTGGAAGGCATCGCTTATAAGGGCCGTTGATTCATGGTTTTTTATTTAAAATGGATTTTTGGATGATTGAAAATGGTTTAATGGATTATTATTTATAGTATTTATGATGGTTTCTTTAATTAGAAAAATACAAGTTTAGCAAAACGCGTTAAGATTTCTTTATTTCTAGATGAATAGACCGCGTTTTTCAAGGAAGTTTTTGCCGCGCACCACCACTGTGTCGAACCAGCTGCCCACTGAAGTATTTCCGGATCAGTTCGACGGGGTCCATCAAGAAAAAAGCGTACCAATTTTTAAAAGGCCGGTAACGAAATCGCGAGCCCTCTAAGATCGAGAGTGTCCATGGGCGACGATATCAATTAACATCAAAAAAAGATTTGGTTCTAAAAGAGATAACTAAGATTAGTTGATTATAATATTAAGTTTAACTTTTATTTAGAACAAAAGTTTAACATAACATCTATTTAAAATCTATGAAAAAGTGTTTATCGTTTTTCATATTTAGTGTGTAATGCTTTGTTACTATTGTTTAATTGTATCTGCACAGAGACAGCATTTAAAATTACGATCGAGCTTAACTTAAGACTAATAAGTAATTTAAGTAAACTACGAATAAGGATTACAAGAAACACACAGTTTATACAGAAATAATTAGAATTTTTCTAAGACCTCTAATAGAGTATAGGCCTATACTCTATTAGAGGCTTCATCTCTCTCTATCTTGATGCATGCATTTTCTCCCAATCTTATGTAATCGTCAACGACGCAATTAATGAATATTAATAGAAATTTGATTTAATAAAACATCAGTTTCTGTTGGTTAATAAACCTGTCTATCCATTACAAATGTTTTAGTTCAGTTAATTTTTAGAATCGACCCAGACTAAACTGAACGACGAACGAGTCGATTTCATATTTCGATAGCAACTATTCAATAGTCACTCGTTGAATCGTCAAGGGTAGCGCATGCTTTAGTAGAATTTCAATTACTATTTATTAGAGGTTATCAATAATAGTCTTTGTTAAATTCTTAAACATATTTTTATTATTTATTTTAAGCCTTAACTTAATTTCCTAATACAAATATATCTAGTTATCTCATGTGTTAGTGAATAACTTTTACAGTTAGTAAGTATCAGGAACCCTCTCCGGTAAAGGCCTCCTCCAAGGCTTGCCATCTTTCTCTATCCCGAGCTATTTGGACCCAGTGAGGACCCGCGATTTTTTTGATGTCATCATCCCATCGAGCGTAGGGTCTGCCTCTGTTTCGTTTGCCTGGTGGGCCACTCCATGTAGTTACTGTTTTCGTCCACCTATGATCCGTGAGGCGCGCTACATGACCCGCCCACTTCCACTTCAATTTTTTTGCGTGGCTTAGAGCATCAATTGCTTTCGTCTCTTGTCTAATTTTAATGTGTCTTATTTTATGTACCTTTTTAATATTTAGCATGCTCCTTTCCATTCCTCGTTGACATGTATTTATTTTATTTTTTGTTTTATTTGTAAATTTCCATGTTTGGCATGCATATGTCAGACATGGCAGAAGGCATGAGTCCATAACTCTTCTTAAACATATAAAGTATATTAAATCTAATATCTATATATTCTATTGGTATTTAAATTTAATATATAACTATTTATAAACTTGTTTTGGGCACGAATAAGGTGGCCCAAAATTAAGATAAAGAATGCTACTTTGCAAATTATAATCAGCGAGTTCTTATTTTGTATACAATAACAAGAATAAATTAAATAAATCAGCGCTACAACCTTTTTTAGGTCTCTGATTTTTGTATTTGTTTCATGATTATTTGTCAATCTTATATCAGCGGTGATCAGCCTCCTGTGCCTGACACACACCGTCGACTTTTTGGGTCTAAGGCAAGCCGGTTTCCTCACGATGATTTCTTTCACCGTTCGAGCGAAAGTTAAATGCGCACATAGAAATTACGTCCATTGGTGTACAGCCGATCGAACTTACGACCTCAAGGATGAGAGTCGCATGCTGAAGCCACTAGGCTAACACTGTTAATTACAAGAAAAAATTAAAATTCAAAGACACAATTTCCTTAAAAACACTAATTACGTAAGTTTTAAGCGGGTTAGAAAAATATACGTTTCGTAGCATTTACGATTGATAACGATAGCCGTTGCTTATCATTGTGGCTAAGCTTACGTAATACGATACCCAATCAATTATGAAGTCGAACGGCAACTTTCGGCTGCAACTTGCTAAACAAAGTTGTGACGTCATTTAGGTATTTGTGTACTCCTGTTGAGCCATGTTTAAAACGATTTTGTTTAAATACACCTCTGAGATACGAGCGAGTTCGTGGATAAGTTTTCAACTCAATTTGGTTCGTATATTTTAAATATGCAGGAAATATTAATAATTAAAAAAACAGTGGTGCTACAACCTCTTTAGGTCTTGGCCTCAGATTTTTCTGAATCTGTTTCATGATCATTTTTAAATCCAATAGGCAAGTAGCCTCCAGTGACACACGCCGTCGACTTTTTGGGTCTAAGACATGTCGGTTTCCTCACGATGTTTTCCTTCACCGTTCGTGCGAATGTTAAATGCGCACATAGAAAGAAACATTTTAATGCACAGTCGGTAATCGAACCGACAACTCCGATAACCGACGACTCAAGGATGACTGTCGTACACTAAAGCCACTAGGCCATCACTGCTCTAAGAAAGTGAAATATTATAAGGGAATCCAAAATCGAGTAAGTTCGACATTTCAGGAAATTTAACTGTAAATCAAGAACTGATTCAGTTGGTTCATATATTTAGAAACAGAAGATGACTTTAATAGAAATCCTAAGTTGGGATTAGTTAATAATAGTAATAATAAAGTCCGTTTAATTTCCAATCATGAAAAAGAATCTTACCTATTAGATTAACAAATGATCATGAAACAGGCACAGAAATCTGAGGCCCAGACCTAAAAATATATTACAAGCATGCTATAACATAGTCGACTAATATTATTATTACTCCATACAGCTTTTTAAATGTTTTTTAGATAATAAATAGCACTTTATTTTTCAAACTGTCAGATTGATTTCTAAAATCTGTAACGATAACTGACAGTTCGTTTATTACAACTACGATATTCTTAAGATGATAATTTTGAGGGTAGTCACAGTAACAGCTAGGAAAATATCTATATGATTTGCTCATATGGCAGACTTTTTTAATAAAGATAAATTAAAAATTCATAACTGGAAAAGTCCTAGATACCTTTTTATTTTGAGAAGTTTTCTAAACATCACCCTTAAAGGCAGACACGAACATCACCCTTAAATGATTTAGTAACGATGTTTTTAACAGATCTAAACCCCTGTTATTTATTAAGAAATGTGTCGTATCGGTCCCAACTTTAATTCCTATCAGTACAAAATCATATCAATCACATCGAGCATATTTATACCAATTACCTTTTTGGTCTGGACCTCAAATTTTTGATTTTGATTTTGATCATTTCTAATAGGTAAGTAGGTGATCAATGATCATCCACGCTGTCTTTTTTGGTCTTAGATATGCCCGGTATCTTCACGATGTTTTCCTACACCTTAAGAGCGAAATTTTTTAAATGGACATAGACAAAATCATTAGCCCAACACTGCTCTAGTGCAGAGCATACTACTAGATAAATAATTGTACCAAGTTTAAAATTTGGATTTTAAATGTGGAATTTGTAATTAGCAAGATGATTATAATCTTTACTATTTCGATATTAATTAAAAAGTTATAAATATTATCTAAAGTATCATTCACAGATTATGATTCTAAATCTTCGATCAAGAAGAAAACTTTATCTGTTCTTAATTTGACATTTGGCAATAAACAATTGTCATTTTTGACGACTTAAAGCCTATCGCAGATTATAATTCTAATTCTTTGTTTAAAAAGTAAACGTCATCTCTTCTTAACTTGACACTTAACAATAATCTATTGAAAATTTTCAGTCTTAAAAAAACCGCAGGACAAAGTGTAATACTAAAAACGTTATAAACGTTGTGAATTATTTTCTAAACGTTTGGAAGAAGGGTTTTGCACGCCTCTGGCAGTGCTCTACTCTCGACATGTCAAAAAACCCAGTCTTTCAAAACTTGAATGACTTTTTTCTCACTAATATAACACTTACAGGATAATATGAGATGACACTAAAATCGAGTTAAATAATCTATCAAGCACATATGGTATTTTTTATGAACAATTATTTTGTTTAACATAGTAAATAATAACATTAAAATCAATCATTCTTGGACGTCCGTCAATCTGTGTTTATGGATCCACGTATGTGGCAGAGAAATTGGTCGAAAAATTTATCGTACCAGAATACTTTTTTTCTTATTATATAAAGTTATACCCTGGGCTGATTCCTAGTTAATATTAGCGTTCTAAATCCTATCGTTTAATTATAATTTGTAAAAAACTAAAATACGACTGTGTATTTTCCTCACCTTAGAGTTATGGCGCCACTATATATTTTTTTATTATATTATTGTTTTTTTTCAATCATTCATTTTCATTTATTTTTTATTTTTATTTTTTTTGTTATTTTGTTTTAAAAAACTTGAGTTTTTGTTTTAGATTTCTTTTTTAAATGTGAATGACCGCTATGAGGCGTGCACTTTTGGATTTTCCAAACTATTTTAAATTACAGTTTTAAGTGCTCATTTGATATTGTGTGGATTTCGTTACATTTATTGCTACTTGCTCAGACTTTGACAGTTGTCATAAAATAAATAACATTGCAGCATTAAGTTTTGACTGTTAATTATAGTACTTCGCGATATTAATTAAAGATTCCTTCGGTCAGGAAAGCAAATTGTTGGTATTAAATCAAATTTAAAGTTTGCCTATAGTTATAAAAGTTTATATTTATTATCGAATCATTCACGTAATTTATTTGGACATTTATTTGAGAAATGGCGTCCAAGAGCCTCTATTCGATCACTGTTTTGTAGTGGAAATGGCTTACTAAGGTGATGCGTCTGAATCGCTACCGAACTCCGATAATGCATTGTCCAGTTACGAATTCCCCCCAAAATATAGTGTGCGAAAAAACTCACCACCCGCTATCGTAATGTCCCCCCACCGCGCACTAAACTTCTTTTTTTAATACATAACTTTTTTTCAAGATGCATTTTTACATGTTTCGGCCTAAAACTTTACACACCCAGTGAGAGCGGACAATGTTGGTAACGCCTATCGCCGCTCGGATTTCTCTTTCCCGCCCGCACGTAAAGCGTACCGGACGATAGTGGCGCGAGGGAAATAGCCTATCCGTTGCCATTGTTACGTCTTAAACCAAGATTAAGGCTCTATGCCGATTTCCATACGCATACATTCTTGAACGCATCGAACGTCAAATATCAATTTAACATTTTATAAAAATTTCCTACAATTTTTTAATTACTATAAAAGTTCGGAATATGCATTTGATAGCCACACGTCTCCCTCCCTCGTCCAGTGCGAAGGCATTCGCGCCACGACAATTGAGTTGAGTTGAATTGAATTGAGTTGGTTAAACCGTAAAAATGCTACGGGCGGGCATTGCCGCGCGAGAAAGAGACGAACGAAAGGCGTGTTGGCCGAGACCGCTGCCTTCTTCTCGACTTACGCCGAGGCGCGACTAGTGAACGTCAGCGTACTGACGTGGACGGCCGCATTTGTGTTTGTCTGTGCCTCGTTTGACAGCCACTGAAAAAAATATTTCGCGCGTCTTTTGACAGCTGTTAGCGAACTTTTTGGTGCGCTCGGATATTAAACTATTTTATGTGTTGTTGCATAATATTGTAACGAAGGAGGATTTTATGTGGTTGTGCTAATTGTTTGGCTGTGCGGGCTATTGAGACGTTATTAAGTGATGAATCAGCGAACGCCGGCTAATTAACAGCGTTACTGTTACGAAAACAATCTTGTACCTTTGCATCTATATCAGTTGGATATTGTAAGTATCGTGTTACTTGATCCCATTGCTTTGTTAAGATTTTTATTTCAAATTAAAATTTTAACCACGTCAGATTACAAAAATTCGTAAGCTAAAATTAATCTTATAAAAGTAAAGATTGCATATCTTACATTGTATTTCAAATAGAGAAGATATTTTGACGAGACAAAAATTAAATTATAATATTTATTGTAAACGTAAAAAGGTGGCATAAACTTAGCAAAGAGGTTAGTTTAAAAAAAAGAAAAAATTACACTGGCACACTACACATTCCATATTCAAAAACCGAGCGAAAATTTGTGATCTGTGATCTGTTTTATACCGATCATACTTTGATATCTTCAATAATAGTGTTCTTACGTATGAAAAAGTTGACGTAAAAAGTTAATATTGTTAGCGACACGTTGGAAAAGTTGACGGGGCGGAGCTAGGGACCGCCAAACAGCTGATTGGTTCGGATACGACGTGTATAACGTTTTTCCGTAGGTATTTTTTTGTACATATATTATATTTTCACGTGAAAACTGATGTATTATAATTCGTAAAGGTTTCGGAGCCATATGACACGTGGTTTACGGGCACGTAAGAGCCATACAGTTATTTTAATTGTAACTCTTTAATTAAACCTGTTTTATGTATGACGTAATAATGAGAATTTATTTTAAAGGGAGATAAGGAAAAGTATACATTTTTAAAGGTTTAAAAATTATCATTAAAATTAAAATTTATTAAGAAAATGAAATTTTATTGAAGTAATGAAACGGTATAAATTTCTAAATTACTAGCTGTAATTAATTAGAACACACTTTTCATTATTTATATGTAATATATTTATATTTGCCTCCACCAGAACAGAATAAAAAATCTGAATATATAATTTATTAAAAATAATGAAAATACATATAAACTGTCACATAATTTTATTCATATTTTATATTCAACAAAGTTATTGGAGTCTACATAGAAATTCTTTACCAAGTATAGTTTAGTATGTAAGCACTGCTATTGCTAACAATATTTGATCAAAAATAGCTAATGCTATAATCTAAACCAGTGTTTCCCAACCTTTTGTATACCACGCCCTTGCACCTTAGCCCCCAAAGCAATATACATAACTTAATTTTTTTTTAAATCGTATCGTTAATTTTTAGGATGATTTTACTAGGTAATTGTTAACGATACACAATAAGTTAAGCATATAATGAAAAACTTAAATTCTAACTCCAAATAATTTGCATAATTTTTTGAATAATCTGCAAAATTTGAACTGTCATTTATCCCACAATAATTAATGATACTATTTTCACATCATTACATCATTAAATTCATTGACCCAATCAACATGATTCATATGTTCATGAATCACACATTTCAATTGTCTTTATTGCTCAAAAATCAAGACATAAATTATACACAATTAACTTGTAAGTCTATGGCCAGTCAGAAATTTATTTATACTTCTATTACATTCATAGTTGCCTGGTAGATATTGCTAGGAACTTCGCCTGGTATTGTATGCATATAATAATATTTAAATATCTATCTATCACAATACATTTTTGTTACCTTTTTAAATAAATAAAAAATCGTTAGGAATAACTTAAGAAAGAAAAATATATTTTAATAAGATTGTTAATTATCTATGACTAATTTCATAGACAATTTATGTCACCAGTGAAATTTCAAAATGTATTTTTTATATTTGTCGACCCATCATACGATAATAAATTGCCGATAATGAATTGTATAATATATACATATATCTAAAACAATACGTTTTTGTTACCATTTTAAATTTATTTTCATATGGAATTAAAAAAAATCGTTAGCAATAACATAATAAAAATATATTTTGATAAGATAGTTAAAAATCTATGATTTATTTCTTAGACAAATTATGTCACCAGTGAAATCTCAAACTGTAATTGTTTTTATTTGTCAACGCATCACACGATAATAAATTCTAACAATAACTAAGTAAACTAATAAATTTGAGCCATTGAACACCAATCCCTCAGAGGTAAGGAAAATGAAAACACTTTACGACAAACAGAACACCGTCTGACATCCAGTTTTATAACCGAACAATTACATTTAATCAGACCATCACCCATCCCTCATCACGAATCCATAAAAACCTAAGAGCAACAGAGACAAATACAGCAAAGCTAGCACCAACCATTGTCTAATTGCTTTTATTATTTTAAGGCATCGTAATCATTATGACCGTAATAAAAATTGTAATTACTTCTCATTAGCTCAATTAAGAATTTTCTAGACTTTAGTCGATTACTCGGTGATATATCGTGTTGAGAAAGTTGTAATTATTACTCAAAAGCAAGGGAACAGCGGTGAAATCAGAAGATTTTATTAACGTCAGTCACGGATCGTATCAATCAATAATAATGATCGTAATTGGAACTAATCGTTTAAAATATTATGCATGAATTTTGAATTTTTGGACCATCTATTAGTAATATTAGAATTGTTTCCGTGATAATTACGTTTTTGTATTTAGACACGGATGTTCCTGGTTTAATAGAACGAAACAGGTCTCATTAATTGTTCTGTCTCGGCCATAATTAGTCTTTTGAACGTATAATTTTTAGTTTAAAGATCTTTAATAAAAGGTAAAATTATCTGACTCGGGTTACGCTAATTATATATTTTAAAGGCCGGCAACGTACTTCTGGTAATGTGAGTATTCATGGGCGACGATATCACTTAACATCAGGTGTTTGTGTCTGTTTGCCTCCTATTACATAAAAAATAATCTGTGGCATAATTTAAATATAGAAACCTGTTCTGTCCTATTATTATCTATTTCTATCATATACGTATCATACATATTAGGGGAAAGTAGAAAAGTGTTAATTTTTCATTACAAGTTCGTATTCGAAATTCAAAGTACAGCGGAAGTCGGAAGGAGCGAGGGAAAACTTTGGTGAAAAGTTCGCACGCACGTGGCTAACACGTGGTCTTGAGTGAAAAATCGCGCAGGTCCCGCCGCGCCACCCCCCGCTACTCGCGTCGCTTTATCCTAAACGAAGGCTAACATTACTATAGCCTACTATACTCCTGATTTTTGTTTTTCATATTATTGAAAATCTCTTCACAGTTTCTGCTTGCTTGAGAAGAGCTTGCTTTTATTATTTCCTCTTGATTTTTTACTTAGGTTTCTTTTTTTTTGGGGTTTAATTTCAATACTTATTTTTGGTTTTTTAAATAAAATATTATATAAGAAATTGTACATTTATATTAAAAACGCTTTTATTATTCATAGGAATACCATTGATTACAAATGAAAGCTACCTGTAGCTTAGTAAATATACCGATACCCTCCGCAGAATTTATTATTGATAAAAGTACAAACATCCGTTTGTTAGTTTTTGTGTTTATTTCGTACACACACACACAAACACATAAACTATCAGCTGACTTTTCAGAAACGAGGTATTTAATTTAACGTGATTTTACTAATTTCATCAAAGTCAGAACATAGTCGTTGATATTCATCCGCGATATTACGAACCTAATAATTTTAGCTAAGAACGAATAAGTATCGCAATACGACGAGGAAATGGTGCATTAAAAGTACACTACCATAGGGACCAAACTTTTTAATTTTTAATACATTTATTTTTACTATGCAGGTTAAGAAATTTGTAAGTATTGTATTTTTGATTGTATAGGTTTGTATAGACGACATCTTAACTATTTTAGCTTACAAATTCGATCTTTTTTATATTTGGATTAAAAATCTTTAATAGTATATTTCTATCAACAGTGCGGCGATCCGGTAAAGGCACGGCGGCAAGCTGTTTTACCCTTATTTGAAAACGTCCTCCCTCCAAAGGGACTTCCTGTTCGCCAGTGGCTCCGGTAAGTAACTTATCCGATATTCAAACCAAGACCTAACTAAGAATATCATATGGGTTAGCTACTCTGTGCTTTCCACTAGGGTAGGTACGACAGGCTCAAAAAGTCAACGGCGTCAGGGTGATCACCTACTTGCCTATTAGATTGCCAAATCATGAAACAGGTACAGAAATCTGAGGCACATACTTGAAAAGGTTGTAGCGCCATTGATTTTTTTACGATAGATCTTAGTAATGAGCTTTTGTACGAAGGTTGTAACGTCAGTGTTACTATTGAAAACATCGAAATTGTATCTCTATTGGAAGTTACAGAGTACGGGCGCTGGTTGTGTCTGTTTTTTTTATTTTGTTTTAAAGACAAGTAGATCTGAATCATGAATTTCGTCCAAGACATTCTTGAGACCTAACAAGCCACTTTATTGATAAATTCTTGGTTCCGGGCAAACACTTATCTACTGTTATGAAACGTAGACTAGACATTAAACGATGGATACAAAATTAGAACCTATTAATATGTATTTTCTACAATATATTTGCGTATTAATTTAAAAAAAAACGTTCTAGACACCAAAGTACGCATTGTCCTAGAATCTTTTAAGAATACTTTTTATATCGTATTAAAGAACTTGCAAGCTAAATTAAAACATGCGCATGCGCATTACTTCCTAAATAGAAGGATATGAATACTTGTAATGATTGCTTAATTCTTTTGAATTGTGAGTTAAATTATTTTATTACCACAAGTACAGGTTTCCGGCTCATTAGATAATTACGAATCAAAACATGGGAAGCTCCTTGACTATAAATATGGGGGCTCATTAACAATTTAGTACGTGACTGTACTTTTGGTACTGATTTAATTCAGTATGTGACTGTTCTGGTTCTAAATGTGAGTACTGTGGGTAATACAACTGTATTCTGATTCATTATCAATTGACTTAATGTCCCATAACCCCTAGATGGGGCAGAGGGCGTCCACAGTTTGACTTCATAGCGTTCGATCTTGAGCCTAGTATTTTACCTCGCTCCAAGTCATTCCGGCTCTCTTTGCCTCATCTGCAACTGTACGAAGGCCACATCTTTGCGGGTTCCAATCAAGCGCCTGGTTGGGGATATAATTGGAATCTCATCGAAGTGTATGGCCTATCCATTTTCAATTGCGTCGCTTGATCTGCTGGCTAATCGGGGTTTCCCGGCAGCGCTCCCAAAGTTGCTCGTTAGAGAAGTTCTTGAGCCAGTAGATAGGATACGACGAAGACAGTGGTTGACCAAGACTTGGAGCTGGGAGCCTTCCACGTTTCACACCCATAGAGCGGCACAGATTTATTATAAAATTATATGAAAATGTCATTACAAAAATCAAACTTGCAACTTTGTTGGAGAGTCCCATACAACATTATCTCAGAGTATATTATGTTTAATTAAAATTAATGAATTTACTAGCTGAAATATATGTATATTTTTTTAGGATTTTTTTTTAGTTCAATAAAAATAACTATCTACTATAAAAAAATAGGGGTTCACCGTAGAGGGGTGAAAATGATGGGTTGTATGTATTTTTAATGCCACATGATAAAAAATAAAAATTTATCCGAAATATAAAAATTTTGGGCGACACCCCTTATCACTTAGGGGTTTGAAATATAGATAGTAGCCGATTCTCAGACTTACTGCATATGCATAAAACATTTCATAAGAATCGGTCGAGCCGTTTCGGAGGAGTATGGGAACGAACATTGTGACACGAGAATTTTATATATTAGAGATACCTGAAAAATTTCATTCATTCGGGAAATTAATTGTCATGCAGAAACAAATTGTGGACTTAAGAACACTTAAAACTACATTTACTCAACAAAGCAATTACCGCGCGCTGAGATGACATATTCACATTCTTTTAATTATTCGTAGAATGCTTGACACCCTCACATTTAGGGTGAGGTAAGGAGGCCCGGGGCGGCGCGACGTTTCAAAATTTTCTCGTACTTATTGAGACAAGTACCTGTGCCAATTGACGCTTGGGGTGTTATGCTACCCTGGTACTAAACAATTGGTTAGCTACATTTCAAAACAAAACACTTCCTTGTTTTATCTTTATTTTTCTAATCATACAGGTTGGTAAATCATTGTTACAATTGCTTACTTAATAAATAGTATGCAACCTTATCAGGCTGTTTTATATAAACATTAAAATAGTTGTTTGCTTCGTATTTTAAAAAAATATTTTTCTGTTTTCGTGGTACCTACTCAATTTCTTTGTATTTTGCTATACTGGTACAATTTCTTATAAACTGTTGCCCACAGACAACGCTAAATCACATATATATATATATATATATATGATGGATCAGTATTAAGAATAACCTTATAATAAAAACTTATCAATAGAAACATATATTTAACAAACATTTAGTTGATATATTTCTAATAACATATAAGGAATATTTAACATTGCTAGAATAAGTTATCAAAACAAAACATTTTTTTACTCGTGATGTAATGATATGATTTTTTATCTGTTTCATCTCATATTATATAAATATGAGATGAAACAGATAAAAAATCACTGTCTAGTTCTCGAAATAGCGTACCATTGCCCTATAATGCCCAGTTAGTTACTAAAACTGATAAAGACAAAAAACGAACGAAACCAAACAATAAATCGCTCATATAATTACGTACAAATCACCAATCTCTGCGCCATACACATGCAACCTAATCATCCTGTCTTAACTTAAACATCGCTTGAATTTAATTTCTCGATTAATTACAACACGTAAACAGGGAAAAATTCAGCAAAACGATAATTATGCACCCAACGAATCGATAACATTCATCAAAGTCACAAGAATCCTATTCTAAAAAGTGGGACGTGTTCGCCAACAAAACCTATATCCAACGAAATGAAGGGTTGTAAACGCTTCGAAATTTAATGAAATGTTTGATTTATGCCCACCGTGAATCAGGTAGCTTATTATAAGGATATATCATTAAGCATTACGTATAATTAAACTCGAACTTAGCCCGAAGCTACCCCAATTTAAGCGGTGCCGCCATTATAATTTTAATAAAATTGCCTGCTCGATAAAAATACCAAAGAAACAACAAAATTAACACATCTGATTGATGTATTATTTGGTAATTTATCGGCTGTAATTACATTGTAATAATGGATAATGCTTCGGCGCGAGAGGCGATTTATTAGTATTTATTAAAGTATGAATTATTGTATAATTACTGGGATAGAAGCTTCCAAACTAAACACAGCGGCTTTAGGTTATTTATGAGTGATTCTCGGAGTCGGTAATCACTTGTTTGCGATCAACTCTTCCGATGCCCGCGCGTTTAATGCGTCCATATAAAAACACTATTAACTCTTAGAGGATATCGTTCTTCGAAGTTGTTTACGAATTTAAACTCTTGAATAGTTGATACCACGAACAGCTAGGATTAATTTTGATATTAATTTAATTATGTAACAAAGATAGTTTCTTCGATTAATTAGATAATATTGGCATACTTAATATTATTAACGTTTGAAGTGTTTTATCAGTGATATCCTTTGTTGTATTATATGTAATTAACAATATACTTTAGTGTTCCATACGTAGTATGTTTACTTTTATACATATTTCGTGTGTAATTTTTTTGATTTAAGGTCACCTGTTAGGACAGGATTGTTTTTTGTAAAAAAAATAAATATTTTTATTCTTATTCCGTAACATATAACAATTTTTTTTAAACAAAATCAGGCCTTTAGTAATATGAAAGTTTGATTAAAGGAAAAGAAAACATAGGAAAATTAAATTCTGATTATCAATTTGGCGCTTTAAAGTTTAAAGCTTGGTAACGCAACGAAGTATAATTACTCGTACATGTAGATAAAGCCGAAATAATAAATAAAAATTAAATGTCTGCCCATTATCAACACTAAACTAAATCACGGTTTGCCATTAACTTTAACAATTGTTTTTAAATCATAAATACTTACATCTTACGAACAAACAAATATAAAATTAATAGTTTTTTAAGCTACACAGAGTCGTAAAGGCGATGTACGCTTAAGATAAAACTCACATATGTTGTTATTATGACTAATAATTTATCCAGACATAATAATTGTATGTACCGGTTTAGTAAAGGCTATATTCAGGCAATTTTGAACCTTAAGAGAGATTTATTAGTATAAAAACATCCAATATATAACTTACTAGATCATTGAAGGAAAACATCGTGAGGAAACTGTTTTTTTATATAGAACAGGAGGCAAACGGAAGGCTCATTTGATGTTAAGTGATACCGCCCATGGACACTCACAATGCCAAAGGCCTTGTAAGAATTGGAACGCTCTTTTCTTGTCTCCTAAGTCGAATTGATTCGGAAATACTTCAGTGGGCATCTGGTTCCACATAGTGGTGGTGCGCGGCAAAAACTGCCTTTAAAACGCGTATGAGTAAGGTCGAAATTGGTTTTTGACAAGAGTCAAAGTTTGCGCTACGTTTTTGAATCTAACCCTATCATACCAAAATCCACATGTGTGGCTACTTTCCTTTAGACAAGACTTATCAAGGAAACTGTAAAGGTGAAGGAAATGTTTAAATTAGATGAAGATCTATCTATTTAGGTTTCTATATAGTGTATGTATGTCTTGTATACACTTACACATGTACTAGTTTAATCAAAATGTACTTAGGTAAATTAGTTACGCTCTGGGATTTAGAGTGTCCATGGCCGTTTGCCCCCTGTTCTATAAAAATAAAAGACTTATCCTTCCTCATCGTAGGTTCGATCCCCGACTGTGCACCTTTGGACTTTCTATGTGCACATTTAACATTCGCTCGAACAGTGAAGGAAAACATCGTGAGCAATCGTTGCCTCAGAATCAAAATACCGACGGCGTATCACAGGTGATCATTAAACAGACACAACTCTGAGGCCCAGACCTCAAAAGGTTATAGCGTCAATGATTTTTTTTATTAGCAACGCCATATACATTGCGTAATTATGTAATTAAGTGGTAAATAGGATTAGTGCGGCGTATTGGTCATCGGAATACTCAATGATAAAATTGAAGTGCCTTGGCCTATGATATCTATTATAGAAACGTTTCATACAACATATAGTATGCTTAATAATGGCTAAGTGGATCTCAAGGTCATGACTTCGAGCGGCAATGGACTCTTCATTGTGTGTGGCTCGTGAAGGAAAATATAATGCTGGACTGCTTTGTACCTCGCGATCCTAACAAAATTGGGAGAACTACATAAAGGCAACGCATTCGCGAATCCATGAATTAAGAGTCTATGGGCAATATCACGTTTTACATTTGCCTCTCTATATAAAAAAAAGTATTTTATTTAGAATTAGTAGGAATAACATTTACTAGATTTATATTTAAACAATTATATTTAGTACAATCATTGAAGGAAACAATTACGTTAATTATTCTCTACAAAATTTAACCTTGTATTGATTTAGGGGTTTAATCTAAATGGTAGCGTCAACGGATAATTGGGCAAGGGAATTGAGACCTTAACTATAGCGCAGAAGGTTCACAATGACCTAAACAATTTTAAGGCTTTTGATGTACAAATTTTACAGTCCTAGTCGTCCATAAACATACATAATATAAGAACACATTTAATCGAAATTATGCAACAGGCGGCCTTTAAGCGATCTCTTCGAGGCAATGTACAAGTTAGAAATAAGTAAATCAAGTTACAAGCGAGAAACATTAATAGGAAATAATTAAGTATAACAAAATTTTAAACAAAAGTAAGAACCACATAAATATAACGAATAAAATGCAATAAATACGTCTTAAAAAATGCCATTATTTTATTGACGATTGTGTGTCATTACACAATCTATATGACATTATAAACACATGACATTATATCCACGTGACATTATATCTATATGACATTATATCTAGGTACATGACATTATATCCATGTATACTTGTGACGTCGAATTGATAACCTCGTCATTCGGTAGTAATTTGCAGCTTAAACCCTCAAACCCCATTCAAAAATTCGCGCGCCTTCGTTATAAAGAAAACTTAAACTGAAGCTATAACAGACTTAAGTAAGCCATTAATTTAGATATTTTTTCCATTACTTTTTTTTTTAAAGACAATTCACACCAATTGACCGAGTCCCATGCTAAGCTGGTGAAGCTTGGGTTATGGGTACTAGGAAACGGATATACATACATATTATAGATAGATAGAACATATAAATACATATTTAAACATCCAAGACCTAAGCACAACACCAAATGCTATCGATGTTCGTCTCAGCCGGGGATCGAAACCGGGACCCATGGATTCGCAGTCAGGGGTACTAACCACTAGACCAATGACTGCACTTGTACGGAGACTAACAATTTAGATAAATTTCACCTATCAAACAAAATCCTTGATTCATAAGGATTGTAAACTAAAATGTATGGAAAGCTGTAGGTTTTTGATAAATACTTTTCAGGATTACATCCATCCTCTATATCTTTCGAATTCCAGCTAGGTTAGGAATTTAGTTGTCACATTTTTTATCTCCATCTTCCGTTGGTAGTTCATGCCCAAGCGTTGTGGTAGATAAGCAAGAAAAGATCTGGAGAAGGCAATCTGTATCCACTGGTTTCTATCCAGCGCCCCTCTTACACAGTGTATAGTTTTAAGTTGTTCTCATCGGTCCGCAATGTATGGCCGAAGTGTAATATATATAATTCAAACTGAAACTCTAACTCAAAATAATTATTAAAAAAAACTAATTATGATTTTAATTGTTTACATTTTCTATGTGTAGTAAAGACGTCCCTGTCAGTATAGGCCCACGGAACATCTGCGATGATAGCAAATAAGCCAAGTAGGGCCCAGTTTTTGTTTGTATTTGTGTATTGCTTACAAAAAATGTTTGTTTCTTTGTATAAATTTCATACTTGATAATTCTTTGAATAAATTTCCTTATTTTTACGATAATAACATTGTATTAATGCACTCAAATATTTTATGGTCGGTATTAAATGGTAATAAAGCAAAATTATTATCAATACTTAAATACTAATTAAGTTACCGCAAGGTCTTATACGTGATTTTCCATATTGAATTCTAATACATTGCGTCATTTGTTTTAATCGACGGTATTAATTAAAAGTTAATTGTGATGAAGGAAGTAGTGATATCAAAATAGCAGGTATTTGCTGTCGTAAATTTCATTAAAAATTGTTTAAAAAATCCCCCGTATGTGACAAGACAATTGTTCCATATTGTACGAACACATATTATTTGCGTAATTCGCCAATGTTTCGGGTTTTAGTGAACTACAACACAAATTATGAAGATGTAGACTTCCACATTTCCTTACCAAAGACGAAAGAAGCGGGAATACTTTCTTACTTTATTTAGCAGTAGTAACAATGTTTTTTTAATATTAGACTATCGTTTGTTTAATATGTAATTTCAGTTATCTTTTTTTTATCGATTAGTACTTAATTGACTTGTTCTGTATTGGCTTTGTGTAAGATTACCTACTTATAAATAAATAAATATAATAATAATATATATTCATACAAAAATTCCCAAAACCTCTTTGATGATTTCTCTTCCTGGCAAATTGGATTTGCTCTGTGATCGAAAGAGGCAAAAGTATATAAGAAAAGTGTAATTCCTATGCACTTTCTTTTTAATTAGACTATAATGCCATTATAAACTGTTTTAGAGCTTTTTGTTTGTTTTAAGTAACACAAAGTTTGATAAATTAAATGAACTACGAGACGAAATGTAGTGTCATTAACCTCGCAAGGTCAGGAACTTTTACTGTTTTGATTTTAATCAGCTGTTTTGCGAAACTTTTTTTAACTGAGATTCGAACCCTTTATATACAATAATAAATTATATTGTATCTGTCGGATCGATTTTCTTAAGCTATATACAAAAAAGCTTCATATTTTTATTTAAAATGCTACCTATGCGTCTTATTTTTAATATGTATTTTTCTTTAATATTGTAAAAAAAAACTAAATTAGAATACCAATCTTTATATATCAATATAATAATTACTAAGTAACTAACACACACTCTGTTGTGGGTGACCAGATAATCTTCCGAGGTTATATTTATATTTGTTTATACAAAAAATTGAAATTGGAACTAAACATAACATAATATGTAAACAAATTATAATAAATGTTAGAAGACCTTAAAATACTGTGAGTCATTTTACGTTTGCCGACTAGTATCTGTATGTACTATCTCTTTTCATCATAGCATACACACAATTGGACAGAAAGAGACAAAAGATTACTATAAAATCCTGCAATTTATTAAAAGATAAATGAAGTGACGTTTACAATGATATGTAAATAACGTTTTATATTTTAACACATGAAGTCGATAAAACTCCCAAAATGGTGAATTTCTGTGTCTGTTTAATTATTTTGGTATAGTAATTATGTGCTAATCCAACTTACATTACAGAAACATCAAATTATATTTCCATATGTCCTTAATTAGAAGTAAGGTGTTTATAACTTGATAACATAGCTAATTATGTTATTAATAGCGCATTAGGGTCATATGACGTCACCGTAATATTAAAAACGTAATTCCGTTACAATGCGTGATTATATATTCATTAACATTTGTGGTTTGTTATAATTTTTATTAGCCGGTTTCCTCACGATGTTTTCCTTCACCGTTCGAGCGAATGTTAAATACGCAAATAGACAGAAAGTCCATTGATGCACAGCCGGTAATGTTGTAATGGTTGCAGCTCCTTACAAACGTTGTGTAAAATAAAAAACTTGGCGATTAAAAGAGTGGCGGAGAGTTTATTGCCAGTTCTTATGTTCCCTTCTACGCCCTTGCTTTGAGAACGGGCAGTAAATGTAAAATAAGAAGCGTTTAATGTATATTTCCTTTTTGACGTTCATAAGTGTACATTGTGTTACCAATATGAATAAATGATTTTTGATTGGACTTTTGCCGAGGATCGAACGTGCGATCTTAGGGATGTCGCACTCTTCAGACTGCGAGTGGCTACTAGACCAGTGTTGGCCTACTACTCGCACTCGCAGATTAGTTCAGTTGTAAATAATCCTTCTGACCCAACATAACATTTAATAATCAGAGCTGATTATAACTGCATTGTCAACGAACTCAACTGACAATTTCAATAGAAAATTACTTTAAAAAAATAAAAAAATAAAAATTACAAATTACGTAGCCGTAAAGCACAAATGATTGCGATAGATAAAAATCAACGAAAAAATGTTGCCACTCGTGAAAAATGGTAAATTCGTAGAAAAAACAGACGATTTGGAATAAAATTGCTAATGACTGAGGCCATTAAGTAAATTATTTTAATTATAACTTGCTGTTTCGTTTATTCATTTCGGTAATTGTTGAATTTGAAATAAGAAGGGTAAATCTTTTTTTTTTTTTAACTGCTCATCTGATGTTAAGTAATACCTACCACCGCCCATGGACATTCTCAATGCCAGAAGCCTCGTTGCCGGCATTTTAAGAATTGGTACGCTCTTTTCTTGAAGGAACACTGATCAGCGAAATAGTTCTGTCTTTGGGAGGAAGAAATAGGACAATTACTTACTTATGATGATACATATATTAAAAACATGATATACAATATACATGGCGCAGCGGCATCCAGATCCATTCAACCTTCTCACAATCGAGTAGTCTGCAATATCGCAGCACACAACTCACGAGGGGACTCTTTGTATTGAAGAAGTCGCATGGGTCCACCAAGCATCCGCGAATATACAATTTGGGAAGGCCCTACCAATTTTTGTCGCTAAGAGTCTTATCTATTTCGCTCACTCCGCTGTGTCTCTGCGACCGAAAAAATTTCGAAATGAGAATCTTTCTTCCTGTGTCCTGTTTATTATTGTCTTTCAGCTGCAGCAGATCATCCGCCACTCTGTCGATCCAGCAGTACTTAGTCCGACCTGGTATCATAGTTCCTACACTACCATCTTAAACGAAACATACGCAGACTACCCGCAAAATTGTAAACGTCTACCCGCAGAATTATGATCTTATTTACATTATGTTTATGAATACTTTGTAAAGTCAAAATCTATTCATTTATTTCAATTAGGCCTATTAAATAGCACCTTTAAAGTTAAAATTACCAGTTAAACATTTAAAAAAATCACTATAGTTGCCTCTTCCAAAAGGTAGTTTTATATGGAGAATAATGGGCAAGAAACTCCATACTTAATCTTTTAAAATAGTTTTTTCAATATTTTGTATACCTACATTGATTTGATAATTGTGAAGAATAAAAAAAACTACTATAGTCTTTACTAAAAAGAAATAGCCTAGGCGCATGGTATAATAAAAAATGCAGCAAATAACTATATTATTATGTAGATACATTGCTCACATATTTATAAATATTGCAATATATAGAAAAAGAAAAAAAATAATAATATGTAGGTGTTTTATTTCGGTAAAATGGCTATATAATTTAGACGTAACTATTACATAACATGTTTGCAATATTTTGATTATGTTAGAGACACTTTATTTTATAAATTATACTAATTTATATTAGCCTCTTTCAAATGACAGTTGGTAGTTGAAACAAAATTAAACCGAATTAAACCCGTCCATTTTAAGACGTCTGTCCACTGATCTTCAAATTATGGAGGCGGCATGCTTGCACCATGCCATTATTATTTTTATCGTTTTCGTCTACTGTAGGAATAAAAAAATATATTTTTATTACTATATAATATACGAAGTATATCCGAACCATTCGACTTTGGGTCCTTCAAGTAAAAGTACCATTTCGTAAAAAGCCGGTAACGCACTTGTGAGCCTTCTGGCAATGTGAGTGTCTACGGATGGTGTCATTACATAAAAACAATTACCACAGGGCTCACAACTGCGTAGCCGACCTTTTGAGAACTGGTACGCTCTTTCGTTACTAAATGCTGTCTCCGACACCATCGATATGTTTATATATTCGCAGAGTTCACAGTATTGTGTGTATATCTTATGTATTTAATTTCGACATTATCATATTGGCTTATTATTGTAAGGTACGGTATTTTTGTAAGTAAATACATTTTAATATCATTTTCCTCCTGTCCCATAATTTTTCCTTTTTATATAATTTCTCCCTATACATTCTCCTTGGAAGCAGTGTTGGCCTGGTAACTTCAGCATGCGACTCTCATCCCTGAGGTCAAGGTTCAATCCCCGGCTGTGCACCAAAGTACTTTCTTTCAATGTGCGCATTTAACATTCGCTCGAATGGTGAAGGAAAACATCGCGAGGAAACCGGCTTGCCTTAGACCAAAAATTCGACGGCGTGTGTCAGGTACAGAAGTCTGATCACCTACTTGCCTATTAGATTAACAAATGATCATGAAACAGATACAGAAATTTGAGGCCCAGACCTAAAAAGGTTGTAGTGCCATTGATTTATTTATTTTATACCTTCTCCATATTATGATCTAATTCGTGTCTCAGGGCAGACGGACGTCTGAATGGCGTCTCATTATCTTTAATTATATACCGATTCTTCACTGACCCCTTTTTTTTTTTTTTTTTTTTTTTTTTTTTTGATATCCGAGGTGGAAATGCATTTGCGCATCCCCTGAACAGGGGTATGTGGGACTCGACCCACGCCAAAATCTCTGCTATTCAGAGACTGGGTGAGCAATACCCACTAAAACCACCTCGAGTAGTTCCGACAAAGCCGCGTTACAGAGGCTCCGGGGTCGCTGTCGCATTCTACCGGGACCTCAACGGCATGTTTCACTCAGAAACCTCTGGTGCAGTATACACTACATAGGAGGTAGGAGATGGGCATATCTTCTCCTATTTACTCCCCGTCTTCTACCCCTAGGATTCGTCCTAAAGCGCTCCCTCTCTCGTTCTGCTGTCTCCTTCTGTAGCATGACATGCTCACAGAAGGATACCACTGCATTCCATACCTCGTCACTGCCGACCATTTTTTGTACAACACAAGGCAAAGCAAGGTTATTACCCACCACAGAACTAAGATTATGACGTAACTGAGACCACTGCGGACAATCCTCCAACGTATGCTGTGCAGTATCATCATTTGCGCCACACTCCAAGCAGCTCGGTGTTGGTTCCCGCCGCACGATGTCATGCAAGTATCGCCCAAAACATCCATGTCCTGTCAACACCTGCACAAGACGAAAAGTAAGGGCACCACTTTTTCTATTTGCCCAGTCACTAAGTACAGGACGAATAGCCTCCACCGTTCTATGCCCCGCTGCTGGGTTAGCTAAGTCTTGGTACCATTTTTGCATAGTAGCTGATCGCGCCAAACGTCTTAAATTCTCGACTTCCTCAACACCAGGGTAAATACCTTCAGCCCTCGACTCCATCCGGTGATTGTATACTAAAGTGAGAGCCTCAGCCTCTAACTCCCAAGGTGGAGTGCCAGCCAATATACAACAAGCGGTAAAAGACACCGTTCGGTAACAACGGACTATTCTTCTTGCCACAACCCTTTGCGGCCTCCGTAGAAGGATTTTATTGGTTACAGTGAGCGAGTCTTGCCACACTGGGGCTCCGTAAAGTGCCATGCTTCGAATGACCCCACAGTAAAGCCTCCGACACCGTTCGTCAGGTCCACCTATATTTGGAAGCAGACGACTTAGTGCCCCTGCTGCACCAACTAGTCTCGAACCAAGGGCTTTAAAATGATCCTCAAACTTCCACCTACCATCAAGAATGAGCCCTAAATATTTCATATTACGACCAACCGACACTCTAACTTCATTAACAATAATTGATGCCCTAGAAGGCGGGCCACCTCTTGGCCCGTGAAACAAGAGCGCACTAGTCTTTTCAAGAGCAACCTGGAGTCCTAGTAGGCCAATCCTATCAACTACTAAAGAGGTCCCAACTTCTACTAGACGTACCACTTCTTGAAAGTCTCTTCCTTGCGCTACAATAAGGGTATCATCTGCATAGCAAAACATTTTTAACTTAGGTAGCAACGTACCCCTAAGCACCCAATCGTATCCAATGTTCCATAAAAGGGGGCCCAGTACCGAGCCCTGAGGAACCCCGCACTTCATTGGCCACCGAACCAGCTCTCCTGAGTCATTTACATACAGAATCTTACGATCTTCTAAATAACTTCTGACAAGATTCTGAAGATATAAGGGCACACCGTGGAAACGGAGAGCCTCCATTATGACTGTAAACGGCAAGCTATTGAAAGCATTAGAAATATCCAAGGAAACTGCCAAGGCCTTACCTCCACTACGGACAGCCTCCATAGTGAAATGTTTCAAGGCGCCAATCGCTTCTAATGTTGATCGCCCAACTCTAAATCCGTACTGAGCGTCTGCTAAATCTGGACCAACAACAGATATATGTTGACTTAAGCGCCAAACTATTATCCTTTCTAAAAGCTTACCCACCTCATTAAGTAAAACTATTGGGCGGTATGCTGATGAAGTGTCTTGCGGACGACCGGGCTTGCGCAATAAACATAGACGACCCTCCTTCCATAGTTGCGGAAATTGTCCAGTAAGAAAACAAAGATTAAATGATTCCCGCATTTCACCCTCTAGATATTCAACAGCAATTGCCAATACACGGCCGTGTATACCGTCTGGACCTGGGGCTCTCCTACGCTTTTTTAGACGATCCACTACGTTTGCAAATTCCACATCACTAACCAAGGGAATCTCGCCTTCTATTTCTGGTATTATATCAGATGTCATCCGTGGAGGAACAATGTTGGGGTCAGCGGGAAATAGTTCAGATACAATTCTGGCGACAAAGTCTGACCGGAGTGTCTCAGTTAGTGAAGGACCTCCTGCCTGCAATTTATTTCGTACAAGACGGTATGGGCGCCCCCATGGGTCCTGATTGAGACTTTCGAGAAACTCACTATGTGCCTTATCCTTAGCCTGACTAATAGCCAGTTGTAGAGCCTTCTTATGTTCTACAAATTGAGAGTGAAGTCGTTGTTCTTGAGCAGCATCACGCTGATGTCTTCGGCGATTGCGAAGATATGCTCTTCTAGCACTGTTGCACATTTCACGTAAATAAGCAATATCCTCGTTCCACCAATGAACCATTTTACGTGATGGCTGGCGCCTCCATTTTGACATGGAAGCGTTTGATATTGCTTTTGCCGCATGACGAAGACGACTAGCTGCTTCATTAACGTCTGTAGGCCAAATAGCGGGTGCACACCAGGCTTGTACAATAGCCGCCTCTTCTGCTAGATCCTTATTTAGACTGCTGAGAACCCAGCGTGGGAATGCCTGTCTATTAACACCCACTTCATACCGTCTCTGGGATTTAAAAATATTGAACCTAATATAGCGATGGTCCGACAGAGTCTCAATATCTTCCGCAACTTTCCAATTTTGCACCGAGGAGGCTAAACTTGGTGAAGAAAATGTTAGATCCACCAAGGATTGCCCTTGCGCCCGCACACAGGTTGGAACGTTCCCTCTATTATGCAGAAAAAGTCCCAATTCTGTATACCATTCCTCTACAGCTTTACCTCTATCGTTAGTGAGGCTATCACCCCATATTTGAGATCGGGCATTAAAGTCGCCTAATACTATCACTGGCAATTGTGCTCGTTGAATTGGGAGACATAAGTTGTCCAGAAAAGTAAGAAACTCCGATAGTTCTCTGTTGGGAGAAAAATAAACAGCAACTATTATGAGACCGTTCCACTCAGCCACAACATAACCTATTCCACGATCCTTTAAAATAAGCGGATATCCACCAGGTCGAGCAATTATACTGACGAGGCCACTTAAATCTTCTAACCAATGAGATGGTGAAGGTATAAAGTATGGCTCCGAGACAACAGTAATATCAATATCCCATTCAGCCCTAGTCTGCAGGAGAAGGTCCTGTGCCCTAGCGCAGTGATTTATATTTGCCTGAAGAAAGTTAATGTGTGCCCTACTACCCATTATTGAGACATAATATCAGCCTCCCGAGCCTGAGCCTGATTTACAGTGCTGATCCCTCTACCCAAATGCGCCATCTTTGCCTTCACAACAGGAGGATTACATTTTCTTCCCCTCATTATGTGGTCCGCTGGCTTACCAGCATCGCCACAGACAGCACAGTGCGCTACAGCCGCTGTACATGTTGCAGATTGATGACCATTCTTTCCACATCGGAAACATAAAGTGCTACGATCCACTTCTGACGGACATTTCACACTAATATGGCCCAAACCTAGACATTTGTAGCATCGTAGAGGGCCATCTTCTATCACCTGAATGTGAGCTGAACTCCAACCTACAAGCAAACGACCTTCAGTGACTTTTTTAGCTGCAGTGACTGGGCATTGTACAAAAACTACATTGTTTCCACCCTGGCCCCTTACAAGAGTGCTCGCCTTTATTAAATCCACCTCACATTCACCCTTTGCAGCTATTGCGGCAATGACTTCTTGGACAGACACAGAGTCATCCAGGCCCCCAATTCGAAGAGCTGCTCGCTTCACCGGCGTATCCACCCTAACCTCTTCTGCAAGAACGCTGCGGAGTTTCTCAGCAAGTTGGCTAGCCTTTTCTGCACTTTGAGTTCCGGGTATCTCAATAATTCGGGCTCCTGTTGCAGTCTCTCTAATTCTGACTTCAGTCACGCCTAAGTCAGCTAATACGACATTGTCCCTAGCCTTTTTTAATATACCCGCATACGTTACACCTCTATCTGCGGCCTCCTGCTGCAATTTAATGACAACCGCAGCAGATCGCGGTGCAGAAAGTTTAGCTTTTTTTCGTGCTTTCGACACCGCACTTGGCACAGTTGCCATCTCCGCAGGAGTAGACAATATCTTACTTTTACGCTTAGGATGCGCAACAACTGACGTCCAGGCACCATCCTGCTCCTGGGAGCAACTTGGAGTAGGGCAAAGACCCTCAAGCACCTGAATTGGATTATCAGTGGCACCTGCATCAGGTAGCACATTAATGGAAGACCCCACAGGTCTCGCGTGCTCCCTTTCTTTTGAAGCTGCAAGGGGCGGACGAATAATACTTGCTGGTAATAAGCGGTCCTCCATTCCCGCCAATTTGGCATCGATCATTGCACCCACCGAGCGCATGACCTCACCTTGCTTCACTGACCCCTGCAGATCGAGTATTTATCTACATTTTAATCTACATACATTAAAATCCATAGCAATTAGCATTAAAACAATTTATTAAAACATCGTATTGCCTTAAGCCGACATACATTATGACAAACAAAAGTCCGTTTTACTTGTTGAAGTGAAACTTCTTTAGGCGCATGAGGGTAATTTTTTTACGGATGAAACGCAATAATAATAATATTAGCGTCACGAAGATGTGCAGCGTTTTTGTCGAAGAAAATTGAGAGAGCGATTGAGACCGATTGAGTGAGAATGAGAAGGGCGAATTACCTGATAGAAATTCTATTTTTAAAATTAAAATATCGTCAAGAGTTAGATTAGTTTTATGCAAAATAATTTATTGAAATCTCAAATGACGAATTGTAAATTAAAATGCCACGTGTTTTTATTATTGAGGGAATAAATTATTTTTATTGTGTAGTCAGATCCTAAGTTACCTGAGTAGTAACATTTTACTGACTTTAAAAAAATGATGACACGGCTCTGTGTCAGTTGATTAGAACGAAAAGTACTGTTAAACTTCTGGACCAATTGCTATAAATATTGATCGTGTCTAACTCATTTGTTCGGAATAGATATTTTTGAAATCTAAGGCTCATCCCGCCCCCTGATGTATAATAGAAGTCCGTCATACTTGTTTTTGACGTGACAACGTCTTATAATTCGATGGAGCCGGCTGCACGCACGAAAAAACATGACTCATGCGGCGTTACCTCGCTCTGAGGCGTTCCATTTAAAATTGACATAATTGTATTTATGCGTACAAATAAATGTAACTTGATCAATTCAATTGTGATTTCCATTTACCTCCTTCTCTATATCCATACAAAATACCTATCAAACAAATAAAATTTAATTTTTTTTTTGAAAAATGCAACCATCCCATCAATATTTTTTTATGACGTTGTCACGTTCAACTATCGTCAGTAAACCGACTTTACAGACAACAGATTTTTTTAATTGTTAAGTTATGTAACCAGCTACCCACTAAACAGAGTAGCATATCTTAAAATCCCGCCACGCATTTGCGAGCTTTCTGGCAGTGTGGGCGGCGGTGTCGCTTAACATCAATAGCTTCCGTTTGCCTATAAAAACATACAAACATTCATACATATCGTTGTGAAAAAATATTTGTGATTTTACTCAAAGGCAAAGTTTTTGAAGTGAAACTTCTTTATCGGGGTTGGAAAAAAATTTAGTGTAACATTTTTTCGTTACGCGTCACATTTTTCCGTTACGCGCCATCTTTTGAAGTGAAACTTCTTTATCGACGTATGGGAGAAATTTTGTAGCAGGTTACGCGCCATGTTGCTTTTTGAAGTCAAACTTCTTTATCGGCGTTGGAAAAAAATTTACACACATTTGTCACATTTTTCGGTTACGCGCCATCTTTTTCTTGTCCCTACCACGGTTGATCCGAAGAGATTCGAAGCCATTAGTAACAAAAATATATAATAACGATAACAATGATAGTAATACTAATAATGCTATTACAATTAATGAAATTTTGTAATAATCTTAGTAGGTACTACATAGTAGTACAGTAATAAGTTAAAATGAAATAATTGTATTTGTATTCATGTCTATGATAATAAAAGCCTTTTGTTAAACTTTATCTAATTTAACTTTATTTAACCAATTTCTGTAAAGTTGCATATAGTAGATCATTTTTCAAAAAAATAAGGTCATAAAGAAGTTTCACTTCTTACGTGTGTACACCTAGTACACGCACACATTTTTTTGTTATCAGCCTAACCTCTCTCATTGTTCCTATTTCTATTGGGATCCTTATTTCGTTAAGTTCGAGTCAATCAATCGGGGTATTTTATCACGACAGAAATAGATGCAAGCAAATAATACATCCACATGGAAAGTTCAGGAGAAGTCCTTTACCTAAAGGAGGTTCATAATGCGGAACATGAACCTCCTTTATATCCACATAGTCTGTGTATTATAACAAAACTAATACCAATTTCATTTGTGAATTCTACAGTATGGAATTAAAGTAGCTTTATTATTATTATTATATACTCAGGGCGTACTATTTATTGTTATATATTCTTTGTGGCCGAATAAATTCGCTATAATACACAGAACTATCCACGTACTACACGACAAATTTTCCACGTTTTCCGCCGCGTAATCGTATTGAAAGCGAACTTTAAGCTAGTGGAAAAAAGCTTCAAACAGACAATCTCTAGTACTCAGGGTAAAAAGGGGAACGCGGGCTAAAAAGCGTAATTATGTTGATTATTTAGGTCGTAATGCGACTGCCACCCTGTCATTAATCGTCCCCCCTCCTCCACACTCTTTATTATTTCGTTTCAATTATTTTTGTGATTATCTTTTTATAGCGGGCGCATTAAAACTCAAAATAACAGCGCATTAAAGGTAATTTGAGAACACGAACTGTTATTGACACTTTATGGAGTAGCTCTGTGACACTTCGGCGTTCTTTTTCGTTGTATTATCTGTGTTTGTCACGTTTAATTTGACAGTTAATTTTCAGTTGAATGCTCTTCTGTGCTCTATTCTCTATTCACACACAAGTATGACTCCCGTGCTATTAGATAAACAATGTATGCTAATTTAATGTAATAATCTCACCCTACTTGACTTCATTTCCTATATCCCCTATATGAGGCAGACGGCGTCCATCGCGATTTTAAGCCTCGTATTTTATATCTGAATTGTACGTCGCCAGGTTTGCTTGTGTTGCCATGCTTCCGCTTTCCTTGCGGGTTCCAATCCATCGCCTGCTTGGAGATATAATTGGGATCTCTTTGGAGTTTATGGCCTATCCATTTCCATTTGTGTCACTTGATCTCCTGGCTCATCGTGGTTTCTCGGCAGCTCACTCTTATAAAGTTATGATAGTTTTTCCAAATACTTAAGTACATACATACATAACGTACTCACGTAATGACAGCTTCACTTTGGAATCTGTCAAGTCTACATCATCAGTATTCAAACAACGCATGTTTGCTTTCTTTTAATGGTTAATACGCTCCAAGAACGCCCAGATTTTCATTAAAAAATTAGTTTAAATATATAAATATTAAAATAACTATTCGATAATAAGTACATATTATGAGAACATTTTATTAATGGTGTGAATAAGCAACTAAAATCAGTTTTTCATTCTTGCTTGGTGTAGATCTTAATATGATTTAGCATCTCGACTAAAAAATTCGGAATGCCGGATTCGAATTGCCGGAGAGTTTTTTCAGGGAGTTTTTGCCGTACACCACTACACTATATCAGGCCACCACCACTATGGCCATCGATGTATTTCCGAACCAATTCGACTCCTTCAAGATAAGAGCGTAAAAGTCTTAAAAGGCCGGCAATGCGAGCTCTCTAGCAATGCGAGGGTCCCCCTGTTACATAAAAAAACTATGTTTTTGTGTTGCCCGTTTTATAAATTAAAACTGCTCCTACTTTTTTAACTGTTTAGCTATTTAAAGCTCTATTTGTATATTATAAAAAATTCTTCGATTCAATTTGTATCTTTTAAGTAGCATTAAACATTCCAAAGTTTCTTTTAATCGCACCTGAAAATATCCGTCAAAGCATTGAATGGCTTTGAGTTTTTAAGATTCTATTCATTCGAATTATTCTAAAGCATTAATAACAAATATAATTATAACGCGACGCGTGACTATTAACAATAGAAGTTGGATTTGCCAACCCTTATTCGTATTACTAATGAATCGCGGAATTCATTTAAAACTAGACTTTAATATAAATTAATAAAGTTTAAAGTCGTATAAATATAGATATAAATGCATTATTATAAACCTTTATGGATGGGCAATTTTTATGATTGTGCTCGTACAGATGTATGAAATCGTTAAATCTTCGGCTTGGAGCGCCGGAGCACGATTTTCTACATTATAAACTTTAATTGCCTTATTGTTGCTTAAAATATTAATTGCATTTTAAACAATGCCTTTCCAATGGGAGAATTTCTAAGTGTTGGTAGGGATTTCAATTATTGTTATTTTTAATAATCCAAAATGGCGTGACGTATAATAAAAAATAAATAAAAATAGACTTTATTCGAGTACACTAAGTCCATGTTCATGTTGTGGCCTCCAAATTCTTCCACTTGTTTCTATCACGACAATTGTCCAATTCTGCCCCGTTATCCCTTTTATTCTATCTTCCCAAGTTTCTGCTGGGCGTCCCTTCTTCCTTCTTCCCACTGGGCCCTTCGAAGTAAGTCTTCTTGATCCATGGCGTGACGTATATTGCGAACGATACATCATAGGTTTTGAAATTGTCATTGGTCATACCTGTTGAAACGATTAAAATTTTATTTGCCAGTGCCACAACACATCTTATAAGAATTTTAGCACCAGCTGATCCAGTGAACTTCATATGACCTATTTCTGAAAATGTCTATGAAGCAGACAAATTAACTTTTAAATATTTGACAACCAAGTGACAATATTTTATTTAAAAAAATACCATGTTTTGTAGCTAGAAACGAATTGTTTTGCGAAATTTAATTATTTATAATTTACACGTGTTTCTCGCCGCTTAAACCTTCCCGGAACCCAAATACTTCAAGATCAAAATAAGCCAAATCGATCTATTCTCGAGTTTTAGCGAGACAAACTTCTTATAATATATAGATTACAGATCATTAATATCGAAAACAATTAATTAGTTATCTTTAATGTGCCAACATAGTCAAATCTTTTCAATATTATTCTATAACGCGTATCCGATAATCTTCAACGAAGAACTCAACGCTTCAAATTGTCAGGTAAATACATAGCAACACGTTTCCACAGAGCATACAAACGTTATTTTATCTGTGCGCGGTTGCGTTCGAAAATTGAAAGTGGCAGTGCGAAAGCATGGAGCATTGATGTATCCGCTGATCTATTATTATATTTAGCGCACGTTAACTGGCCATCGGTGAAAGCGAAACCGTTTTCAATTGTTATCTCACTCGGCCGTTAATTGACCGATATTTGTAAATGTACGCGGGGTTAATTTTGTGTTTTAATCACGCTAGTTTTAACCGTTGACGGCTTGGGGTGATTCACCGTTCGACTTTCATTCTGTACGTTCGATTGTGTCATGTTTAATTTATTTGTTACAATTTTATTTGGAAAAAGCAATAAATAAATTATTTTAACAGACAATCCATATTATTGTGTTAGTTACAATATTGTCCCTATATTAGTAGCTTTATATATTCAATCATAAAAAATATGCCCCGCGTGACTTGGAAATAGGAAAGTTAAAAAGTGTTTTATACTCTGTTGAAATACACAGATTGAAACACGCTATTTATAATAACTGTCCGTGGTGTAGCGTAAAAGCTCTTAGTGACACCTGATTAAGCTTTAGATGGATATTGAGTTTTAAGTTGTTTATGGCTAACTAATTTTTTTTATCTCCGAGGTGGAAATGCCATATACGCAAGCCCCACATTACCGAGGGCACAGTATGTGGGTCTCGACTCACACCAGGCGTCTTCTCTGCTATACAAAGAGGGTGAGCAATACCCACTAGAATTCTGAACTTTAAGGAAAAGTAAATTCTGTCTTTGACAATTGTAAAATATCAGTTCAAGTCAAATACTCTTTTTTTGATTTAGTTTTATGAGGCAAAACCTTAAAAATCCAAAAACGTAGATTTAAGGAAAGCAAAATACTTAATAGTGACATATAAATATAGATTTTGCTGATTAAGGTTAGAATAATTTACGATTAATCCAAAAAAATAACTCGTAGGTACAACCTAATTGTTACTTACTCACTTAACTCGCTAAACAATTTAAAATAATAATAACGAAAGCCTTTTATTTCAGATACTAGGTATATAAAAATACATTTATTCTGTTACACCGCTTATTCTTTGGTATATATGTGGCCTTTGTGGCCTCCACTTAGCTTAAACTACCGCATTCAGTTACGGATTGATTTTTGTTCACGTAAAAACATAAGCAAATCACTTATTATATACACCTCTTAAAGGCTAACTGTTATTTATAAGCTTGCTTAACCCGCTACTAGGAACAGTAACTTTCATTTATCATTCTATGTTATTCTGCTTATTCCTTGGCATCTACGAGTGTATATATCTAGTATGTGGCATTTTTGACCTCCATTTGACTTACATCCCATTTCGGATTGATTATATCTTTAAAATCATATATATAAACACCTCTTTATTAACTGATAAACACTATTTTTCCGTTAAAACGTTCAAAAGCTCTAACTACTTTTACGATTTGAGTTACTGGTTAAGCTAATTCTGTTGTATTCCGAGTGCGTCATATAATTTGACTGTAAATTATACTTTAGTCGCAGCGTTTCCTTGCAATTGTTCCCTTGATGTACGCCGTTAACTTTTGTTTTGGCTATAATACTTCAAAGAGCTAGGCTAATTTAAGCATCTAGACATAACGTATTTAAATTAACTTATCTAAGAGTTAGTCTTCAGATAGTAAAAGAGAATTTGTTAATTATTTATTTTATTTTAAAATGGCACAGTAACGTAACATATACAGATACTTACCGAGAACATAAAACATACAAAAAACGATGTGCATCAATGACAAGTGTGCAGAACATTTAAGCGTTACAATTATAAGCGAGAAAATAAATAATGCAATAAAATAAATCACAATAAAATAGTATAAGAAATACAAGAATTTTCTACCCTAGGTCCCCAAATTCTTGAAATGTTTGTGTTAGCTATACTCTAACTAAACAAATAAATAAAACACGGAACAAGTGTAGTGAAAATACATAGCTAATGGGTGGATAATTCGTACGTTTGCATTACAAAAAAATCCCCGTAGATTCCTGGAGGCGCGTACGAGAGCACTTGTCGCGCTCTCGCCGCACAAAAGCCCTTATCACTGCCCTTCCGCGGGTGTTCCCGATCACTTATACGAACACCATTGTTCTAAAATTATATTGCGACGCGTGCCTCATTATTACATTTTTATTCACTGTTTTCCAATCCTCAACAAACACGTTCAATTAACAAAAATCACAATAACCTTATCAAAAATCGAGTGCCGAAAAATATAATTAGAAGGCGCGCGTAATTCTAATTTTGAATTCAAATTAAAGCCGCTTAATGCGCGGGAGCGACCCCGTAAAAAAAGAGTTGACGAGTGCTCGCAGGGTGGTAATTTTTCATTAATTTAAGTTCACCATTCCCTGTTTTGTTTGCTTTTAATCGCATTTCTAATTAATCCCGTCGAGAATAACGTGACAACTGTCGACTATGGCGGCCATTTTTTTCGTGGGCCAGTATAGCAGATGTCGGCCGATTTCCATTTGTTTCTGAGATTAATGATTCGGTGCGATTGTGAATTTTTCCGGTCGGCTTTTGTTGTTTTAGAAGCAATTTGTCCGCTTAATGTAGAGGGCATTCGTTAAATGCCTCACAATGATATTGAACACAAGGGCTACAACTCTAAAGCAATCTAAAATAGCAATCTCTTATATTATTTGAAATTGCCAGTAAAGTGTTTACCCAACATATACTAAATACTTGCTAGTATAAAGTGGTTCTATTTTTTAATACATTGTCTTTTCACTGTGACATCATGGAACAATACGATCTAACGTAAGACTAATAAATAATTTAAGTCTAAGCTACTAATAAGGATATTTAACATATTAAGAAAGTTTCAAGTGTCTTCTACTTATAGTCTCTCTTAAGGGAAGTGTCTTCCCCTTAAGAGAGACTATAAGTAGACTACTACTAACGTGCATTAACACTGATTCAATAATTCAATTGGTCCTTTTGAATATTCTCAAAGTGGTTCTATTAATCTATCTGTTTCCTGTAATGATTTCGAATAAGTTTTTACACGATTTAAATTTGTTGTTTTGTCATCATCATCTGGCTAGATTGAATAAGTGTATATCAAGATGAAACTTTTTCAAGGGTAATCAGCAGATACCTCCGCTTGACTTATATCGTCCGCTCTCGACAAATTTAACATGCACGGACGGTTATTCATTGTTCTTCTAAGCGCACACCCCTCACGTAGCATTTTACAAGACTGACTACTATTTTTGATTTTTTAAACTAAACTAAGGGGACAATATTCATTATAAATCGTTATAACTATAATGTCTTTAAAACGGCAATGGAAATAATTTATCAGTAATTTAGTTAAAAGACCGATTTAGTTTTTATGTCGATTTAACAGTGTTTTTAAAACGTTGAATCAATGAAATATTATATATATATTTTTAATTTATTAACGGTGTTTATTTCTTTATTTACACTTTGTTGCTTTATAATATAAAAATTTAACATAGTTACATGTAAAGGAAAGGCAACTGGCGGCCTTATTGCTTTCGAGCGATCTCTTCCAGGCAACCACTGTGAGAAAAGAAAAAAAAATGTATTAAATTACATAAGCTAGGCAAGAAGTGCAAAAATACATGTTTAGTTACTATTTAGTAATAGATGAAGACTCAGGAATACAGCTACTTCAAATATGTATAACAAACACTTTCTTAAACTATTAATCTTTTTGCGCCTAATCACTAACAATTTTCAATACAAATGTTTGATACAGACGTGGAATTTCATGCTTAAATCTCGTGATACAGAGCATATCCAGCTGTGCTATGAGCAGGGGCGTATATACTTAAGGGCTTTTTGGGCTGCAGCCTAGCCTTGCGATTCTGTAACTCACTTTTCGAACTCTCATAGCAGTTCGAAAAGTGAGTAACAGAATCGCAAGGCAGGGCTCGCAGTCCCTACTAAAAACAATTCGCGATATTTTAAATTTAAAAAAATATCCGATATTTTAAAAATTCACCTTAATTCTTACGTTTGAATCTCTAAGATCAATCAACACATGTGCGATGCGCGTATCGAACGGAACGGGGAATTCCCCGTCGCTTGTTTTCGGTGCGTTTGCGTCTATTACAGGGGACTTCCCCGTAAAAGCTCGTAGCCCCCAAATTCAAAATCCGCCCATGGCTACGAGTCTTAGTAGATATAGCAGTTTTAACTTTTTACAGCACCTGTACGACAATAAATGTACAGTGTATTTTTTGTAAAGGACAAAACGTAAATGGAGAGCATCGCTTAGTATTTGGAATCGATTGGAAAAGCAATCAAACTCTAGTACCAATGTTTTTGATATTAAAATAGAGCTGCATAGATTTTGATTAGTCGAGAATAGAAAATAACTAACAGGAATACACGTGTATAAATGTTAGATAGAAAAAGATACTGAGTATTGTTATGAATAAATGTATTGTGCGTTGACGGTAATGTTTTATTGTGTTTATTCAATAGAGTTATGATTAGGGAGTTACAACATTATGTCATTGTACCTAATGATTCCATAGTAGGCTGAAAGATAAATGCGCATTTAACATTGGCTCGAACGGTGAAGGAAAAAATCGTGAGGAAACCTGCTTGCCTTAGAGTCTAAGGCTTAGACCCAAAATGTCGACGGCGTGTGTCAGGCACAGAGGGATCACCAATTGCCTATTACAAATGATCATGAAACAGATACAGAAATTTGAGGCTCAGACCTAAAAAGGTTGTAGCGCCACTAATTTGTTTTTCATATTTTTAATTACGCAATAGTTAGAATTCTAAATTTAAAATAATAAAGTTCCCTATCTAATAAAACAGATATCGAAATCTGAGGCCCAGACCTAAAAAGGTTGTAGCGCCACTGATTAATTTTTCATAACTTTAATTTCACAATAGTTAGAATTTAAAATAATAAAGTTCACTATCTAATACAACAGATATCGAAACCTGAGGCCCAGACCTAAAACGGTTGTAGCGCCACTGATTTATTTTTCATAACTTTAATTACACAATAGAATTCTAAATTTATATAAAGTTTACTGTTCCAATTGTTCGGCATTGGTTTCTTAAAAAGGTTTAGGAGGTTGAATTTTGGCAGATATTTAAATTTAGAACTCAGATCAAGTATCTGAGTTCTAAATTAACAATGTATGAAAAGAATAACAAAACGAATCCCCAATGAGAATCACGAACAAAGTTACCTTTTGCATGCATCGGTCAAAATTTCAAAGCTATTTCCATCGTCTCAACGCTCGATACATCTTCGAAGCGCCTTAGCTTATTTAAAATTTAATCTCGACTCTGCACCAAGAACAATGTTTATTAGAAATTTATAATTATAGCTATAGCGTACTGCCAAAATACGCCTACGCCTTACGTATTCGAGTACGTAAAGCCAGCCTTTATCGTCTGCAGTGCACTATAAGTGTCTGGAGCCTGTAAATTTTCGCAGCGGCGATCTGCGGTCGGTCTTTGTGCTATTAATTTGTAATGTCCCCCTCACAGGCCGCCTAGAGTCGAGCAGGGGGTGGGAATCGCTGGATAGATCTAGGCATAACCAGTTTTGGCTTTAAGATTTTCATCTTTGTTTATCTTGATGTAGAACTTATTAATATTGCAGAGAATAGTATGCTAGGTTTGTGAGTTTTCAATAATATAAAAAAAACTTAGTAGTTGCTATGGTTCAAAGAATAGCCAGATTTTACTAAAAACAAATGCTCCATTAACTATACCGGAAATGACTATGTAAACGAGAAACAATAAAAAAGATATCAAAGGTTAATATCCTCAGACATATCCTCAGATCATATGGCATATCGAGTCCTTGCCGATCTTCAATGGGGGCCCGCGTTTCCGATAGGATTAAGCCAGACTTACTGCTCGGTCAGAAACACGGCGCGACGCAACCCCTCCCCCCACCGGCCTAGCCTCACCCCCCTATCACCCGGCGCATTAGGAGCAATCATATTCGACGGCCGCTACGTTTTGGCATCAGTTCGTATTGCTTAGGCCGGGCAGCTATTTGCAGAACAATGATTGGTAGTGTCTTAGTTTGTAAGGTCGTTAGGGCTCAGTTTTGCTTGCCGGAGTTAGAGTTGATTGGAGTGGTAAGATAGAGCGTTTTGTTGTTTGTTTTTGTTGCATTCGATACGTTTATAGGACATTGGGTTATCGAGTTATCCAGATGTATCTTATGGGTGCCGATTACTGTGTCATTTGATTCACTTTGATACGCAGCTAAAACTGTGAATCTTTTATTAACAATCGTTTCTGTATTATTTTACTAAAGGAATTCAGTTGAACATTTCGGACTAGTATTAATTAATTCAATCACTTTATATATTATAAAAATATACAACAATATTAATTCGATTGACGGTATTCTATTTAAACCCGTTTCTTTTTTTATGTAACAACAAAGTAAATGGGCAGGATGCTCACCAAGATGATGGTGTTCAGTGATTGTTGAGTGCCCATAGATACTTTAATTGCCAGAGGGCTCGCAAGTGCGTTGCCGACCTTTTAAGAATTGCTTTGCGCTTACATTTTTAAAGTTTACATTTAAAATAGTAACTTTCTTGTCAGCTCTTATGGAAACTATTATTTCCGCTTATTTTTTTTTCAGATTAAACCAGCATATATGTATGTGTGTTAACAATACCAGTCTTGTTAGGTTAACACATATAAATATTTTCTTCAATTGTTTTTTATGATGCTTAGCGTTCAGCTATCTAACAACTACTAAACATGACAATTCAAAATCTATTTATTTATTGAAGTTTACCACATCATACATAATACTATATTAACAGTATATCAAGCTATCTAAACATAAATGTTACAAAAAATTAAATTAAATAAGAATATAGTATTGTCTTTTATTGACATAACCTTTACACATTTAAAAAAAAAACTTTTTAACCGGATTAAAGTTATAATAATACATAACTTTACATTTACATTCCACGCACGCTGTAAAGCACGCGTAACGTCGGATAAATTTAAAATTATGTCAAATAATTGTATATAACTTTAATCCGGTTAAAAAGTTTTTTCTTTAAAAATAATAATACAATAAAAATACTTATACCAGCGGATCAGGTATGAGATAGAAACCTTATTTCTTTTAAGAAATTGAATGAAGTTTGCTTGAATTACCATCAAAGACTATATCGTAAATCCCGATCCAAATTATTATAGTACATCCATTTGTAATAATACCAAAGCTCGAAGCGCCCTAACATTCCAATTGAAATTTCGGTCAATACAATACGAGAAACCGATAAATCTATTCAAGTTGATAAACAAGTATTTCCAAGGAAAGCTTCTAAGTATCATAAAAGCTCGCATTATCTAAACTCTAATTCGTTCCTAGTATTAGTGTTTACGAGAAATGTTCATTAGAATATTTGCATGGATTTGTACCGATAGAAAAACAAAGCTATATCTTCGGTATTAGGTTTAGAATTTATTTTCTAGCTTAGCCGGCTTAATCATATATATAATCAGAAAAATGAGTCTCTTGGCATTTTGACACATACACGTTTAGTAGTTAGTATAACGGAATAATAATAATAATCCAGTGGCGCCACAGCCTTATATGTCTCACTCAAAGTGCACACGTTTATTTGTTAATTATATTTTTATAGACAAGTAGGTAGGCCTTTTGTGACACATGTCAACCATTTTTGGAAGACATGCCTGTTGCTTTACCTTGTCTGCCTTTATTTAATTGCGTTGAGGAAGCGGATACACACATAGAACGACGGGATTCGAATGCTCGACATCACAGTTGAGAGACGAACCACTAAGCCATTGCTACATTATGAAATAAAAAATAAAATTTATGAACCGTTTCATAATTAATAGGAGCTATAAAAAGTTATATATTAGAATTTCCTTATAAGTTCTAACTTATACATATTTTATATAGATTTGGATTTTTTACACGCTTTATATTAGCTTCACCTGTATGTATGTATGTATGTATGTATGTAACCGACTCCTTCGGACTCGATTTTGACCCACATTAAACGGACAGATTTAATTAAAACTTTGTACACTTATAAAGAATCAGCGACAATATAATAATTTCATAGGTTTATCTCGAAAAATCAATGAAATTTTTTTTAAGTCCACAAAGCAATACGATTAAATTGAGACAACACGTATTGCTGCTAGGACTAAAAAGTGGAAAATAAATATAATAAATAATTTATACATATCGCCTGGTTGATATTTTTATACACGCGTTAATACATTTAATAAACCAGCTAAACATCTGGGAACTTATTACATCTCAAAGCAAAATATTCGAGGAAAATGCAAGTGAAAAATCCAGCGAAAGTTCGATAAAAAAACACTAACATCTTTAACAAAGAATGAAAGGCATCCGAGGCATCCCAACAAAGCACAGCCCACACGAAACCCGCGTTGATTTTCAAAGCGTTTGCCTCCCACAGGTAAATAAAGAGGGAATTTTCCTTCCGAATGCCGACTCCGCCGGATCTTGACCTATTTGTTGGTACGCGTTGGGGTAGGTCAGGCACAGCCTTCGTTCTTTTGTGGCTTTGGTGTTTGTCTCGCAAGTTTATACGTGTTAGCTTTTCGGTTACGTGCGGTTCATGCAACTTGACTTTCGTTTACTACTTAACCATATTTTGCTTATGAAAAAAACGACTCTCAATTTACGACATTTTCCTTAACATATGTAAATAGTTAAATAATATCATTTTACATATTTTAAATTATTTACTTGAATGAGTTAAAGAAGGATAATTAAATAATAATTTGGGTCATATATCATTATTATTGGACATATATAAATCCGAATAAGGTGTAACTTAGTTAAGGTACCTATTTAATATTTTTTATTGACTTTCCTTTCCTAAAAGAACCTTTTGTTTATATTATGTATTCGATCTTTGGCTATAAGTTTTGTATATTTGATTTTAACTGTAGGATTACTAAATAAATATATAGACAGTAATATTTATTTCGTATTTGACTAAAAAAACTAATTTTAAAACTAATTTGATAGGTTTTATGACTTCTAAGGAAATAATTTACAATTAAATTTTATTATTATATTTCATAGGAGACTTACAGTACGTTGATTAATAATTTTTTTTTTTGCAATTATATAGAATTTAAATACTTGTACCGACTGTAAGAATAGATGTCTTTCTTTTAGCATCAAAAATCTATTTTAAACCTGAACAAAAGCTTCAAAACCAACCAAAAGAGTTCGAAAAAAGTTAATTTAAAAAACAGTTGACCAATGTATGAAAGGATAAAAATGTGGGTATCGCAAATTTAATCAAAATTCCCTCCATAATTATTTATCTTACCCGCGTAACTCAGCCCCAGAATTGAATTGTTTTGATTTGAAGTATTTCTAAATAAGTACATCAACTTAGTAGAGATCTAAATATATACGTAAATATCGGAGTTCTGGTGGATTATGTTTGGAATGACTTCTGGATATCTTATATATAAAACTCTCGTGTCACAATGTTCGACTACTCCTCCGAAGGACTCGACCGATTCTTATGAAAATTTTTATGCATATTCAATCAGAAAATCGGCTAGTATCTATCTTTCAAATGTTAAGTGTGGTTCAACCCTAAATTTTTATCTTTATTTTTAGATAAAATCTCTTCTTTTTTGATACAGCATACAAAAATACATACAACCCTTAATTTTCACCCTTCTACGATTAACCTCTATTTTTTATAGTAGATAGTTATTTTTATTGAACTAAAAAATGATTCATAAATATACTTAGAAGGCATTTTCTTTATTATAAAAGCAGCGGCTGTGATTATGCTTTAGTTTAACGCTTGTTGGTCTAATTTAGTATAGTATCCAAGTTATATCCCGCGGATTTAAACGCCACGTCTAAAATGTGTCAGACACTTCCAACTTTTAAGGGACATATAGCAAAGTAATAAAATCCTATTTATTTATAAGTTCTAAAACAACGTGTATGCATAAAATTATACAAGAAATAATATATTTTACACACATCAATTATATTAGAACAAAAGCAAGCAACTAATATAAAATCCTTAGCATAAAATACTTAACTGCTATTAACGTAGGGAATTAACGTGAAATAGATACGTTTTGTCCTATATCCTTAGCGCAGTTTCGTCGTACTTTTAAACTTTTACATATTAACATCATGATTTTTTTGGTAGCTTAGTTCCCTTTTTTCATATTAAGTCTACTTTATTTTTATACCGCTGTGTGAAACATTAAGATTTACATACTGTAACGTTGTAAGCAAGATTTTTAGTTATGTTATAAGTAAGTGTTAGGTGACTAATAAAGCTTTAAAGATATGATTTTTGTCACCTTTAAACGAATATATACCAGTCCTTGCCAATTGCCAGTGCTTGTCTAGCTTATGTCGGCAAGGTTCCGTCCCACATAGAATAACACACATCAACAATTTTCTTAAATCTGTGACAAGCTTACGAATAATAGTAGAGTATTCTTACGTATGTAATTAAATGTCTATAACAATGCATTCAATAACTACCGCATGGATTTTTGTACAGTTGTACAATTATACAGCCTGTCTAGGCTTTGTTTATGGTTCTATAGTTACTAATATACCTATTATAATTCGTTAACATTTGACGTATTTCCTGACCTGCACAAATCAAATCCACGTGGGCGGAAAGTAAATATTTCATTCTTAATACTAAACGTATTTTTTTTCTTTCAGACGAATCGGGATGCGAGGCTGATATGTTGGAAAGTGCAGAGGGGGGGCGGACCTCTCCCTCCCGGCCTCAGCAAGAGCCCATCAACCTCAAGAATGAGGTACACTTAACCCAATACTCAACACTATCTACTTATACTTTTGTGTCGCCGCCCTTAGTAACACTCTATTGTGAAATGTTATAATAAGCTGCATGCCTTTGTCTTGAGGTTGTATTAATAGTTTATGTTAGGATCAAACCGACCAATGTATGATTTCAATTAATGATGATTTTTCTTCCATAAGGAGTTCTTCTAAATAAAAGCACAAGTTAGACAAAAAGTAAAAAATATAGTTATAGGTGGTGCTATTGTTTACACCTGATCCCGAATTTTACATTTGTAACAAGTTAAGTATATGGGTAAGTATTGAATGCACATAAATTATTGGTTTCGATTATCATTAAAATTACCTATGTTTCAGCTTGATTTATAATTGGTATAAGCAATTCGTACGACAATCTAAAATTCTGAGTATAGACGAATAAATTGCTGCCCCGGCAAAATTCGTTCACTTTTCCGGTATAAAAACCTAAGTACTAAAACATTTTTTTCTTCATAAAAACCTCTGAATTTGAGAAATATATAAAAAAATAAATGACTCGAATTGGTCCAGCCAGTTTAACTTGTAGCAACATATTTTGCGATTCATTTTTAATTCTAACATAATTTGCCTAGCTATTAAAAGTCTGAATCACTGTGTAAAATTGTGTATAAAACGACCAAGTTTAGTTAGTTTAGATACTGCTAAAAAACGGGGCTACCGTTTTTTAGCAGTATCCCTATATTAACTGAATTCTAGGCCGTACCACAAAAATAAAGAAGAGATGAAGATTACAAAACGACGCAAAAGCGCCAAGTATGCCATTCAAAGTCGACGTTTTTTGTCTTTACACGTGACCGTAGAATTTGAAGCAGAAAGGACAAAGTTAAGTGCGAATAAGCGCGCTTAATTTTCAAGTGTTGACCGACGAGTTAGGTCCGGGCCGGCGTAAAAAGACGACACATCTGCGCCCCGCTCAAAAGGTCCGATTTCGAAAGACTAAACATCGACCGCTTCGTTAGAGGCCTCGAAAAAAATTCCGGAACGATCCTCCGACCAATCGGCGTGCCACCGGCGCAACCTACTTGCCTCAGAATCTATAGTATCGATTAGTAAGCGCTTTTTTACCCGCACGCACTCACACACCGCCGTCGCGGGGGGCAGCCTTTTTAACAATCTTTTTTTCGACCACCCCTCACCCCAAAAACCGCCATGTCCATCGCGCGATGCAAAGACCGCTGCACCCCACCCCCTTCCCTCATAGCATTGAAAATGGAATTTCCATGAGTGATGGAGTGTCAAACGAGATGTGCAAAAAGTAGAAAAAGTACATTATGTTAATTATTGAACGCGTACTCCGGTCCGAGTTTAAATTGAATGTCATGTCGTATTGTCGTACGTTTTCCAGTGGTGGAGTGACCCTACTTTTTAGAACCACCTCGTTTACATTTTTGTTATGCACGGCTCATTCTTGTATTCATGCAACGAGAGTTCGCATCTATATTTAAAATGTATCCTTTGAATCATGTGTCAAAATAGTATAAACAAATAATCCGGAGTTTTTTCATTTGGGAGAATAATTAAATATTATAATATAACTATTTAATTCAATTAGATGTAATAACAAAATCTATAACAAAAAATATTGCTAGCTATTATTAATTAGTCTAGCTATTCAAAGGGGGAACGCTGCCAGTATCTTCGGAACCTTGCCTAAAGGGATGCTTCCTTTTAATATCTAATATATTATAGTTATTGAATTTTAACGTTAGTTATTGTTTTTATATCTAATTTTATTAAATATGTATTATTAAATTAAATTAAAATTTCGCTCAAATAAATTAAAGGAAGATTAGAAAACATTTTTAACAATTTAAATTTTGAAGTAACTTTTTTTGCAAACGAAATAAATTATTTGTTCGTAAGAGCAGAGTTGGCCTAAAAGTTTCAACGTGCGACTCATCCCTGGGGTCGTTGGTTTGATCCCAGCTGTGTACCAATGATATTTCTGTCTAAGTGCCCATGTAACACCACTAGTACGGTGAAGAACAACATGGTATGCCTAAGACCAAAAAAGTCAGCGATATACAGTATCAGGAACAGCGCCACTTAAAACATCCCATGATGAACTTTAAAAACAATGAAACGTTTCTTTTTTTAATTACAATGATATACAATTCCATATATCAACTATACTAAAATCCATCATTACCCCAACAAACGCATTGAAAAACCAATATCAACAGTTATGTTCGGAGGTTTTTCATTCTGTTCGCAGCAAAAGTTTAAAACTCCAATGGTGCTTTAAGACGTGTTAAAACCGTGGGAAAGCGGAAAATGTAAAGCCTACTTCGTAACTCACGGGATGTGTGAATTTGGTGATTAACAACAAGTACTATACGGCCTTATGGCTGGAAAATTTATTGTAAAATTTTAATTTAATATTACGATGTAGTGTTTTTAGTTACCTCTACGAAATCTCTCTGTAGATAAATATTCTTTTACTTTCTTTAATTAATTTAATTTTTGTACTGTATTTTCTGTTTTAAATCAAATATTATTTTGATATACTATATAGATTATACTTTATTTAAGGTTTAAGGGTGGTAGACTCCGCACTTAGACTCATAATTGGTCCGTTGTGCAGTAAGTCCTGGCTAATTTAGCCAGCCTAGCTCCTTCCAGAAGCAAAGAAGTCTCCTGGGCACTTCACAGGCTTCCCGGAGCGAGGTCGCTACACTGTTCCGAGGATTTCTGTACGTTGTTTAGACACAGCCTCGCATTCCAGGACTATGTGGGTGACTGATGCGCAAGGGGCTATCTAACAATATATTTTAATATTACTGAATATCAAGTTAACGTAATATATTATCTTAGAAAAAAACTTGAGTTCCAAGAAAGCCATGAATAGAAGAAAATACTAATATAATATAGTTTACAGTTATATTTATTTGAACTACACTTCTAAACCGTATATGTTGGCATACCGGCCACAGAGAAATAAATATAAAAGACTGCTCATTCAGGTGTATCGCTACATTTTAGACGGTTCATTTTAAATATTGCCAGTATAAAAATACAATATGCGTGTTCGCGTATGAAGTTTATTTGAAAACATTTTGACATTCTAAATAGATAATCTGAAAAGCGCGGGAATCCCGACACGATCGTCCAACAGTCGCATAGTGTACGCCGAAAAAATATCGAAATATAAAAATAGTTTAAAAAAACGCAAGCACATTTGAATGAAAATTGTGTGGGGGCGGGTGGAGCAGCCCAGTGGACCGATCGCCTATTATTATTATTATTACTGGCATTATATCTGCATTTTTTCCCGCGCACACGGAGGCAGCCATGTTTATTTTTCTTCGTTTTTCTTTTTTCGGAAATTCGGCGGGTGTTGCCCCCCTACATACGCGATACAGGCTGAACTATGCGATGTCTACAAGTGGACGAACATTTAAATTGGCTCTCATCAAATATTGACTGCGTAGTTTTTTCATTAACCGGTCGGTATATTTTTCAGGAATCCTATTCGATGGCTGTATCAATTTGTTTCTTTTCAAATGCTCGGAAGCTCGAAGTATCTTTAAAATTAATTACATTATATTTTAATAAAAATATATTCCAAGTTCGCTGGAGTTTTCGCGATTTATACTTTTGTAAATTTCAACGTATTCATATTACAGATGCTTTTTCAAATTCGTTAGCTCACTGCAGACTTTTTAGTTTGATATAGAACAGATTAGATTTGAAAGATAGTCTAAGTTTAAAATGAAATCGTTAATTAAAAGAGAGATTACAAAAACTCTAATTAAATTTCATCTGAACGAAATTTCATACATCACCGTACTTTCTCCAACATTATTTTTCTTGTAGCGTCGTAGCACTAGTAAACCTCAACATTATTTTTCATGTAGCGTCGTAGCACTTCGTAGAACCCTTGAACATTTCCTATCAGATATGTGCTACTAATTTAAACATGAAGCTCATTCAAATGCAAATCATAAACATCGACAGTATGTGACAAACGCCTCGAGGTAGGGTTGGCACAAATAAATCGCGTCGCAGCCGCGGCCGGGGCTGCCCACGGAGGACGTGATTGATCAAAGTCGTTTGTCAAGCTCGCGTCGCCAGCCCTGCGCAATTAGCACGTGATTCTCCGCGTCTAATGCCGAATTTAGTTTTAATTATCTTTGCATTATCGCATCGAGACATTTGAGCGAAAACGAGAATTAACCTTTGAACCAGTTTGTAGCAAAATCTTGAATATTAACAGCAGTAATTTTGCATTTGTCTTTTGTTTTCACCGGGAACAGAACCGTCATGTTTCTAAACCACCAAGCCACCAAGGCTAATCAGTTAGTTCGTTGTCTCTCCAAAAACATATAGCGGATAGATTTTATAAAAAACTAAGTACTAAGATTTTAATTTACTTTCATTGAAAAGGTCATTAATTTTATTTCGTCTAGACTCGGATAGAATTCATTTGAGATTTGTTTAATTTTCTAATAACATAAATAGTATTATTTTTAAATATATAGCAGTGTTGCCTAGTGGCTTCATCGTGCGACTCTCATCCTTGAGGTCGTAGGTTCGATTCCCAGCTGTGCAACACTTGACTTTCTATGTTCGCATATAATAACCGCTCGAACGTTGAAGGAGAACATCGTGAGGAAACAGGCTTGTATTAGACCAAAAAAGTCGGCGTGTGTCAGGCAAGAAGGCTGAACACTTGCCTATTGGATTGACATATCATGAAACAGATTTAGAAATCTGAGAGACCTAAAAAGGTTGTAGCGCCACTGATTTATTTTTTTATTAAATATAAGTATGTTATCATAAAAATATAGTGTGAAAAGAATCATTGAAGACAAAGGCAGGACTTTTTAGAAAATTCTTAATTCTAAATTTGTGTGTATTGTGATGTTTCTCGTACGGTATAACATCGTAAGGACACAGGTAATTGGTCATACTTAGCGACTAACCATTCTTGAAGATTGTGTAAGAAGAGTGTGTTTCTGACCCATATCTTATTGATGAAAGTATAAACATAGTTGGTATCTAACACTTACTACGTTTCTTATTTGGTATAAAATCTGTCCGCTAAATTTTTTATAAGACAACGTACTTACTGATTGGTCACGGCAGCTTTGTGGTTAACAATACATACATAAATCAATGGAGTAGCGCCATTTTAAGTCTGGGCCTCAATTCTGTATCTGTTTCTCGAATCTAATCTAATAGGAAATTAGGTGATCAGCCGGTTTTCTCACGATGTTTTCCTTCACCGTTCGAGCGAATGTAAACTGCGCACAAAGAAAGAAAGCCCATTGCATAGCCGAGGATCAAACCTACGACCTCAAGGATGAGAGTCGCGTTCTGAAGCCTAAGGTTTATTATAAAAATAAAATAAATAAGCAAAGGGACAGTTACTTATGTGTGTATGTTTAATAATTAAAAATGCAAATTCAAATGCCTGCTATAGCAAAGTACAAACGAGATGTCGAGACATAACATCGAATCAAAATGCGCAATCACGCACATTACGACCAGTTCAAATCTTTTTTTCAATACACTTATACAAAACGCGGACAGGGAATGCTTAGAGAGGCTGTTGAATTTCAAAAAACTGATAAAAATAATCACTTCAGTTATCTAATAAAACAATATTATTAATATATAATATTCTGAATATTTAACTTTTTGACACCAGGGGCCTAGTCAGAAGTTTGAAAAGGACAAAACTATTTGAATTAGTGTTAGTGTGTAGTAGTGCACATCAGACATAAGTGCGAAACAGTGGTAACACAAGAACAAAGTGTCTTCCCCTTCATAGAGACTGTAAATAGTGTTATTAGACACTTTAATTTAAATATAATCAGGAGGTTAGAGTTTCATACATTCATTCTGAATTGGAGAAAAAAAGTATGAAGTCTCTTTATCTTTTGTTCTCAATCGTTGACCGCCGCATTAAATTAATGGAAAACTCGTTTAATGGCTGATTCTAATTCGTTATTTACATTTTGTTTATAATATACCATATTATTAAGTAATTTATATATTTTTGTTTTCCAAAATTGTTTTTACACCAAACCCTACTTTTGTCTATAGCTTAGCAGCCATAGACTAGTATATTCCCAACGTGAGCCCTACCACAGGGGGCTATTTAAAAATTATGTGAAATTTGTATTTCAGTTTTCATTTGAAATTACATTCTGTGTTTCGTTAATAATTTCCTAGGTAATGTATTACTTTCATGTAAGTTTTTTAAGTGAACAATTCAATTATTTTATATTAAAAATTATGTTTGTTTTTTGTTTCCATCGTGTACTTTTCCATCTCTTACATTAGGAACAATTTTATAAAGGCTAAAGGGTTGTGAAAAACTTAAGAGTATTACTACGAGTGTTTTAATAAAATTACTATTTATACGACTATATTATCTATAAATTTTGAACTTCTAAATCACACATTTGCATTAGTCAATAAGATCAAATTCACTAGATAACAACAATTATATCCTAACTAAGTCTGTAGTCAATTATATCTAACTAACTGTATCTATCTATCTCAGTGTAATCTGTGGAGAGTAAAGAACATCATACAAAATGCCAATATGTAAAAAGGAGTAAAAATTTCTCAATTATTGCGAATGTCTTCATGCGACTGGACACCGGTCACCTATCACTGCACCCAACAAAAGAGTTATTATGCATTTTAATGCAACTTAGATGCGATCAGATATAACGGGTTTTGTAGACTAGCGATTTTAAACGCTGCAGCAACAGCGCTGTTTTAAAGCCAGCTATTATCAAACACATTTCGACACATTCTTACATAATTTCAAAGATAGGTTGGTTAAGTTTTCGTCTGAGCAAATAAGGATATTGTTATTTCTTATATTGTTTTATTAATTGAATTATTAGACTTATTATAAAACATTTTTCAGATAAAATTTGTAGTTATTTAAGATTGTAAAAATACTTGGTTATAAACGCGTCCGAAACGCATTTCACCCGCCGGTTTGCGTCCGCGACCAGCCCATCCTCTGAAAATGGAGCGACCGATAAAAAAGGTAACGAATTATAAAAAAGCGGAGGCGCAATCGCGAGCGCGGACGTGTGGGTGGTGGGTGAAATGAAATGAAATAATGAAAAAAATGGACAAAAAGCAGTACAAACATGCATTGTCCTCACCCACCCCCTTAATGAGTGGGGGCTCCCTCTGTACGCGCAAGTGCCTGATTATCACCTGATTCTATCAAATGTAGTGGCGTGTTCACTTTGCCCTTTGTTGTTGTTGAATGTCTCGCGCCTATGTCAATGTGCATAATGGAGAATGCTTCATTTTCCGCATTTTTAACAAAAATAGAGCTTTCCATTTCGTATATTGGCTCAAATTTAATGACGTGGAATAAGTGATACCTGTATGTTCCATAATAAACATATTTATTCTATTTTAAGTGAGTCACGCTGTTTATCACAGTTCTCTGCGTTGTTCCTTGAAATCTAAGACCACGTTACAAAAGACACTTGGGTGAATAGAAGTCTTCTTATTAAAGAACATCTCGATTAAGCAACTCATAAGTATCAGAATATTGGCCATCAGAAACATCAGCCGAAATTAATTTGTTTATGCGAAACAAAGGTGGGCACTGGCTGTATGCACCCGTGCTTCGGCCACCTCCCGAAAAAAGAAAAAAATAGGGAAAAGGGGGGCGTGTGGGGGCGTCCCCCGCGCGATCGGCATCGGACTTCTTTTTTTAATCGCGTCGCATTCTGAATGGTCGTTTTTGGTAAGCACACACTGCGCGTTGCCTATTTTCCAATTTAGATTGCTTTGTATTACCGTCTGAGCGATGCGCAATAGTTTTTGAGGCTCGTGACACGTGAACGCCGGAAATTAAATTCTGTGTAAAATAAAAAACGCCCGGTTTTGGAGATTTTTTCCCGAATTTCGCTTGCGATCCGTCGAGGGCCCTCGCCGTTGATTCGGTCTTATTATGTTTACCAATATAGAAATTTTTATTCATAACTTTGTTCGTTCAACACAAAGGATTGTGTTAATTATAAATAATGAATCTACGAAGTCAAATCATTTGAAATTTTAATTTTATAAGCTTTTAAACCTTTAACATTCAAAGTACTGAACTCAAAAACTGTTAATAAAAATAATTTAAAACCGAATATTTTAATGATTATATTTCATTAATGTCCATTTATCTCAGTTAATTGAAAGATATCAGACCATTCCTTATTGCATCCTATTGAAAGGACGAAATTAAAATTTCCAATGCCGATTCTGAAGTCTACTATTCAAATGAACTACATAAACCGATTAAACATTAATTAAAACAAATGATGTACACAGAAACCACCGTTACACTTTCTCTGACGCTTAGACGTTTCACTTAAATAATTACACAAAAAGCAATAACTCAAGTATCAAAATTCCTCAATAATTAGCAGCCGGAGTAATAAATATTGCTAAGATGATTATTTACCGGCGACGCCTCTAATCACAAAGACAACGATAACATGAGACTTGGGATAAATTATATTAAACATCTATATATTTTAAGTATGGTATTCTAAACTAGGTTACGTTTAGATATATAATTAATTCTATAAATACATTTTGTGTAATGTTTTATACATAATTTTTTTACGCAACATTTAAAGTGTGACGGACTAAACAAACAAAGTTACGTCAAGTTATTTAACATTGACTCGTACGGTGAAGAAAAACATCGTGAGTTTATACATATTGACTTATACTCAAACAGTCGACGGTGTGTCAGGCACAGAAGGCTGATTACCTACTTGCCTCTTAGAAAAAACAAATGAACACGAAAAATATACAGAAATCTTATGACCAGAATGTAAAAGGTTGTCAACAAACAAAAATCTAGTCTAATAAAGAAAATTTATTTTCTAATTGTTACTAAGAACATGTTAATATGAAATTATGATTTTATGATACCTTTTATTTAGTATACATTATGTAACATGCTTTTTTATCTAAAATATATGACAATTAATGACAACATAAATATTACAAAAAATAGTAAAAATATGTATAAAAATACTTGAAATTTTTGTTAAGCTGAAAAAAATACCAGCAAAACAGCGGATTAAAAATGCTTTCTTTAAAATTGCTCACCCCAATACCGAATATATCCAACTTCGGATAAGTACTGTTCATACCGAGCGAAGAATTTGAAAAAGAGGTGCCAGGACATGTTAACCAATATTAATCCGATAAGAAATCAATTCTAAAATAACTTACAATTAAATGGGTCAAACTCAAAAATGCAACAGGAAAAAATGAATGAAACAACTTAAGTTTTAGTAATTATTGCCTCAAGGCAAAACGATTTTCTGCACCCTTCACTATAATTAAAAGTTTAAAATGGAAAGTAATTAGTCAAAGTCGGTAAAAGATATCATTTCAAAGAAATATTTTATCATTTATATCAAATATGAATCAATAAAAAATATATGCAACGATGTATAATCAATAAACGCAATCGATTCCTCAAACTATTTTATAATAAGAATGCCATTATGCCTAACTAACAGAGGCTGTATTTTTTCCAAAAGGGGAGGGGAGTATATGTAATCTTTAAGAAACACTTGAAAACGCTCTGCCAATATGCCCATGAACTAAACATTATATTTATCTGAAGTCTTGCGCCCATTGTTGTAAAACGATTTCTACATTTTACAAACACAGTATACAGCCGCATGGGGCATCGGGCACGGATTTGGGCTCTATTTTCTCGATCATTATTCTATTATTTTATCTATAATTTCTCGTTTTATTTGAGAGGCTGATTATCCTCTGTGCTAACTGCTCAACTTCTTACTGACTTTAAAGATTAAAATGAAATATAGATTGTTTAAATCACTGAATTAGATACAAAACATCCATAAATAACTATAACCTATCGTATATGTGATTCGTTAATTTTTAACCTCTTAGCAAATTCTAAATCCGCTGGTTCTTGTAACAAGTGATAGTACTGTTTTGAGAACTAGTACATACAATATTATGTTAAATTAATTCTTATATTTAAAAATTGAATTAATATTCTATTATAAATATATCTTAGAATAACTTCTATTATTTTCTAAATTGTTAACTTTTTAAATGAACTAGCATCAAATAACCTTGGGTTGGGCAGTTCCCGGGATATAAATGTGGCTCATTAATCATTGTAATTAGATCATTAGTGGGTTCTGGTTACAGGATATCACTATCTGAGTTTTCTTGCAAAAATATTGTGTTGGCTAGATACTGAAAATACTTCACTATTTGCTGTAACATAAGGGTGTATATTCATTTTACATTTGTAAGTCTTTCAACCCAAACACATTGGGTTTTGGCAGAAACTAGCCAATGAGATTTGTGCCCTGCAAGATATAACGCATGTCAGGGTATATTTTTTCATGTAATAGGAGGCAAACGGGCAGGTGTCTCAACTGATGTTAAGTGATACCATCGCCCATGGACACTCAGAATGCCAGAAGATGCCGGCCTTGTAAGAATTGGTACGCTCTTGAAGGACCCTAAGTTGAATTAGTTCTTAAATGTTTTTTCTTTTTATGTTAAAAACTATGAGCACTTGTGTTGTAAACGTGTGACTTACAAGTGACCTAATTAGACCTTATCATCGTAAAATGAGAATGAGTTCTGGGCTTCAGATTTAGACATAGACATAACATTTATAACAAACGAAAACACACACACATAAACACATACAAACACAACAGATTTCTGTATCTGTTTTATTTATTTTTCATAACAGCCTTCGTCACCGTAGCTAGTGTTGAGCACTTAAAAAGAAGAAACACTCAGGGCGCACGCTCAAGCCAATACTGCAAAATAACTTAATACACAATGTATGTCATAAATTATAAAAAGTTAAGGGTACACTGCCACAGGGATCAAACTTTTAAAATTAGTTTTAATTTTCTTTTTATTACTTTTAAATTATTTTTATTATTACTATGTAGCTAAAGACATAAGTATATCATAAAATATAATTAGTTGCTGTGTTAATTAGGTTTTTTAATACAAACTATATATCTATATAGCCTTGTTCGTCATCCTATTATAAACTACTGGGGTTCTTAACACAAATTTTAATACGATAATAAATACTGCTTCCAGCCCGCTAATGAAGCATTCTAAGCTTAAAGCATAAACCAGTTGCAAAATAGCTGATTACACGATAAACTCATACAAGTACATAATTGGCTACTTAATATAATTTTTCCGCGTTCCTAAGCAAGCTATATCGAGCCGGCTTAATTGGTACCGCTATGATTTATTATAGTTAATTTTATGATAATAAGCCATTGAATAATTTGCGAACTATTCTGGAAGAATATTAAACGATCGAGTTTTACGATGAAACAGGCTTGTACAGGTTTATAAAAATGTGATTTATTATAGGTCCTTGTTAGTGCTTTGTAATTTCTATGATAAATGTTTGACTTTCACGGTCTTATACAACTTGGACTAAAGATTTGCTACCGTATTTATTACTATGGTTACCATGGTTACGATATAAACTTAAATAATCGTCAGTCCATGTTTTATAAGAAGGCTTTCATTACTTTAATTACCTTAAAAGGAAATGTACGTATGTTGTGTCTACATTGTATTACCATAAAGTGCTTTTTACTATTACCATGCATTACTTAATAGATACAATTTCTTATTAACTGGAAGTTGGGTTCTCCACAAGTGATTCAAAGTTGTATTCTTCCAAGGAGATAGGGAATAAAAAATTATGTATATTTCGTCAAACGAAGTTTCATACAACCTTTTTTTAGAAAGGGTGTCTAGGGTTGCCTATTTTTTTCTCTAAAGCTGTCCAAACGTGTAGGTTCGACAATAAAGTTCGAATTTTGAATTTGAATGGTCAGATTCAAAAAATATTTAAACTTGTCGAACAAGCTAATAAGTGCATTATAAAATAATAAATAAATAGATTACGTAATTAATTAGTTGAAGAAATATCTCAATTTGACATAAAATAGTCAGAATACCACCGAGCGGCGTGTATTGAAATGGGAGCGTTGTAATAAGTCGCCCATAATTTATGTTAGATGCAATTAAAGTAAGATTGTTGCTCGCTAGGCTAGGAGACCACGCATTCGCAAGTCAAATGAGAAATTATGACTTCACAATTTTGCGTTAGTGTTTAACTATTCACAGCTTTTTAGTGTATTCAAATCAAGTAGTGTACACTAAGTCACTAATATGCTTTTTAATTCACATTAACTGACAATAATCATCAAATCTATACACATATTATATAGAGGAAAGATTTGTGTATTTGTAACGAATTGGCTCAAAAAGTACTGAACCGATTTTAAAAAATCTTTCACCATTTGAATGCTACATTATCACTGATTAATATAGGCTTTTAATTGCAAGAAAAGATATTCTAAACTTCAGAGAAATGTTTATAAAAATACCCGTTTATGTCATTTATTCTGTTATCATTTTGTTTTCATCAAGTCCGTACACAAAGGGAGCCAGCGATACACTATTGCTAAATATACCTATTACTATTCAGGGATCTCCGCGTTAAAAAAATAATTATTCACCCGTACGAAGCCGGGACAGGCCGCTAGTCAACAATAAACTCTGTGTCTTTTAAATCGGTTAGGGTTTTTGCCTCACTATAAGGAATCTATCAAACGAATAATAAATTATTCTTATTTCAAAAATACTAATCGAATCTTAAACTAACAACAATTCTCTATGTCATAATCCATGGACTATTTGATTGCACACATGACTTGGGGGTTATATGATGTGGGCCTATTCTTAAGAAAAATATTGAAACTCTTCTATAATCCATAAAGAAGGGAGTACGTTTCTTTGACCTGGGCTGTAAAGTTCGTAGGAAATAATCTTGTTTTGATAGTATTTGATTTAATTGTTCAATATCCTTCGAGAGCGTTACAGCGGCGATCGGTCATAAAAAAAATTGATTCCATTTTTATAGTATGATTTGCCTTTAGCCTCAAAATGGGCTTAAGTTTCTCTTGAGGTCTGAGAACTTGATTATATGCTTGTTCATAATAGATATAAGTCAATGGAGCTTAGAGAAAACTCAAAATATATCGTAACTTAAAACTAACTTTACAAATGTGTTATTCCAAAAATAAAAGAAAACTTTGAATTTTTTGATCGCTAATTATTCGACAGAAACTTTCTCAAAGGTTATATAGTAAAAAGTAAAATAATATATCCACGCTCTTTGACTATAATCGGTCCGAGGTTTCCTGTCACTAAATGAGATTAAATATATCCTTAGATTTTGCAACATAACGTTTAATGAAGCCTGTACCAGTTTATGATATCATAATAAAGCCTCCGCTAGAAAGTTACTAAATAAATTATTAAATAAGTGTTTACCAAATATAGCTAAAAACAAATGAGGGCGATTAGAAAAGTGTAGAACGTATAATAGGTATATTGAGTGATAGGCTAGGCGACTCTTAAAGATTCAGAAACGAAACTACGACTCTTGAATATCAAAATCCTATACATTATTGACTGGAGTAAATATTAGCACTAAGTTTCGTTTCTAAATCTTGCCATATACCCCGAGGCCGTTCATTTATGACTGTGCTAAAAATATTGTGCAATAAACAATAGTTTTCTGATATTTCAGTTCTATTCTTTTTTATTGATTTTATTTAAAGAAAACGCTTTTTTAACGGATTGAAGCTGTATGCACAGCTGTAGAAAAGGTTATATTATCTGTATTTATTTCCCCGGAGTTGATATCGACTAAAAGATGAAGGGTTTTTTCAGAAATGACTCACGGTGTCCTCTATTTTCGCGATACGTTTTGACATTTAAGTTAAATTAATTATAAGTTTAAAATAAACATAAAATTATGTAAAATAATTATAAGTTTATAATAATACTTAGCTTCAATTTGTTAAAAAGTGTTTTCTTTAAATGTGTAAAAGTTATGTTGATTTTATTTTATTTTTACTCTCAAATATCACACATGTTACAAGGACAATCAGATACTTGAATATATGTTATAGAAAGGATATACGTGTGAAAATGACATGAGAACTTAAGAAGGCGCAGCGCTAACCAGATCCATGCAACTCCCTCACAATCGAATATCGCAGCACACAACTCACGAGGGGACTCTTTGTATTGAAAAAGTCGCATGGATCCGCCAAGCATCCGCGAATATACAATGTAAATACATAATTATGTAGGAATAAAGAAAATAAGAATAATAGCAAATAACTAACACAGCATTCTAAAACGACTCGGCGAAAGGTCTCCATGGAGTTGCTGAAACTGTGTACCAAGTAAATTTGTATCATAGTTTTATTATATTTTATCATCGATAGTATAAAGTCAAGGTAAACCGTTGAATAGTTAATTTCAAAGAATGATGTCATTAAAGAGCTAAACCATATCATATAATATTGCCGAATAAGAATGTGCTTTCTGCCAAATGAGTTTTGGATTTTGTTTTATTTTGTAAGAGGGTAGCAGAAAGACTGTAGGTACCTACACAGTAAAGAAACAATTGCCAAATTTCACAAATTCTTAAAAGCGCGCCCTTTGGCATTGGGAGGGTCCATGGGCGGCATTATCACTTAACATCAGATGATCGTCCTGCCCAATTGTCCACTGTTCTATAAAAAAAAATTGCGCAAAGCTTAGTCAAACCCATGATGCGTATTAAAGATGTATGAATACATATATAATAATAGTCTTTAATTTTTTTTTTATTTACATTAAAAAACCTTGCCCCAATCTGTGTTATTAGAAATTTACACGAAACATTTTCTATTATTTTATGTGAGACCTCACACTAGAAGTGTCGCTAGTATGATAATAATTCTGAATTTATTGCACAATTGAATCGAATCTAATCAATATGCAAAGTGGGATCGCGTGCGCCGGCGCAACCCGCTGTCGGGATATTCGCTTTTTATTTAATTAACTTTTTCAATACTTTCCTTTTTTCGACATGTTCTCTGTAATGAGATATTGCCGATTATAGCTTTTAATTTATTTAATTCGAAACCTGATTTTTACCGTTTATTCCGCATTTTTGATTAATTTATTTCAGTTCGATTTTGGCTCGTGATAAGCCAGATATGTCGTTCTTTGTCCTTTAATTACGAAACAGGTTTATATGGTCTGTTTTTTGTCTTAATTTAACTTATTTATTTTATAAAAAAAAGGCTTTTTATTTCGTGCAAAAAAAATCATTAAATTTATGTTATAGCTATCTATGGTGGTTAAAGGGTCCGAGAAAAGAGCGTACCTACTGATGTTGATTGGCAACGCACTCGCGCGAGATTTTAATTAACCAATTTGGTCCAAGTTTATCCAAATATTATCCTATACTACATATACAGTATGTTAATTGCGCTTATAAAAAAAGCTAAAAACCGTATGCACGGCGTCGAAAGCTCGACATTACTGTGAATCGCGCTTCTACACACTACTACTAACCTAAGTAAAATTTTCAAGCCAAAGAATAAGCTTTCCTTACATCTTTATATATATAATTCTTCTGTGTGTATGTCACTGAACTTCTCTCAAACGACTGGACCGATTTAGATGAAATTTTTTGTGTGTGTTCAAGGGGATCTGGGAATGGTTTAGATTCACAAATCAGCCCGGCAGGTGGCGCTGCAGAAGGTACTTTCATACTTTGTGTAATATCCTAATCGCTTGAAATATCATGCAGGACAACGTCTGTCAGGTCCGCTAGTTTATTATAATTATTGATATTTGTGATTCTCGTATAAACTTTTAATTTCTGCAACTTGTGAATAACATCCACCAAATTGACGCTACGTTTACGAAGTTGATGTAAAAATTTTATGAGAACACTTTTATGTATTTAGATAAATTTTACCTCTCTATAATATTGTAAACGCACGTTTAATGTTTTCATTGAACTAATTTAATGTACTGTCAGCAAAAAGGGTTGTCTCACAATATAAACGCCCTAATGTAAATTTTGCAAACATATTTTTTTTTCTTTTGAGTTTTGTATATCTTCAACTAATTTAGTTAAAGAATAATTATTTAAGTAACATGTATATTTATAACGGTTTATAACGTATAAACCGTAAAACTACTGGTTAGATTTCAAAACCTCTTTCAGCACTGTAAAGTTACATTTTCATACCATTTCAAAATATTAAAAAGTCCAGCCTTGTGAAGCCGGAACGGAAGGTATTGTAATATACGTGTAATGTTAAAAGAGTAAGAACAATGCTTAATCAAAAGATATATGTCAAACCAAAGAATAGACAATCATGAAAGCTTTTCCCCATAGTTTTGCCCAGACACAAAATCAAAGACAGGCTACTCATTAAACTGGTAAACTTAATTTGCTGATGGTACTTTATAACTGGTTTCTAGTTAATTAAGAGTAAGCTATAATTTATCACTAATCATTCAATACTAAATGTCGAGTTGGTTGTGCAAATTATAATTATTTTGAGCTCATAAAGAGATCGGCTGGTTACACAATGGTAAAAGTGACTATTAGTCATAGACGCTGTATATAAGAATGTTTCAAATAAACGTTTATTATGTAAAATCTTATGATTATTCTTCATCCTTACACATCGGTTTAGCGCACAGACTCCATGTTTTTAAGACAAACCTATATATAGTATGACAAAGTGTTTGTCGTAAATGCTCTATTTTAAATTTACAATTCTTCAAAACATAGCCCTCTAGAAGCGTGTTGCTAACAACTATGAGATCTGTTGTATATAAAAAAATAATACAAATTAATGAATAACATTATACTAATACTGTATAATAATATTTTTTTATTTTTAGAAAACCGGGTTTTTAGAAAAAATAAATCTAAAATCCAATAAGTTTTATACGGAAATATATAAAAAAAGCCTACAACATACAAGCAGAGCAGTGTTGGGCTAGTGGCTTCAGACACTCATCCCTGAGGTCGTAGGATCAATCCCCGGCTGTGCACCAATGGACTTTCTTTCCATGTGCGCATTTAACATTCGCTCGAACGGTGAAGGAAAACATCAAGAGGAAACCGGCTTGCCTTAGATCCAAAAAATCGATGGCGTGTTAGGCACAGGAGTCTGATCACCTATTAGATTGACAAATGATCATGAAACAGATACAGAAATCTGAGGCCCAAACCTAAAAAGGTTATAGCGTCACTGTTTTTATTTTATTTTTTTACAACATACAAACACTTATTTAAAAATATAACTTATATCGATATACGAATAGCAGTAATAACAGGGAAATATAACAACAATGAAGCCAAGTGAAGTAAGCACTCCTATAAAGTTCAAACCATAATATTAACCACTAAGCCATGGAGATATTATGAAATCACTTTAAATAGAATTCGAAGAATATTTACGAGATATAATTATATTTTTGAAAGGCTTGATTAAACTTGTTTGAAAAGATTAATGATTAACAAGAAAAAGTAAACAGATCTTAATAAACTAAATAAGGGCCAATCAGTGATGGTTACGACCTGTACTTATGCAATTTTAATTAATTTTGAGATTATCTTTTCTTGCAAAGCCATATCAATTTTCAGTTCTGGACTTGATTTATACAATTCATTAAATTTCTTAAGATTGCCAATTGGATTTAAATTAGTTTTTACGTTTATTAAAATATGTGGTTTAATAAACCAAATAAATAATAAACGTAAAAATTATAATATATTAATACGAATATATATCTACAATTCATGTAAATTATTTATTGGAAGTCTTTGAATTTAATTAATTAATCTTTGAATAGATTTTGTTGCTTTATCATTTTAATAATGAAAAAAATGACGGCATAGTGCTCAGAGTTATTTTCTGATATAGTAACAGCCTTCTAAACGTTATTCACGTTGGTTCATTTCACAGGTTAATTAAATAATAATATAATAATAATCATTCTTAATAAAAATGTGTCTAACTAAAATGTTTCAAATGAATATAAATAATATATTTTATTTGCCTCAAGGCAAAAGTGGTAGCCGTAATTTAAGGGTCTCATATCTTGTTTACTCCGCCCACTACTTTAAAATCGTATCATAATGGGACTACCATCTCAAGGAAATAATAAAATATTGACTGTTTTATTGATATATTTTTATCGTTGTATAAACCGACTGTACTGGTCTTGGCCTAATATAACCATATCTTTTTAAGATTTTATAAGCTAGTACGTCAGTTGATTCCTTGGTGTTGCGTAGAGATGTGGGGTATCTCTGCATCTCCTAACGCATTTACCATGGAGAGTGTTCAGAGGAGGTGTTCGGACTAATACCCTGTGGCTGCGTTTCATCATCAGACGTCAAGGCAGAATACAAAATACCATCCGTTTCACCTCAACGTCCGTCGTTCTACAACTTTCTTAAGGCAGTTTTTGCCACGCACCACCACTATGTGGAACCAGCTGCCCACTGAAGTATTTCCGAACCAATCCTACTTAGGGTCCTTCAAGAAAAGAGCGTACTAATTTTTAAATGGCCGTCAACGCACTTGTGAGCCTTCTGGCAATGTGAGAATCTATGGGCGGCGGTATCACATAACATTAAATAAAAATAAAAAGCTGGCAAGATGCCAACATACTTGTACACATAGTGATTTGCTTATTATGTTTTTCATCGCCTTACACAGAAAACTTTGTACACATATGATTCGAACGAACGACTAAAGAATTGAGACGCGCGCTATTCTCCTAACAATATTAATTATTCATTTCTCACCTATTATCTTTTGTTTCAGGTAAGCAGTCTAGAACAGTGGTATATAGTTCCTATTTATTTTAAATGATGTCAGTATATTGGAGTATCATGTTTTTTTACGGTAACTATGTATTCTAGCATGCCTAAATGTATACTTCTATTCGCAACAAGTAATATAAATTTTCTAAACTAGTGATCGTTTATCTAAACCTAAACATAACAATCAAATATACAGTAGTAATTTTCTTAACCTACGTTATAATAATAAACATAATTTGTAAATAATAAAAATGTGGCAGTGTACCTTTAACTCTGGCAGCATTTCGTCGCTGTATTGCGATACTTATACTTATTTTTCGTTGAGCGAGGAAAGCACCAGCTCTGGAGTCACCGGTACTATCGACCAGCGCAAAACTTAAATCTTTAAACTTCTGTGCACTTGAACCCTACGACCCAAGTCTCTACTACAAAGGGAACAAAATTGAAGTTGGAGGATATTCTCTTATATTTCAGCAGTTTATTCTTTTCCACCTGATCTGCGGCCGCCCCAGCTTTTTTGCTTGTCTGAGGGAAGTGAGACGGGGCTAACGTGTAACACAAGTAGCATCCTATACCAAAGCGGGTCCCAACTTCCAAGGGATCAACGACATCCCATCCGACCTCTTGACATCGTTTCTAGCGATGACAACTATTAGTTTAGATTAATTTTGGGCAAAGTTGTTTGTTCTTAAATCGTTTTGAATATAATTTCGTATTGTGCTTACACACATTCAATCGTTCACTTTATGTCGGTATCTGATAACGGCTATACGATACTTTTGACCGTTTTAGCTACGATAAACGATTATGTATTTGTATATATAAAGTAAAAAATATTCTTAACATTGTCACATTCGAAATAAAAAAAAATTTCTTCAGTTCTTACAATTTACAGATTGTTTGTCAGATTGAGGCTAAGTCTCAGTTAAGAAATTCTATATCAGACTATGCAATCAATGCCACATCTAGTAAAAAATCAAATTCGAACATCTGTGTTTTGCTTGGTTGACTGATCAAGTTTGTTATGTCTACCCACATTTTTGGTGCTGTTTTGCTATTTTATATATGTACCTACATCTGTGCGCTCTAATTTCTAATTTTTAATCTTAGTTTTAAATATGTGTTTCTCAGTAAGTGATGATATGTATGTATGCAATTCTTATGAGAAATAAAGTTATTCTTAAACCAAAACCAAGAAAAAGATAGCTATTTTCTTTTAAGCAAACTATTTCTGTCTTATCGTAGTTAAAATTTTCTTCTAGGAAATTCCTATTTAACAGTTGTTTAAATTCTAAAGTGATTGTAAAACAGTCTTGCATTATATCAACAATTAATCCTTCGAAGCTAATGAAATTATGATGACATTTCACTAGTCACACCCCACGTTTTCACCCGATTTAATCCATTCCTAGCGTGTTGTACAATATATACCTCGATGAACAGACTATCAATTGCAACCTAATCTACACTATCCATCTACACTAATATTATAAAGAGGAAAGATTTGATTTTTTGTTTGTTTGAAATGAATAGGCTCCGAAACTACTGGACCGATTTCAAACTTGAATAATCTAACCCAAGGTGTACATAAATAAACAAAAAACTTCCTTCAATCGCGTGCGCTGCGAAAACTATTAATGATAGAACAAAATGATGTACAACAATTTTTCAGGACACATCACTATCTATAAAAAATGTCACGACAGCATGTCTCTATCTTTTATAGTTACGTCACAATAAGCGTAGATACGTCACAATAAATACCACCGCTAGAAAAGGCTCTTTATTCGTACCTAGGTATTGATCCTTATCAAAATAAATACCAATGTTAAGCTAACAAGTTAAGTTAAGCTAAAAATAAGCTACAATTTAATGGCGTAACCACCAAAACAGCATGATGGATTGGTGTTCTCCTGCCGTTTCTCTTGAATAGTTTACTACTATGTAATATAAGAAAAATCTTAGCCACAGCAACGCTTGACCGAGTCTACTACTCTATGATATAGTCTAAAAAATTCAAACAGAACATTGGTCAGTTAAAATAATCTAACAATTATAAGATCAAAGATCAACGAAAATAAGTGTCGCATCTTCTATCGAAGCGAAAATGAAGGAAGGGGTGTAATTAAAATCCGTTGATTAATATGTAAATGTAATAAGATTATTCTCGTGAATAAATTGAGGGAGGGCGCTTATTACAGGCTGTATCGGCCAGTCTAATGTATTCGATGTCTGCCTTGATAAACGCTGTCGTGGTTGTGGCAAGACGAGTAGTTAGTAACTGTTACGATAGTGGCCTTTGTGTACCTATGAAGCAATTTCACTTTAGAGTGGGCGAAAAATGCTGCAATTTCTCAAAATTACGCATTTATCGAAAGCGAGTTAACCTTGTCTCAGCTTTTTGTTTTCGAGTTGGAAATGACATTGTGGCCGCCCACGCTATGAACAAAGGTCAGGGAATAAGATCTCTGTTTCATATATATGATATTCTAATACAATGCGTCATCGGTACTTTAAGTAGATGTCAATAATGGTCTAAGATCCCGCTATACAACGACCTACACCGAGATGCTTATTTAATGAAACTTATTTTATATATAATTTAATATGTCAATAAATATAATCCATATGGGTTGCCTAGCAAATTTCAGTCCAGAGTATTTTTAATTAATTTAAAAAAAAAATATTTTTTTAAACATTTCACCGGTATAATTATTAGATAAATTCTATACCAATCGAAAGTATGAAGCCCATAGAATATACAAAAGTTAGGTTGTTTTTAATCAATTAATTATTTATGTGTATATTTTTTATGTGACACTAAAGTATATATACATCTTTAGTATAAAAGAAGGTTTTAGTGATACATATATAATACTACCCTGATTAAAAATATTAATTGAAAAAAGTTCAAAAAATTTACTACATGCAAATTATAAAAAAAAAATATTTTTTTTAAATATTAATTAAACATACTCTGGACTGAAATTTGCTAGGCAACCGATATGGATTATATTTATTGACATATTAAATTAAATATAAAATAAGTTTCATTAAATAAGCATCTCGGTGAAGGTCGTTGTATAGCGGGATCTTATACTATAAAAAAATGCGTGTGTACGAAGTACACATGTCAGAAGTGAAACTTCTTTGGCATACTAATTTTTGAGTCTTGTTCATATTTATACAAATCTAAAACTTTAGATTTCCGAGACTTGCAGGGGTAAAGGATGATATGTTATGAATTTTATGAATTTAAATGTAATTAAAATATTAAGTGTCGTAAATCGATGATAAAAACACGTGGAATTTAAATTAAAAAAAATATATAATTTCTTTAAGGTAATTCCCCTTTCTCACTCTCTCTCAATGAGTCTCAATCGCTCTCTTCCTTTTCTTCGATAAAAACGCTGCACATCTTCGTGACGTGCAGCGTCATAAAAACGTCAGCAAATCCATAAAAATTGTACCCTCATGCGCTTAAAGAAGTTTCAGTTCAAAAAAAAACCAATTGAGTTACCAAATATAAATATTATAATTTTTATTACCTAATTTACTTTAGCAAAACAGACACATAATATTTTTCTCTTTTATAAATGAAGGTGTACAATGTAGATATGTGTTAAACAAATATTTTATAAACGATCACCTAATTAGCATTGTGCCGAAAATCCTAACCAGTCTTATTTATGAAGTTACCAAAAGATGCGCTCCCTTGAACAACAGCTAACTTCTTCAATTTTTTACCCGATCTAAATAAATATAGGCCAATCAAACTTCCGAAGATGACCCAGAACACGTCCTCATTACTTGCTATCCAAATTTCGCGCCAAAACGGCCATGTTGTTTCCGCCATCTTTATTAAGAACGCATGGCCTCCCGCCTCCTGGCGTTGGTCAACATCCAGCAAGGCGTTAAAGGCATAAGCTACAGCCACCCACCAGTTTAGATAGACCTCCGTAGGCTGCACTAACGTCGTTAAACATAAACGCGGAGGGTGTATTGAGGTAATTTTCACGGCTCAAACTGTGTTGGTTGGCGGTGTTTGGCTCACTCGTCTAATGGCTTTGATTAAACTGCCAGTTTATTTGACGGTACGATGCGTGCGTGCGGCCACGTATGAATTTATGCTTAGAGGACATCCTAGGTTATATTTACGATCTGTTTTGTTATAATCTTGGACTAATTCTAATAGGGATGCCCTAGGAAAGACGTAACATTGACATTCTTCTTGATCTTCTTGTTGTTTCATGTTCTTCTTTCTCATTCTTGTCTCTCCTTGTTGTACCACATTAATGTGCGTAACGTTGCCACTAATAGTGTAAGCTGGTGTGTTAGGATAACCTTCTTCTTAAAGGCCGGCAACGCACTCGCCAGCCCTCTGGCATTGAGAGTGTAATTTAGCACATGCATAGAACGCCATACAAGAGAACACAACATTAAGAAAACCATTTCTTCTTCATTTCAATACGTCATAACTGTTGTTAAATATAAAGAATATAAACAGACGAAACAATAGGTAGAATTAACTGTTAGTTAATTAATGCATTAACTAACAGTTAATTATTGCAAAAAACCAATCACAATTGATTGTTGTGTGTCTACGTGTTTGGCGCCACTTTGAGGTCAACTATCATATAAAACAAAAAACTATTTCGTCTGTTGACGTAAGTCTTATACTTATACTTAGAACTTGTCGTGTGAAGAAGATACTTTAGAGTGACTTTTCTGTTTCTTAGACAGTTTCCGGTTTTTTGTTTATTCCACTATTTGAAAAAAGACTAGAACATACTATTTAACAAGATGTCAAATGAGTATGATATGAGTAATGATATCACTTGGAGTTGGGTAGAGATGTAGGGTCACTCAGTATCTTCTACCGCATTTACCAAAGAACAGGGGGCAAACGGGAAACAGGGTCATCTGATGTTTGTATGCTAAGTGATATCGGCCATGGTCACTCTCAATGCCAGAGGGCTCGCGATAGCGTTGCCGGCCTATTAAGAATTGGTACGCTCTTTTCTAGAAGGAGCTTAAGTCGAGTTCGGAAATATTTCAGTGAGCAGCTGGTTCCACATAATGGTGGTGCGTGGCAAAAACTGCCTTAAAAACGCTCAGTTGTTGACGGACGTCGAGGTGATACGGGTGGAATTTTGTATTCTGCCTTCACGTCCGATAATGAAACTCAGCTGCAGGTATTAATCCGAACAACTCCTCTAAATAGCTTTCTGTGGTTATGGTATTACAAGATTTTTGAGGTGTGTCATCAAAAATCTTGTAAATAAATACACTTAAGGAAAAGAAATCTAACTGTACAATTAATTAACTCAGCTTGTCAAGTTTCCACCGCTTCATACAATAATGATATAATTATTGTTACAGCAATCTTAGAAAATTTGCATTAAATTAGCCTCATTAATCTGTACATAGATAACTAGATAATTAAAACAAGATTTATAACAACTTGATTCTATGTGTTTACGTTTAATTACATTATGACGGAAATTATATTTCAAATGAGATATTAACTATGTTTTGATCCGAACAAAAGAATTACGATATTATTTGCGTATAACATCGCATTATTTATGATACAGATTTTAATTCGACACTTTCGTAATCCACTGTCCTGTATTTTATAATCTTCGATTTAGGATTTTTTTTATAGAACAGAGTCTTTAGGCAAATGTACAGGTGACATATTAAGTGATACAGCACACTCTGATTGAAAAAAGTGCGTGCGTACAAAGTACACATGTCAGAAGTGAAACTTCTTTGGCAAACTAATTTTTAAGTCTTGTTCATATTAATACAAATCTATAACTTTAAATTTCCGAGACTTAGAGGGAGGAAAATAGGAAGGTATGTTAGGAATTTAATTGTCATTAAAATGTTTCTTCGATAATAAAAACACGTGGCATTTTAATTTACAATTCGTCATTTGAAATTTCAATAAATTATTTTGCAATAAATATAAAATACTAATATTTCATAAATTCTCTTTACGAAATTTTAATTCATAAATTGAATTTCTATAAGGTAATTCACCCATCTCACTCTCTCTCAATCGGTTTCAATAGCTCTCCCTTTTCTTCGACAACAACGCTGCACAATTTCGTGACGTTCCGTAAAACAATTTCCCTCAAAGAAGTTTCACTTCAAAAATCTTCAATTAAACAGACGCTGTTTTTAAGGACCCTCAGTGGAATTGGTTCGGAAATACCTCAGCTGGTTGCTAGTGGTGGTGCGCGGCGGTGTGTTCATCAAATGACTAAACACGATAAATTATGGTGTCCATATCCAATCTTGGCATATATTCTGCATTCAGTCTTTAGGGGAATAATCCGAGTATTGCTAGTAATAATATTACCTTTCCCAAACAATGGATTTCCAAGTCTTGCTGCCAGCCTCAATAATTAGGATAGTGCTCACACTGGACTAGAATGGGGCCTTTGTACGAGTGAAGACTGTGTTGTATATCTTGATACTGTTTACGTTTGCTTTTTGTAGGGTTGCCAACATTTTTCAACCACAAGTTTTAAAATATTTTTTCACATTTTTGTCATTTATAGATATTATTTTAACAACCATACATTAGTTCCTAAACGCAAGTATTTCTTTAATTTTTTTTATTTCATAATATATATTTATATTATATAATATAAATATATATTATATAATATATAAATGGGCAAACGACCCTGTGGGACGCCCAAAAAGGGCAGTCTTCTATATATAATATATTGTCTTAAATCTAAATAATAATTTCTTCTTCTTCTTCGCGATTTCAACAAATTGAACACAGCGTATCCAGAGCTGGATATATTCGGTAGTGGGCTGATCGGTTTTAGAGAAAGCATTTGCAAGTGCCTTTCTCAAACCTAATTTCGCTGTTTTGATGATGATTTTTCTTTTTTTTCTGCTCTAAGTGCCAACAAATTTCTGTAATTTTTTTTTATTTTATTGTGTGCTTTTACTATCGTACCTATATGTTTTAATTGTAATTTTTATTTCCATTTTTTTTTTTTTTTTTGTGAAACTTATGCTTATATTAATTGTCACACATTTTAGATGCGAGATTTTTTGTAAAATAATTAGTAATTTTAGTACTGTGTGTGATGTTATAAGCTTAAACTAAATAAATAAAAATAAAAATAATCTATATACCCGATTGAAATGTCTGTATTAATCGGATCGATAAGACATATATCTTAAATAAAATCTAAAGTATTCTTTAGCGGGTATTTAAAACTCTTGAAACAAAAGCTTTGTATAAAAGAAACTGACTTTATTATTACAATTTTACTTGTAGTAGTACACAGCGTAGATTTGGTATATACATTTTTTCTTGTTATCCGTATATCCTGGCTTCCTTCAGTACCATTGATCGGCACCACTTCACGGGTAGAGGCTTCCTCCAGCTTTTTTCCCAATATCTCTGTCCATCCCTTTCTGTCTCCATTAGCTTCCTGTTAACTATTTCTCCTTCTTACCTTTTGTCCTTTCCATTTGTCTTAAAGTCCACTGCAATTTACATACAATACATCTTTGGCGAACTAGCAGAATCGACTCCCAGTGGGGTCTTCCCCGATAGATACGACCTCCAACTATTCAAAGTGTACTCCTCCCTCAAAGGCCGGCAACACAACCACTAAAAATGGGTGTCCATGGGCTGCGATGACTGCCCTTTTTGTCGTCCCAAAGACTCGTTTGCCCCTCTAATATAAATAAAAATAAATTCATAGTAAGTGATACTTGTTTAGATACATATGGATTATTAATGTGTAATGTTGTGGTATTCCTAAACATAATCTATATGATTTGCTTTATCAAGCTCTAAATAGCCAATACTATCATGAAGTATACAAATACAGAGAATCAACCATCTCAGTATCCTGAATTTTGATTTGACATTAAGTCATGTTTGCCATGCAATAATATAGTTGATCCAAATTAATCTGTTTTGCCAGCCCTACGTGCAACGTCCCCTGCATGCCACACTGCGTTACGAACGTCGTATATTTCCGTCAGTGCGTTCACAACTCTGTCTTATTAACCAATATTCCGAAACTGACTTAAACAAATCTTCCAAATTAAAACTTTTTTCAACCCTTTGGAGACAATTTTCCCCGCATTGAAATTGCCGGCCCGTTAATTAAAACAAAATCGAATTAGGCAAATTCCACCCCTTTAAAAATGAAGACGTACTTGGGGTATTGCTATACATATAGCGTGCCATAAACTAATATTCGCTCGGACACTACTTGGAGTTATTGGACAATGTAAATGAACGCTATCTCCTATAATGCCTTATTTCCCCCTAGCCAGGCCAGTGCCCGAAGCGACCCCGCTTGGGAGGCGCCCCCACCCGAACGATGTCTCATCAGTAAGGATTGAACCCTTTAATGTATTCACCGTAACTTTGGGATGAGTCTTGTATTAGTGTTATAATGAGACGTGGCCCTTAGGAATTATGGGTATACTTATGGATCTCCGGGGTTGGGATTACCTCAACCTAGTTTCAATTTCTATATGTGAGGCTTCATTAGTTGAGGGCGATACGCTATCCATATTATATTATCCCAATATTTGAACAACTAATCCCCGGTTCATTATCGAATTTAATAGTTTTAATATTGAGCCGTGAGTTGCTTCGTTTAATTCAAAAACGTTTCAAAGCAGTCGAGTAATGTAATTAAAATAGTGTTTAGTCGTTCGCTCCTTGAGTCGCCAACAGATCGATAATGCTACCAATTAGTCGGCACCAATTTTCCAATAAAACTTCAAACTGTTTTCCATTCCATTATCTCTCACCACCCTTTATTGCTGGCAAAGTTAAGCTACGACTCCTCTTTCCACTTCGCTCGGAAATTATTACAATAATAATATTATTATATTAATAATTGTATTGATAAGGAGACTCTCGTAATAAGGGTAAACCGTCCCCTTTCTGCCAGCCATCCTCAATAGGAGAATTTATGTAACTAATGAAATAAGCGAAGTGCTCCCCGCAGCAACCCTCTCCCAACACCCTTCATTATCGGAAAGTTTGAAATATAATTTGAAATTATGCTCAATGTTATATTGAAGATAAGAGAAACACAAATTCCTTTAATTGGACTTGTTAAAGTGACTCAAATTAAGTTAACACCGAGTTGATGGTATTACTTTTGAAGTTCTGAGTTATGACGGACTGTCCGTAGGTTTGGTACCTTTTGTGGATTTCACAGCTTGATTGGTTATCGAAATTTAAACTAAAAAGAATTTGAATTTCGAATTCTACTTGCCAATACTGTAACAAATACCCAGCTAATTTTGATGCTTGCCAATACTGTAACAATTGCACTTTATATCTAAGGACAACAAACCCGTATTGATTAAGTATTATAATGATAGTTTGAACAGTATAGATCTATTGATTTAGCAATGCGCCCAGTTCTCATCTAGGGGCAAGCAACTTGAGACTATCACAATTAGGCGTTGGCCTCAATCTAATTATATTTCTGATTGGCCTGGAGTCGACGGTCTGTACTCCTGTTTAGATTGTTCTAATTATTTTCTATAAGCTAATTATTTCATAGCACACATTATTTATGTACACGTTTTTAATTAATTACTAAGTTTAATTGTAATAATTACACAAGTTTTCACTTTTTACTTTACTATGTTATGTAGAATTCTAAATACCCAACGTGGAAGAATGAACTAAATCCTAAAAGTAAAATTTATGAAGAAATATTTGACTTAAATTATCAATAAAAGAGTAGTGTTGGCCAAGTTGCTACAGCGTGCGACTCTCATCCGATACCTACGATCTCTCTGAGGTCGTAGGTTCGATCCCCGGCTGTGCACCAATGGACTTTCTGTTTATGCGCATTTAACATTCGCTCGAACGTTGAAGGAATACATCGTGAGGAAACCGGCTTGCATTAGACCCAAAAAGTCGACGGCGTGCGTCAGGCACAGGAGGCTGATGACCTACTTGCCGATTAGATTAACAAATGATCATGAAACAGATACAGAAAACTGAGGCCCAGACCTAAAAAGGTTGTAACGCCACTGATTTATTTATTTTTTAACAATGTAAGCGTCAAGATCAATTCTTTAATCTTAATAAGGCTTTTTAGAAAGTTGATATATCATTCAACTTTCAATTTTGTATAAAAATAGAACGTTTAAAGTCCAGAGATAAACAAACAAACTTTCGAGAATTAAATTGTATTATAAGATTCACCTTCTCAACAAAACGTCAATTGAAATACTGGTCACAATTAGATGCAAATCGAGATCTAATTATTCGGATTCGAGCAACGCAGCACTATTCTGATTGTCGACAAGCGATTTCGGAAATTACTAAGGCGTCGAGTCCGCCCGCTCATTCCACCCCTTTCCTTGCGTTTCGGTTAGACGGTCAATCATTGGGTTCTATACATTTTAATTGCGATACGATTTGCTCTGACATTTTTGCTTCAAACGTATATATATATCGTGTAGACTTTATCGGTTTTAGAGAAAGTATTGTTGGGTGGTATCTCGAACCTAATTCGCTGTTTTGCTGATGATTTTTTACCAAAAAATTCTGGTAATAAATTGTATGCTTATTTTATCTTGTATATATTTTATTTATTTTTTTGTAACAGTTATGTTTACTTAATTTGTCATACATTTGATGTATTACATTTTATTAAATAAAATATAACTAAATAAAATATAAAATATAATAGACTTTTTAATGACACACACACACATCTCTCTTAGCACTATGTTAATTTCTAAAAGAGATATATAACGTCTCATTGATTGTATATACACAATCATTGAGACGTTAAATTAATTAAAATAAACATTAGACGCACTGTAATACAGAATACGACTTGTAAGTCAACGTCTTTAAAATTCTTAATAAATAATTTAATCGGCATTGCAGAGGTACATACAGCATTTGACCTTGAAATGAAGTACTTGGCTCAAGAGGGAACACGATGGGGAAGCTCTGGATGCCCTCTGCCCCACATAGGGGAAATAGGACAATAAGCCATTGACAAACAAAGCCTAATAAACTTTAACTCTAAAATTAAAGACAAATTTCAACAAGTACAATTCAATAAGTAAATTGATCTAGTCGAAGGCTTAAAAAGTTGTCCACCCAATGTTTGAATGAGTAGATAAATTACGGAATATTGAATAATAATAATAGTATTAAATAATTATAACAATAAAATGACGTTAACCGTTTTAAAGTTATCTTCATTTTGGATTCATTGAAGTGGAAATAATATTAATTTATTTAACTGAAGTATACAATACAACAACTTTTGCTATCTATTCTAATGTATAATATTACTGTTATTTTATAACAGTAATATTAAAAAGTAATAAAAGTAAATATATAGTATGTATGTTAATGTATAATAAATAAAATGTATTAATTTTTTTAAACATACACATAGTGTGTAATCACTATATTAAGAAATGATAACGTGTAACCAAAAACCAAACTTTATAAGCTATAATCTTAATTTATCTAAATGTCCTATCCAATGCAATTTTTGTCAGCAAAGATCTGCACGAAGCGTGTACGAATCAGATAATCGGGCGATGTTAGCCGCAACGTTTCCTCGACTCCCCCCCCAAGACCACCCCCCACTGTACATCATCTCATTTGAATTTCTAACTAGGAAACCTCCATGCAATTATTGGATTAATGTAAATTACGCAGTCTACAGCTCCACGGTGCACTATCAGGGACAGGGTTTAATTAGAATCCGGTTAAGTCTATAATAACGGTTAATCTATTCGAAAAAATAATTAAATAGCATTAATAAGAACTCGTACTTTTTATATTGATAGTTTCATTAAGTAATAACTATTTATTGGGTCACTTTATTGTATGTAGAAAACAATGTATAATTTAATTTTTTTCAATTTCAAAAATTCTTTATTTTTTTGCACAAAAATTAAAAATTATTTCCTGGAATGTAACGAACGTATAACTAGAAACGTTTTTAAAGCTGTTTTACTTTTTAAAATTTTATCAAATAGATAAAACTAAAGTTATAATGTTTCGAAAGGTTTTAACAATAACAAACTAAATTTAACAATGAGGTAAACTACCTGGTAACTATGCAATTTTAAATGAGATTTGCATTTTTGACATGCCTAGATTGAACTAAATATAACTTAAAATAAATGGGGTAGCACCGAGAACAAAAGAGTGGACGGCAAGCAATCACAATAGGAATAGTGATTGCTGTTTAAATAATGTATAAAACAATAAATTAATACTAAACTAAGATTGAGACCAACAGATGTAATTTTCCATACAAGAGCGCCGAAACGTGTGTTTCCCGCAAGGAAAACATTTCACCTTGTAAAACACGTAAAGGCAACATGTCAATGGCCCGAAGCAATCACTGCTAGCCCAGTAAGAGGGAACTCCTAAACAAAGTTGAGGCACGCCAAAACGACGAGCAAAACCTCGCAATATCCCGCCGTGACCTCGAAACCGTACGTAGGTGAAAGCCCTCGGGTACACGTAGGGGAGCAAAAAATCTCTAACCCCCGTAAGGAGCGGGGGGACGCCCGCCCATGAATGAGCGAAGGAGGCGCGCGTACTTGGAGCAAAAAAGTCACGTGACCCCGAGCAACAGGTGCCACCGTGGGTGCGTCCTTGCCAGATTAGACTTTACACTCTTCCATTTTCAAATTTATGTCAACTTCTTTTCGAATGTTTTGGTGTGACCATTTTTATATCACCACCGCACTATACGATACTTTAATATACATTTATTTGAATTATCAATCGTTTAATATACTATAACACACATTTGTAGCTCCCAATCTTCGAGCATTGAAATGTGTCTTTATGAATGGTAGTTCTCCCTCGGCCTCGCTTAACACAAATGTCACGACGGGCCGGAAAACTCTCTTTTCTTCCTGAAGCGGCGTACATTTCAAAATCAACTTTATCCCCACTATTTAAAGTTCACGTTGGTTCACCAATTCCGGGGAATTTAAAGAATTTTCTGCGCAACGCCGTCACTTCATTCTAAAACGTATTAAAGCGGTCTAAGTATGTTTTTTGCTCGTTTTCAATTTGTCGGCACGAAATCTTCCATTCTCCTGCGGCAAATTGTTTCCTCACGCGGTGTGTTTGTATTTTATTATACATTTTTATTCCTCGATAACATTAGCTTAACCGACTTTTCATTGCCTTCTCTAGGGTTGCCAGTTAAATTTATGCAGTTAACGACTTTATTACTTTTGTTAACTATTTTAGCTATTGCTAATTTGATAACGGGAACTTATGATTGTTCTTTATGGTTGTTATTAGGTTTTATGAGTTCTTTCACTTCGTTTAATAGATGGGTGTTTATGAACACTTAAATGTTACAATTGCAAATAATATCGCACTTTATTATTTCTAATATTCTGGATAACAATTCGTGGTGCTTATGCTTAATTTATCTTTAACTAACATCGGTACTTTATTCTATACATATAATTATCATATGTAAGTATGTATATCTCAGAAGTTTTGCTCTAAGAAAGAAGACCAGTAGTTACTTATATATATTTCCGTCGTTCTTCCTCGTTTAAATATGATCTATTATTTAAAGCGGCAACCCTATGTCTATTGTCAGTGATCGCGAGTCGCGTCAAACGTCGCGACCTTGTTTAATAATTCGCATCATTTCCTGTTCACCCGTTTGATATGAACTTTCTTTCACTACCTATCAAAATTTGTATCAATGATAGACATAGGTCTCTATTTATGTTGTCTATATTCAGTTTCACGTTAAATTGGTTGGTCTGTTATCTCAGTGGCTCGGATTGAAATTTGTTGTGTGAAGTAACAAACGATTACTTAAATAATGATTATATACTTATTTTCTTTATTCACTAAAGTATTATAAAAATTATTAATGCATATACAATTTATCATATTTCAAAAGTCACAAGTAACGCAGCGAAGAAGTGACACGTCCTGTGATTACCACGAAAAACAAATTTTTACATATTTCAAGAGTGAAAAACAATTTAAAAAAAAATCTAACATTCACACATAGATACTAAAATCAGTTTTGGTGTTGTCTATTTCGTTTCAACCCGTTGACGTCTACTGCTGAACATAGCCCATAGGCCTAGACAACATATACCCAAAACCTACAGTAGTTTTGAATTTCGAATGATTTAAAAGCATTCGAAATTCAAAACAACATCCGTATCCACTTTAGTCCGATATTGTATAATTCACAAAACATTTTCACCTCTTTACAGGTATTTCAAATGCAAAATAGATTAAAATTAAACCGAATCAGGAATCCTCTACATTTCCTCTTAAAGCTTATCTTTTTACCTTCTCGCGTTAGACACTTCTTGCGTTTTAATCCTTTTGCACTTACACCGCAACTGCTCTGCGGTCTCTTTTCATTCGGGATAATTTCGGACTTTTTACGGACTCTTTTTAAATAGCTGCAATTTTTAGACGTCGATTTTGAAGTGGATTTTATGGAGTGGAAATTAGGGAATCGTTTCACGTCACCGTGTTTTTAACTAGATGGATATTATAGATGATGAAGATAGATAGATTTTTAAGTTAAATAGATTTAACTAAATTGTACATGGGAAAGATTTGTCTTTTGAATGATTGTAACAAACATTGAGTGTTTTTTAAGGCAGTTTTTGCCGCGCACTACGTGGAACCAGCTGCCCACTGAGGTATTCCCGGACTAATTCAAGAAAAAAGCTAAACAATTCTTAAAAGGCCGACAACGCACTCGCGAGTCCTCTGCCATTGAGAGTGTCCATGGGCAACGTATCACTTAACATCAGGTGAGCTTCCAGCCCGTTTGCCCCCTGTTCTATAAAAAAAAAACTCGAAACTACTCTTTAATTTTTAATGTTGTATCCCTGATATAGGCTATTTGCAAAATAAATATCAACTGTGCAGGAACAGGGCGCTGGTTAAAAATAATGTTCGTTTATATATCTGAATAGTGATTAAATTTAAACAAATTTAGCTAGCATTCATTCAAACCAAATAAATATGTGGTAAAAACATTTATTTGATACCATAATCAAAGCCTACCCGATCGGATCATACTACGCCATTAACTATCTGACAACAGTTTTATTTTAAACTATCATATTAATTGATTTTACTTCATGTCTGATACTACATTTTATATAAAAATACGCTGAAAACATCTAAAATCTATACGAACATTTTTCTTTATTAAACCGAATTCGAAATCATGAGTCTCTTAAGCATAAATAAAGTTAAAGATTTTATTGTTACGCAATATGGGAGCGTCTTTGTACATGAAAAAGTATCGCGGCTTTGACTATCTTTAATTCACATTAAAATAGGATGCATGCTTATTGTGCTCAAGATGTATCAAGAGAAGGAGTCGAGATTAAGCGCGAACTACTTCCTGTAAATAATTTGGATAATATGACATATAGTCAACCTTTTTTTTTATCCGAGGTGAAAATGCATTTGCGCATTCCCTGCCCCAAAAAGTTGCAGGGGTATGTGGCACTCGACCCAAACCAGAATCTCTGCTATTCAGAGACTGGGTGAGCAATACCCACTAAAACCACCTCGAGTAGGTAGTTCCTATAGAGCCGCGTTACGCGTACTCCCCGTCTTCTAAGCCTAGGATTCGTCCTAAGACAAAGTCACCCAGACATTATTGATAAATCAAATAAAAGCTCTCTTTCGATGTATAATCCCATAATAGTGATTTAGAATCTTTTACGTTAAGTACCTACCTATTTATTTATTTTCTAAAGAGAATGCGTTTTTATACATCTAGTCATATGTTTTAGCTAGCTAGAAGCTATCAACTAAAACGGACCAATGTAACAGATTTAACATCTATCTCAGCTTCAGCGATAAAAATAATATCATCATGTATCATCAACCAATAAGACGCTTTTATAAGTTTTTTTTTTTGGTAGTTGTGTTAGTTAGTTTGTTATTAATCGAAACAATTTTCTTGATTTTGTTAAATTTATTACCCTATTTCTCCAACAACAAATGTGCGAAGTATTATAAAGAATGCTTAATATAAGTATACTTGCAGTGAAATGACAAACGCCACATCCATACATTTCACCTGCGGGTCAGACGACAAAGATCGGCATACGTGCGGGGTACGAATTAGGAGCGGCCTCACTATAACAACAGGGGGTGACCCGGGGGGAACTATCGATTTTGGATGAGGAACTGGACTGGAGACATGCAAGGCTTAATATCAATTCTAGATAACCTTTACGTACGAAGATGTATTTGGTTCGAACGATAATGCATTCAATGAATGAACATTTTGTGATTCTGTGTCGAGTCTATGGACAAGTGGTGGCCTTGATTCAAAGATTATATTAACGTTTAAAATAAGAATTGTCTATGCACTTACGGAGCTATATTTCGTTTTTACCATTAATTATTGATACTGTATATCAGGATAGGAAATTATTTACTTCATGACGCAATCATTGTACTAATCTGTAATTTTTATAATTGGAACGGCGTTTTTCCAAATCTGTTCACATGTTCTAATGGATTCAATTGTTTTCTACTACACTTTCGTTTAGTTAACAATTTAATTTTAATTTAATCTTAAATTAATAAAATAATATATTGCATTATATTTAATTATTATATAGTATGTAATGAAACCGTTATTTTAATTCAAATCAATAATTTAGTTATAAATGAAGGAACATATCACAAATACAGAATATGTAACAAAAACAAGTTTTAATGACAGTAGTATTAGACATATATAATGGTCAAGGTCACAGCGGGGTACTAGGCATTTTCTTTAGGCTTTTTATAAGTACATTAAAATGTTAAAACCATTCTAAATAATACATAATTAAAACAGACTTTCTCGATAGTGTATACGTTAAAACTAAAGAAAGAATTCAAACGTAATTTTATAGCAATGAGCAAATAAAGCTCATGTAAGCTCGGAAAACATAAGCTTTCTTTTTAAGAACAAAAAGTTTTCGAATTAAGCTGCCAAAAATTCAGGTTAACACAACATTTCCTAACTCGTTCAAGTTTTTCATTGAGTAAACAAATTAGCTTTAAAGATATATTATAGTCGTTAGTTACTGCCGCTTTTTTATAACACTTGCTAACTCCCGCGCGATTTCTCATAGAAATACGATAGATCTTTGAATCTATACATCATACGGTATATAAATAAACGTTCCTCTGCAATCACTGTCTGATGATGGAGAATTTGTTTCAGGCTAAATAATTATAAAAAAACTAGCTGACCCGGCGAACGTCATTTTGCCATGTAGGTAAAATCATTTATAATAAAAAATAGGGGTAAATCGTAGAGGGGTGAAAATTAGGGGTTGTATGTATTTTTTAATACTGTATCATAAAAAATAAAAAAATAAAATTTATCTAAAAATTAAAAAAAATTTATTTAGGGGTGGACTTACCCTTAACATTTAGGGGGATGAAAATCAGATGTTGGCCGATTCTCATAGATACCGGATAAGCACAAAAAAATTCATCAAAATCGGTCGAGCCGTTTTGTAGGAGTATGGCAACGAAAACTGTGACACGAGAATTGTATATATTAGATATCGAAATGAAGGTTCTTGAAATAATAAAAAAACAGACGAAATATATTACTTTCATCGTTAATTGTATTTACGAAAGGCAAAAGTATTTAAAAATAGTAATAATTATAGATGCAAGGGTGTCAAAATAACGTCTAACGTCGACTTTTACATACGTTTAAAATTAGATAGCAAAATACCAGGCAGCAACAAGTTCTATAATTCTTAACTTGTACGTAAACAAGCAAGCGATAAGTGCTTACCGCCCATACACACCTGCAACACCAGGAGGCCTGCAAGTGTGTTTACTGTGTAGGTGCTGGTTAGCTCTTGGCCCCCAAGTCTTCTCTTGGCTTCCATTAAGAAGTAGTGTGCGATACCTAAAAGCGCTCTTTCGTGGAGCGTTAAAAACCTCCAAAAATAAAAAGTAAAAAGTAAAATATTGAATAATCATGACCGATTAAGCGACTAAATAAAAATGCAAAATTAAAACCATTATACTTAGTCGGTTAGTGTTTCAATCGACCTCAAAACTTATTACAATCCACCCTAGCTCATTATCTCTGGCCATAGTTAGAATCGATATTACACACACACAAACTATTTCACACCCACAAGCAAATCTAAACGAAAGTCTACGTTTCGTAACCGGCGCGTCAACTTAAAACTTAATTATAATTAATTAATTCCAAATGGTTGCTGTCTCTTTCAGCCGTGGCAATCTTGGATCTTACCATCCCTTTCCAACATAGGCAAGGGTTGTGTATTGTTTTCGAAGACCTTTTATCGCGGAGGCATTTCACGAAGAGCGTTCGTCGGTTCGATTCCTTTCGGATTTTATTAGCACTTAGATTTTAATTGGAGTTGTATTGAGTGGGCTTTTTCCGGTATAAATATACGCGTTTCGATTGTTTCGCTTAAAAATAGGTGTTGAATTCGTCCTGCTTAACGATGTATAAAATTGTACGGAAATTAACCCGTGGTTTTTAGTATAAACTTGAACTTTTCTTGGGCTTTTTAATAATCACTTTACTGGGCTTAAGACATTACGACAACTCACCAATGTAATGCGTAATTAAGTACATAGAATTGGTGCACACATGGTGATCGAACCTCTTACGCATATTCCATTTTAACAGTATTTGTTACTTTTTGTGGGTAAAACTAAAACAGTCTAATTGCGCTCTCATCTATTTTACTTTCATCTCTTTCCATCAAATTGTGTTTACGCTGTGATGGAAAGAGACTTATTAAAAACTTTAGTTAAAACTGTGAACCAATTAACTATCGCAAATCGTCTATAACTTCGAATACAAAATGGTTCGCAGTCCTCTGATTTGCTAGTTTGCAAATCTAACACAGATGTATAATTTAATTATAATTACTACATTGGGTGACGGGTATCAATGAGGATGCGCCTGAAGGGTCCACCCCACCCCTTTCTTTCCCCATTAAGGGGTTAACCCCCCCTAATTACCATATTTCATTTACTCAACGAAATTATGCTAATTACTTATATTGCTTTGTGTAAAAAGGAAATTTATAAGGATTAAACTTATACCCCTAAATTCGACGTAGCTAGTTAAAGGCGGATCAAATGAATTATTTAACGAAAAAAGAAGGCTTAGGCACCCGTGATTCGGTTATAATCGTGCGCAATTAAAATTCAAATTGGAAATTTTTAATTTTGTTATTGATGGACCTCTTTCGCGGTCCAATTTGGCTGTTAAAAGTTTGAGAGAAGTTTCAAGATTATTTACGTTTGGTTTATGTTGTTGAGTTTAATTATTTTTCTGTATAAACTTCGTTAAATTATAAATAAGAACAAGTAATTAACGCCTTATCGCTGACAAGCTATCTCTTCCAGGCTAGTAAGGAAAATAAATGAAAAAGAAACTAGTGCATAGCTAAATCAACAAAAATGAAATTACAAGTAAGACAAGCTTACGGTTCGTGAATTACAATGGAATATTTTATAGTTAAGCTAATAAATAAGTAAACTTAAAGTGTCTTACTTAGGCACTTATGCAGTACTTTACACTACACTTTTGTTCACTAGCTGCAGTTTGAGTCAATTTTTTAAAGTGAAAACATTTATTAACTTTCCTTTGCTAAATGTCATGACAAAATATAAAAAATATATAGATGCTGTTAATCAAGTTGTATCAGTGTCAACCTTAGCATTTGTATGTATGTATTTTTTATTAATATGCTAACATGCTTATATTCGGTTACTCATTACAATTTGACAAAAGGTTTATATATAAACTGACTGATTAGTAATTACATTAAAATGTTTTAAATTATTCAAAGTTTTACTTCCCTAAAACAACGCATTTCATATTTGGTGACTCTTTTTTTGACTTTGATTAGAAAAATGATTCGAAATTTGAATTTCAAACACGTATCTTAACACTGAATCTCCAGAAATTATGTATATCGCTAAAGGCCATTTTTAATTGCGAAGTACTCCGATTCCTCGATACATATTCGAATTGAATTATATTAATGGCATACTTCTTGGGTAAAGAGTGCCCCGGGCCACTAGTTTCACAACTTATCCTGGCTAAGGCGTCCTTATTTAAATGTAAATGAGGTTCATTTCGTGAAATTAATGTCGTTCAGTACCTCCCCCTGTATTGTGACTATGTTTTTGTTATATTGTAGTATGATGTATCTATTTTAATTTAGGCTTTACGATAATATAAAGTATTACACAGAATAGCAGTGTTGGCCTAGTGGCTTCAGCGTGTGACTCTCATACCTGAGGTCGTAGGTTCGATCCCCGGCTGTGCACCAATGGACTTTCTTTCTATGCATTTAACATTTGCTCAAACGGTAAAGGAAAACATCGTGAGGAAACCGACATGTCTTAGACCCAAAAAGTTGACGGCGAGTGTCAGGCACTGGAGGCTGATCACCTACTTGCCTATTAGATTTAAAAATGATCATTAAACAGATTCAGAAATCTGAGGCCAAGACCTAAAGATGTTGTAGCGCCACTGATTTTATTATTATTTTTTATTACACAGAATAGTTTCACAATTTCAAATAATTTCTTATACTAATATAGTTCATTTAGTTCAATATCATTACGGACGTATTTTGCTATACATTTAGATGGAACGCTGAAACTAACTGAAACCAACCCTTTAGATACAATATCAAAAAACTTAATATTTGTACTTGAATATCAACATATCATGTTTGATAGGACAAAACAAACAGGCCAGGCTCTCACATTGCCAGAAGCCTCGCAAGTGCGATGCCGACCTTTTAAGAATTGGTACGCTCTTGAAGAACCCTGAGCTGATTCTGTTTTTAGATAGTGTAGTCGCTAAACCGATTTATCCTGTTTATTCGCAACGTGTGGACACCTAAGGGGTAGAAGTAATGGACGTACTATGATTATATGGACAGACGAGTCATTACTCCTTTGCAAGTGTTGTGAATCGCTAATGTCCTCTCAGAGTTTAACAAATTATTATTTTAAGAATGCACCGACAACTTTCAAAACTTTCCTCACCGGTGAGTTGAAATAATAAAGCTAAAGTAACCTTAACATATAATTCTAGCCGTTACTTATATTGTTATAATTTGAAATTCGAACACTTGCGAGATCTAGGTGAAACTAAATATTATACTAAATACAAGCTGACCCGGCAAACGTTTGTATTGCCATGTATATTATTTCTAGGAAACATTTTTTTTCTTAATTCAATAAAAATCTACAATAATAAAAAATAGAGGTTGATCGTAGATGGGTGAAAAAAAAAAATAAAAACAAAAAAAATTGTCGAAAAAATAAAAATAAATTTGGGGTGGACAATCCTTATCACTTATAAAGAGTGAGCTGAGTAGCTGATTCTCTGACTTTCTGAATATGCATAAAATTCATAAGAATCGGTCAAGCCGTTTCGGAGGAGTATGGGAACGAATATTTTGACACGAGAATTTTATATATAGAGAGATTATAGGTGATTTTTACCATTATTTTCTTAGCAACGACTTTTGGAAGCATCACGGATATTTCCTAGTTAAATAATATTTCTTAGAGTTCTTTAGCTTGGAAGGTATATAGAAGTGCAAATGTCATTCAACATACAAAATAATATTACAAAAATCATACCTTTTTATATGATACAGACATTCCAATATCATATTTACGACCTTGAACAAAACACGATCGCGCACACTTCTTTAAAATCGATAAAACCCACACATTAAAACATGAAAATATTAGTAATCACAAAATTACGATCGCAATCATTTGAACCAACTGTACGAAGGGTTAGACCACCCCCGGTAATTACACACAGACAAACAACGCACACAACGGTAGAACAAGGGAACTACTTAGCATTTTCAAATTAAATACACTAAACAGTGAATGTGTGGGTGATTATAATGAAGGGTGGAATTAAGTGGCTCCGTTCGAACACCCCACCCGGTGTCTTTCATAGAAACTAGCCGATCATTTGGTTTTAGCTCGCTTCAGAATAAACGTAATAATCTTAATTCATTTTGAAATGCCGAATTTAGTTGTCTTTTTGTATTTCGATCCACATACGCTACTAATGAGATTTTAAACCGATAAATATCAGCTGTCTTTAAATAAACAATTTGGAATCTAGACTTTCTCGACTTCCATCTACAAAAGAGCGTACCAAGTCTTATAAGGAAAGACCCGCTTACGGTACCAATAAGTTTTAAAACCGATTAGATTGATCTTTAGAGACAATTTGGGAACTGGTAGTAATTTTAGACCTTCAACTTCTAAAAAAGAGTGTCCCAATTAAGCCCGGCAAAAGTTTTCTTTAAAAGCCGGTTTGTTTTGTTATATTAAAAAAAAATTGTGACGTTTATGCGTTTACACTATATAATTTTGATTTGATTTAAGTATAAGTAATGTATTTTACTATACATGCAAATAGATACTAGAATAAAAAATCAAAAGCGTCTTATCATCAAAACAAATGCAATTGTTCGATTAGGTTACAAGAGTGCATATTTATAGTGCATTTAAAAAAACTTAGTCGAGAAACTTAGTCACTACTACTAATTCCCAAATTGTCTCTTTAAAACAGCTAAAGTTATCGATTTAAAATCTTAAAGCGTCATTGTGGAACAAAATCTCTCAAAAATGAATTAAGATTATTACGTAATAACGATTTTTACATAATGCGAGCTAAAACACGCATGCTTTAAAATTCAGGACAATACATTGTAAGTTTTACTGTTAGATATATTAGGACAACAAACATTTGAGTTGAGATATTCTAAAAACATAAATCAGTGGCGCTACATTTTTATAGGTCTCAGATTTCTGTATCTGTTTCATGATCATTTGTCAATCTAATAGGCGAGTAGGTGATCAGCCTGTGCCTGACATACTGACTTTTTGGGTCCTAGACAAGCCGGTTCCTCACCATGTTTCCCTTCCCGTAAGCGAGTGTTAGAGGCGCACATAGAGAGAAAGTCCATTGGTGCACAGCTGGGAATCGAACCTACGATCTCAGGGACGAGAGTCGCACGCTGAAGCCACTAGGCCCTGCTCATTTCAAATACCTACCCCATAATTAACACAAACATAATAAGAGTGAATTCCAAATAATAAAAGACAAAAGCTCTTGGATATATCGTTCTATAGACACGTTCTTTATCCATTAAATTGTATAGACCGGGTAAGTGTGTTAACTTGAATTCGAACAACACTCGAACACCATCTCGAATAAAAGCACGATACGTCGATCGATTAATTAGCGTTATTACATTCTACGATCCATCTGTCGTAATTAGCTCGCGATCCCTTTCCCGGCAAAAAATAATGACGCACCCTAAAACACTTTCCACTTTTTTTTTTCATTTTTAATCCAATTTGCTGAGGATTATGTTGGTAATTATATTTTTCCGATTGCCGCCCGTGACTGTGGAATTTCGCATGATTGAGATACGGAAAATTCTCGTTGATTAGCTACGTATGTTACATGCTATGTGCTATGAATTGGTATATTTTTGGTTATATATGTCACCGTAAAATTGTAAACACCGTTAGATTGTAATATATCTCGCGAGATTGTAAACTGTCGAAAGATTGTGAACCTCAACGAACTGCTTACAATTTAAGGTATTATTATTCGGTAGTTATATGAAATTGTTGGGAAGTAAAATTAATCTGTTATTGACCAAAGAAGTTTGAATGATAACTAAGTCAGTGTAGTACAATCTACCGAATAATAATACGTTAAATTGTAAGCAGTACGCTGAGGTTCACAATCTTTCGACAGTTTATAATCTCGCGAGATAGATTACAATCTAACGGTGTTTACAATTTTACGTTAACATATACATTACATTACAGCGTAGACAGAAGAGACGAAAGAGTTCTTAGTTAGAAGAGTACAATTAGACTTTTTGTCAAAAATAGGATAGATCAGAATAGTTAATACACAAGACTTTCAACCGTCCGTTACTATATTTATTCGTAACTTCAAAAACCTAAAACTTTACAAAATATAATCCAACTGTCTTTATTCATTACAGCGAAAACACAGTTTGACAGAAAGAGACGAAAGAGTTCTTAGTTAGAAGAGTGCATTTAGACTTTTTGTCAAAGATAGGATAGATCAGAATAGTTAATACACAAGACTTTCAACTGTCCGTTACTTTATTTTGTTCGTAACTTCAAAGTCCTAAAACAATTCACAAAATATAATCCAACTGTCTTTATTCATTACAGCGAAAACACAGTTTGACAGAAAGAGACGAAAGAGTTCTTAGTTAGAAGAGTGCATTTAGACTTTTTGTCAAAGATAGGATAGATCAGAATAGTTAATACACAAGACTTTCAACCGTCCGTTACTATATTTATTCGTAACTTCAAAAACCTAAAACTTTCAAGAACTAGACAAGACAGAATAAAAAATACCATCCGTTTCTTCGGGCAGTTTTTGCTGCACACCACCACTATGTGGAACCAGCTGCCCACTGAAGTTTTTCCGAACCGATTCGACTTCGGGTCCTTTAAGAAAAGAGCGTACTAATTTTTAGAAGCCCGGCAACGCATTTGCGAGCCTTCTGGCAATGTTAGTGTCTATTGTCAGCAGTATCACTTAACATCAGGTGAGCCTCCTGCCCGATTGCCTCCTATTAAAAAAAAATCTTGGAAATGAGTCTTCTGCCCGTTTGCCCACTATGCTATAAAAAATGGCTACTTTATTGTGTCTTATGATAGATTCTATTGTGTCATACTCGTATAATTTAAGTTAACTTGTATTTTGATTTAATATATTTGATCTAATTAAGACCAAGTTGCAATGAAATAAGTGATCGCTTGGTGATCTCGCCCGCATGCTTAGGACCATTAAGCATTGGACTAATGAGCGTTCATGCCAACACACAAACACACACACTGTGACAATATAGGATTATTATATACTTGGCAACTATTGTCTTGTTATTTTATTTAAAATTACACCATCACACAACACAGCCAAATAAGGTATCTCTTAGTTAAATGTATTGAATATTTTTTGTTTTGTTCCCTTTTGTAAGTGTTTTAACCTTTTTGAAGGTAAATATTATGTATTCTATCTTTGGCTATAATTTAGTGTAATTTTTTGTTATAATATATTATTAGATATAGGTAGATGTAGGATTACGAAATAAAAAAAACAACTACACCACTTCATGCGTTTTCTACAGTATATGTTACAAGCTATCTATAATAACATACATGACAACATAAATTTTACACAAAAAATATGTATTTCCAATTTTAGTTTTTACTAGTAATTTTTTGCTTAAAATCTCTGAAAATATGTTCTACGAGGAACTGTCGTTCTTTATGAAAACTGAACTATAGATACATTGTAACGTTTTATTTATATGGAAAAAACATTGTAACCATGGTAACCAAACGAATAGTTTCATCCTTAGTACGGCTCTTAAAGGACGGTTAATACTTGGCAGATACTGTCATTAGTTATGTTTAATTTGACAATTCGTGCTATAAATGTTATGCAATATCAAAATTATTTGTTACAAACTAATTGTCGTGTGTAAACCTCCTAACATGACCACAAAGCTAAATATCTATTACTTACGTAATACTGGATATGCTACTTATGTTTTTATGTGTGTGTAATAAAGGCGATATCCGCGTGCTTAGGTACCAGTGGGGTTCTAATGATAGCTTTAATGGATATTTCTAAATGTTAGTCTCCCTTTGCAGGTATTAGGTCGTAATACGATGTAGTACATTCATTTATACTAAATAATGATAAATTATGCGTAATTCGTTATTTACGACTTGAGGTGACGTAAACTAAATTCTACTACAGCTGTGGACCATATCTACCTGTGTTGATATGGTAGATATAGATATGTTCCATATGATATAATTCCAAATTCAAATTTCATTCAAGTTTAGAATGAAAAAAGAACAATACTCAGCACACATAGACACCGCCGCAAGTTGTTTGCATGTGTGCGTGCAGCCTAATTGCTTTTGTCATTAATAGACGAATACTTCTTTAGTCGTTGTACAATTAGTAATGATGTATAATTAGGCTTGCGTTAATGTGTGTGTATACTAAGAATTATTAAGGTTCATTTGCTATTAGGGTCATTATTATAGCGTCGTTATTTTAGTATTGCGGCCTCTTTGTTTAAATCACATTCTTTTAACAGTGCTGAGTTATTTTAAGTATGTATTTTTTGCTATCTTGTATGTTAACTTCTAGTATGGTTAGTGGTACGTCAAGTTCTAAATTAAGGGGAAGGATGCAGAGCTTTTGAAGACAGGTTAAAAGTTAAATACTTCCTTATGACTTAGAGTATTACTATCTAGCATTCATTTCACCACACCATATATTATACTTTATCTTCAGTTACATAATTTTTTTTTTTACCAATTTTAGATTTTACTATTAATCTGATAGGCACTTAACAATGTTTTTTTTTAATTGATCAACCCAGTGCCGAATATATCAAGCTAATGATACTAATAGTTTTAGAAGCTTCATGGTCATAGTAAAAGCTTTTAACAAGTATTATGTCAAACTTTGTACAAGTATATTGAGAAATTAGAGAATGACAAAAGCTAAATGTCAATACCTCGGCCAACGCGATTTGCATTGACATTTTAATAACACCAGTGTCGAAGCGAAATAAAAAAATTACTACCTAGAACTTGTCTTATTTACGAATTATATTTATCGATTTTTTTGAACACACTTTCCGAAATGACAATCAAGTATTTTGAATTAAGTTTTTTACCCGATTTCCTCTTTATTGTACAACTAGCGGACCCGACAGACGTTGTCCGGTCTTAACTATGAATATTGATTTCAAATTGGTATAATGAATTAAAAAATATTTCAGAAACAAAGTGTTTATTATTCTAATGCTTTATGTTATACAACATTCTTTGTTTGTTTTTCTGGCTCGCATATTATTATATTATCAATATAATAACTCCGATCGAAGCATTTATTTGAACGATATTCATTATTCTTACATCCTCTGACGATATTTGCAGCACGCATTCTGTCAATGTTGTGTTATGTCAAACGCCATAAGGTTACACCAAAAAGTTCGAATTGTATGGTGGTTAAGTATTCTTGAATTTTCTAATTTTCCGCGCAATTTTTTCTTTTTTTCTTTTATAAGAACCTTCTCCTGACAATTACAAACACAACAAAAAAAAAATCAGACAAATCGGTTGAGCCGTTTTCATGTGATGTCGTGACAACGGAAAACGGGTTTCATTTTTATATATATAGATAAAGGCGTGATAGTTTGCCAAACAAATATACTAATAGTTTTATATAGCAGAAGCCTTATTCGGTTTCAACAATCTTTTATATTTATAAATTGTCTCTGCACAAAGACATCATTTAACATTACGATCCAGTCTAACTTACTGACTGATAAGTAATTAAAAACTTATTTACAAAGAAAGGATATTTAAGATAAAGTGTCGAATTAAGTCTCTTTTAAGGGGTTTACTCTGTTCTTGTACTATTTCTTTCACTTTTGTTTAGCACTTAACACTCACTCACTAATTTGTATAGGTTTGCCCTTTTCAATCTTCTCACTAAGCCCGTGATATCAAGAAGATAGCCTCGACATTCAGGTGTTGCCTTTGTTCGTGGGTTCCAGCAATGGTTTGATTGTGGTGACGTCCTCTACTTTAATTCCTATGGAGGTCGTCATTGCGAATGAACCAGAATATTCTGGTTATAACCACATAAAATTAAGATAATTTTTAGCTTTATAAACTTCGATACCATTATATGAAGCATATCACTGACCGAGTCAAAATATCCACACAAAAGGCTCAAAGGCACACGGCATTGAAGTTAGAACAATGAACTATGAAATATGCAACGTCGCGACCTGATATACTTAATTAGTTGATAATGCTAGAACCAGGCCTGAATTTATTCACTACACTAGTTTTCAATAAAATATCTAGCAAAGACATTTAACGCAAACAATATTGCAAAATAGCTGTTTCTACGCCTTGATTACGATGCAAAGGAAAATTTGTTGTTTAAAAAATAAAATATTAGATATAAAGTACAGTAAATTATATAAATATAAAAATATTTTATAAATAATTAGTACAGTTAAATTTAAAACTAATTACTTTGGTTCTATACCATAACACTACTTGGCACCACCCGTTCACCATCCCCACCATCCGGGTGTTACTTATAAAATAATTTCTATTTCCAATTGTTCTTCATCAAGTTACTATTATACTATCGCCTTTAAGGCTAAAGCTGCGTGCTTTTTCACTGTTTATATTAAAACCAGTTTAAAAAAAGGAATATACATGTCTTGACAACTGTTTTGAATGAGAGGAGACCCAGACTCTTGTCACTTAAATAAAAATAGGCAACATATTTATCAACTAGAGGCATGTAATAATAATAATAATAAAGCCCGTTTATTTCCAATCTTTACAAATTATATATCTCTATCTACATTTTGTTTCTTGTCCCTCGATATCCTAATTTCCTTCTGTATTTTGATCGGACCCGCTACAGGTAAAGGCCTCCAGGCTTTTTTATCCATGGCTTTCTTTCTCCATTCTCTTCTATATCTTCTATCCACCTTTTTTTATCACCTCTTCTCCTTCTTCATATGTGAATACGATATAGGACAACGCAAATCCTTCATTAACCTTATTTCTTCTTTTTTTTTTAATCTCCGCAAAAGTTGCGGCCAAGCCATAACACATAATTGACGTGAGTGATCACGAGATTTAATTTAAAAAATAATTATACCCACATACTTATCATGTGTCTAATTATCGCAATGATTACTAGTTATTACGAAACTTAATAGATGTCGAGACTTCGTACTTAAGATTCCGCACTTATAGTCGAGGTCAATTGTATTTTTATTATAACGACGCGGTTTCGCTAAAGTAGTTATAATATTAGTGTATGTACATGGATTCAATAATAATACAGTGGCGCTACAACCCTATATGGACTCAGATTGCATCTATTTATTTCATAAATTTGTGTAAAAAAATCAATTTGAGAATGTAAGTGCGTGCACTTATTTCACCATGCCTCCTGCTGATAGAGGACAAATCTTTATTTTTAATTTATTTTATTATTATCTATTACTTAAGATGTCATGTGGAACATGGCGTAATGGTTGCAGCTCCTTACAAACGATGTGTAAAACAGAAAACTTGGCGATTAAAAGGAGTGGCGGAGAGTATATTGTTAGTTCTTCTCTTCCGTTCTACGCCCTTGATTTGAGAAATGGAAGTTAATGTAAAATTAGAAGCAATTAATGTTTATTTCATTTTTGACGTTCATAAGTGTACATTGTGTAACCTATAGGAAAAATGATTTTTGACTTTTGTCATCGATTTTTGTGTTTGAGACTGGTATTCTCACGATATTTGCTTTTACTGTAGGAGCAAGTGAATCACTTAGAAAGAAGAGCAGTGTAGGCTTCAGTAAATGACCCTTGTCCCTGTGATCGTGGGTTCGTATCACTCCTGTGCGCCAATGATAAATAGCCTGTTCAACACAAAATGAAATTTTCAATACTAGTTCGACCAGGCAATAGCCAGTTTTTTTAAGTGGCCATTTTCCAGGTCTATATTAAATCGAGAACTAAGTATGTAAAAAGGCAGTAGAGAACAAACGTTAGGGCCAACTGAAAATCAGTGACAGCAACTTAAAGTCCCTTCTGTTTCTGGTTTTGTTTTTTTTTCTCTATTTTTACAGTATTTCTCGCTTTAAAAGTTTATAGTGACACAACGGGTCTGTGCTCCGATGGTATAACTGTAGTAAATAACAATGCGTTATAAAGTTATCTTATTATGGAAGCCAAAAGCCTAGATTAAAGCCTTATAAGTTGGGACGAGTCGTTAAATACAAATAAAAGGCCGGCAACGCACTCGCCAGCCTTCTGGCATTGAGAGTGTCCATGGGCGGCGGTATCACTTAATATCAGGTAAGCCTTCTGCCCGTTTGCCCCCTGTTCTATAGAAAAAAATGTAAAAGCAGTCAAATTTTATAATTTTACATGCGCGAATATGCCGACGTTTAGACATTTTTTAATGAAACGGCCCATGGAATAACAAGCGGAGGATTGCGGATGCGTTGCCGTCCTTTTACTTGTATGTACACAAAGTATAAAATTTGGTTTTGGTACAATAACGTAATATTCTTGAGTTTGTATAGTTCGCTACCATTGGAAGTTACGTTAGTTTAAGATTTTTATATGTGCAAAAACTATTCATTGATAAATTACATATAATTCTATTCTCTTCATTTACCGTACTTAACACGCGTATTAATTATGCTTATTAACAATTAAAGGCAATACGACGAATGTGGGTCAAGACGGTTAAAACGAATAAATCAAATGGCAACCATGATCTCATGTTACTATGTCCAGTGTAACTTGAATCCGCTATAAATCTTATAATAATACCAATAAGGATGATATTAGCTTGATTGGGGATCACATTTCGGTGGTTAGTAAAAGGCCGACAGCGTCATTACATTATTTTAAGATCATTATATCGCTGAGCTATTCATGACTGATATTGTAGGGATAATGTTTGTTCTATTAACGCTATTCTTTTAGATTTTCAGAGCGGAATGACTGTTATTGCTTCAACCGGAAGTGTTGAAACGATTAATTATATATAGTAACTGCTTTTAGTGTGAAACGCGGAGATTTCTATGTACGCAATTAAACAAAATTATAAAAATAGCATACACCACGGACTTTTTGTATGTGCAATTAAGATCTTTATATACAGTAGGTAAAGGAAAACATCTTAGGCCAAAAATTCTAATTAACCAATACCTTTTGTTTTTTTAAAGATATTTTTTTCCAAAAGGGCACCCTGTTCTATATAAAACGAGGAGTACGCTCGACAGATGTACTTAAGTAATAAGCACATGGACACTTAATGCCAGAGGGCTCGCGAGTGCGTTGCCGGTCTTTATCATTTATATCCTGACGTATAAAGTACCTTGCTTTAACAATCAAACAACGATAACAATCTACTATTATTGGTTTAATATGCAGTTCTTGCACTTTCCCCTTTTTCCTTAGCAGAGTTGCCTGGAAGAGATCGCTTGTTAGGGATAAGGCTGTTGCATTATAAAGCCTCTTTATTTCCATAATGAATAAGATATTAAACAAGTATATCATATGATTAATTATTACATAATATGTGCATGCATTAAAAAATAAAATCAAATATTACTATAAATAATCCTTAACTTCCAGTCATAATTAATAATTTCAATGTATACAAATTTTAAATGATAAATTCAAAAAAAAATAAAACAAAATCATTACACAACATTACAACACAGCATTATCAAAGGCTGTTGCATGATTGTCCATTTAAGTTACCTGATTTTATATCTACTCTTGCAACAATCAAAATAACAAAATGTTAATTACAATAGCTAAACGAAACTAAAGATAAAACTCAAAATTATAATTCAAATCCAAATCAATTATAAACACAACTTTAAAATATTACCACTAAGTATAATCTATAATTGTTCATAATGGAATCTCATGTTACTAATAACGATTTTAATGTACGGTGAAAAATTTGTAATTGGTGAAATCAAAGAAATAACACGCCAACAATCAATTTCAACTATTAAACAGAAAACGAATTCGACTATAAAGCGTCCGATAAAATTACAAAAGAAATCAATAAAATAATTAAAATTTCTAATCGCACCAATTAGTGAATGAATTTATGGTTTCGCTTATTAAGACGCATATTGCCCGAAAGATTAAAAACTACTTGAATGCGCGGGAACCCTTTTTCTTAACAATGGGCGCAATTAAGTTATTATTCGCGTAAAAAAGTAACGACAAGTGATGCGTAGGCATAGGCGTGAAGACAAAGAAACGCCGACTATTATTTTGTATTCAATATTGCGGATTTCTCTGGAGTATCGATTTCTATTCCACGGTTATTGAAAGCTTTCTAGAAGCTTGAGCTCCTGGACTTTTTTGACATTAAAAAGTTAATTCACTACTGTCGGGCAAGAGTTGCGTTTGAATATTTTTTTATATAATAGGAGGCAAACGAGCAGAAGGCTCATCTGATGTTAAGTGATAAGCCCATGGACTCTCACAATGCCAGAAGGCTCGCAAGTGCGTTGCCGGCCTTTCAATAATTGATACGCTCTTTTCTTTCTGACCTTAAGTCAGTAGGCAGCTGGTTCCACGTAGTGTTGCGCAAAAATTGCCTTAAAAACGCTCACTTGTAGAAAAAATACTTGAATATTTGAATTTCGATCGATATTATTTTTCATATATTCTCCTTTGAGTACTCGTACACAGATTATAAAAACGCTCAACTCCGGCTATAAAGTTCCTATACGCATAATTTAGCATCTATCATGAGCCATAGATAATGCATTTTTATTTTTTATTCGCGCGCTCGACTCGACAGAACAAATAAACATAACAGCCAACAACTCGCCGCGCGCCCATAAAAAGCATACATTTGACACCCCTTATATTTGCTGACAAGGAAGCGAAAGGGAAAAAACCAGGCATGCTCTAATTAGGTTGTCGAGTGAGAAAGGCATTCGTCAGCACAATAATAATTAACACAGGATGGTAATGAAGCGCGCCATAAAAACTAATTGGAGGTACTAGGAGTGTAGGAGTCGGTAGGAGACTTGTCGCGGGGGCTGGATCATTCGATTGACTATTGTTCCAAATTCAAAACGGTTGTAATTACACGTTTTGTAGGTTTTACTTGTACTTTCTAATTAAACGTTACCAGGATTTTTGGTTATTTAGAACTTTTTGGCGCCATATTTGCTCGTGTTTCCGAAAATATTGGTGAATGATAGAAGCGGGATTATTGACATAATATAATATATTATTTGTTTTATACCTATTGTCTATATTTTCTTAATCAAAAAGCTTATAAATAAATTCTCCTATCAAAACAAATAGAGCGCTAATGTAGTAAACATGGCGCCGTGTTTTAAATCGAAAAGCCGGTGCGAACCGTCTATCAGCTAGTTGAAAAGGGAAATCAGTCAATAATGCACTAATTTCCCCTCCTTAATGGCTCAGTCCGGCCCTCTACTCAGACACTATTACGACACTGCAAGTTAGTGTATAATGAAATAACTTAGTTCGGGCTTTTAGTTACATATCGATGTGTTTGTTAAAGATGTTTCGTGTTTGAATTAGGTTTTATATGAAGAGAAATTTCACGTACATTCTGGTGAAGTGACTCTAATATAAATTTGATTAAGAAGCTTAGTCTTAGTCATTTTAAAATCTATGTTAGTTCAGAAAAATCATGAGGATACGGTTATGTCTAAGGCTCAAATATTTACGTGTATCGGACACAGAAGCCTGATCATCTACATCTTATTGAATATTATATGGTGAAAGTTTATATATGTAAGCGTTGTTATAATATAAATTTGGAAGATAATGATTCCCCCTATAACGCGGTAGACCCGGAGCGCTTTATAGGAAATGGCGTTGTAAGAGTTTTCTCGTAAAATCGTTTTTTTGAACAATTCAAAAACTTCGAATTTAATAAACTTATTTAGTTTAATTTTATAACAACACAATTGAAATGTGCAAAGGTACGCAAAACGAAATATGTACTTGACAAATCATTATAAATTTCACACTACAGAAATATAACTTGAGAAATCTAAGCGTTATAGGGCGGATTATTGTATTTCTAATGACAATATGTCGCGATATCACAATATTTTAGTTCAAGGTGTGGTTAAAAAACATCAAATCCCTTTGGGGTTTTATAAACAAGGCGATTAGAACCATTATCAAGAGACCGCGCTATACCATCATTACCTATCATTACGACGCATTAAGTTTTTTGATTATCCCTAATTCGTATAAAACAGAATTTTCCACATAATTGTACTATAGGTGTGACTGTCATTATTTTAATTGCAAATGTCGATTGTAATTGTGGCTTACGAATATGTATTCTTTCGCTTTCTTTTGTTTATTTTTCACGCAAATTACGCGTATTAGTTTTTTCAGTGATGCTATGTAATTACTGTTATGTCGTTTATTTCAGGGAATTTTACACAAAACAGATTTGAAAATTTAATTGATGTGTAAATGAATTTTTTATTTTATAAATTTCGTAATTGAATTCGGAATTACTAACACGATTTGAATTGTGACTTACTTCCGGGTATACGTAGAAGAGCGTAGCAATATTTTGCTACGAACTTTCATCTACGTAATTATTTTTAAATATATATTTTACAAATTTCATATTTATTAGAGGAATTTTAATTTATAAATATCTATCTATATAAATTAGCTAAACTTTACTAACTTATGTAGACCATTAAAGAGAATCCCTAAGTTTGAATTCCTGCGAAAGAATAACTGTTAAATAATGTCAAGTAGTACCTACTACTAGGTTGTTTACATAAGAAATTTGTGCCGAGCTGTTCAAACTCCGAAAATACTGTAAAAATAAAATGTTCACTCCACCTTAAAAAAAGTTTATTTGTTTTGTTTTAGATCATGCTCATTAGTATCTTCCCTTAGGATGTCTTGTTAAAAAAGGCTTATAAAATCCATACTTTAATGTAAACAATAAATATCAGGTTGCTTCGCTTTAATTCCAATTGAAACTTGTTAAAAAATTTATACGATAGGTTAAATATAACCATTTTTAATTTGTAATATTATTCATAATCTAGTAAAACTAAAACCCCATTTGGGTAATTAGCCTCAGATCGCGTCTATATCTTTCATGAATTCCTTCTCATTATTGTCAAATTTTAGGCTTAATACAATTATTTATTTTCCTTATTTCCTATTTTTACAGTAACTTAAATAGAAAACTAAACATAAAAACATAATATAAACATAACAAGTAAAAACTTAAAACCTAAACCATTTTGTAACTAATTATAAATAATGCAATTCTTGTGAATTCATCCAGTGTGCAACTAAATATATCCCGTCTCACATGCAATAGTGTTTAGAGTGCGCAAAACACGCATAAATGGTGCTTCTCCGAGTAAGTTCGTACGCGCCCGACACTGCCAGCAATTGTTTCTTGCTCATCAATATATGGTGTCTCATAATGTTTGCTTTCGCTGTACGTATTTTAATCACAACTTAAGTTAAGGCCCATCGAGCTCCGAATTTCTTTATCTACACGCAAAAGACTAATCATAATGTAGAACATTTATCTGTCTACATGTTCAGTAGTCCCATACTGAGTACTACGCAGTAAAGCACTCAAACATATGTAACGTGAATTCGTGTATTAGATATATTTGTCGATTTTCAATAACAATCTTATCTTTGTAAACGAAATTGTACGTACGGAGGGCGGTCACAGTTGATGGCGTATACTACTTACTACGCCTACATTTTCAATGCTTTTTTACTTTCTTTTTTACGCCATTTTCCATGGTCCGGCCGGGCGACCCGACCCGCGTTGCTTTTTGTTTTTTTAAATCAGTAAATTGCATATTTGAAAAACTACTGCAGGCTTCGAGGGATGTCGATTGAACGTGCGCGCTTTGTACGCGGTCAAATTTATATAAGGGGATTCTTTTATAAGACAAACATTCGACTGACGGGCGTATATTTATTTGAAGTACGTTTCAATTAGTGGGAAAGTCGACAATAAGTCACTGAAGCAAGGCTATCTTTACAATTCGGTTTATTGACGACTGGAAATGAATCTTTATTGTTAACTTTAAGGTTTTGTAAATGGTTATTATTTATTTTTAGAATCGGTATCATAGATATATAGATTATCAGTTACTCTACATTTTAAAAGCTTGCCAACGCTTGTCACTGATCTTAGTACCAGAAAATGAAAACACCATTTTTAATGTGACAAGAATTTTTAATATACACGGAGCGATAGTAAAAAATTAAACAAAACAATTAAATTATCAAAACTAAATGAAACTCGATATCTAAGTGTGAGGGGAGTAACTATAAGCTCCCAGACCTAGCTCGTTTATTAGAATGCTCAATCTGGATATCAGTTTTAGCCAAAGCGTTCCTTATAAGAAATTGAACTAGAACGCTGATGCTAGCTTAGTAAGAACATATTTTGCTTCTTTGCTACCTTCTAAACACCCTCTGTGCGATAGCCCATACGTTCAGTCCAGTACATCATTGTAGGATACGCTAATGTCACGATCGATTATTAATAGAATTACTATTTGCCTTTGACTAAAGTACAGGAAACAATATAGTTATACCACTTGAAATTCACGGAATATACTACGTGTAAGCGGCTTCTAAATAAGTTCTTTTAATGATTTTATTCCGGTCCCATAAAACCTAGATTATGTATAACTTTATAATTTGAAAATTAATTATAAATAGTACACGCATTATAACGCACCCGCGTTTGTGGGTCAAAATTACCCTTACTTGGGATGGACCAGTGGGATAAAATAAGAGAGGACATCCATCAGAAACCTGGGAATATGGTATAAAAGGAATGGTGGGGAAGGATTGGAACGTGTGTGAAAATGAGAGACAAGTGGAAGAATGAGTGTCCATGGGCTACGATGACTGCTTTTTTTGGGCGTCTCGTTTGCCCTCTATTCTATAAAAGAAAAAGTGCAGGCTATTTTTATTTTATTTTTTATGGATAAGAATACTTGCAGGTGGTACCACAATTAATTGACTCTGAATTTAAATTAGAATCAGAATTCGACAATTTTTAGATTGTTTTTCAATAATCGTACAGTACCAATAATCACAACCCCACACCCTACAAATCAATAATACCCATTAAAACCCTAATAATTGTTCCCTAATTCAATTCGAATTTCTATTTTGAAAAATTGTATTGAACAATTTAACTAAGCAATTGAGTACACGCGCCCCGGGGGTCCCTGCTGTGACGTCATGCTCTTGCGCATGGACCTCTATAATCACATTTATGCGTACTTGTTATTAAGTAGTTGATAATTGGAATTTAAAGTGAATTTGACCTATACTTCACCACAGTGTCGACTCAATAGAAATCAGGAGAGACGTTTTTTAATTGCTTGATTTAAAATGTATAGACAAATATTATTCTATAATACAACAGACTAGAAAAAAATAAAAAATGCAATGTACAAAGTACACAATACACATGTCAGAAGTGAAACTTCTTTGGCAAATTTTTAAGCCTTGTTCATATTTGTACAAATCTATCTTTAGATTTCCGAGACTTAGACTTAGGGAAAAAGAAAGATGTATTAGGAATTTATTCAATTTAACTGTCATGAAAATATTAAAAGCGTCGAAAATTAATATAACTTATAAATTTAATTTTTAATGTATTTATTCGATAGTAAAAACACGTGGCATTTTAATTTACAATTCTTCATTTGAGATTTCAATAAATTATTTTGCATAAAATATAAAATACTAATATTTCATTAATGCCCTTTACAAAATTTTAATTTAAAAAATATAATTTCTATAAGGTAATTCGCCCTTCTTACTCTCTCTCAATCGGGCTCAATCACTCTCTTCCTTTTCTTCGACAAAAACGCTGCACATCTTCGTGACGCTAATATTATTGTTATTGCGTTGCGTTGCTAAAATAATGAACGTTAGTATCAAAAAATTCCGTTTATTTGTTACTGTGATGACATTCAGCAGTCATACTTAGCATTTCTGGACTCTCAATCTTAATATCTTCAAGAACTTGCAAAAACTTATTTCCCATGCTTTGAAAATACATCAGCGATCCAAAATCAATTTCCGGAGTCATATTAGGGTAAACAAAAATACACTCTGATCAGTTCAGTAATTAGTTTACCGGCCAATAAATGGTTGGTAATTGAAGGGAAATTACGATATAAATGAAAAGTTTCCATTGAATTTGATGTTATTTGGGACCCTATGACATCTGCCATTTGTAGACCCTTGGACTTAACAACCCTTTTGTAGGCGTTATTTTGACGAATTACCAAGAGGTTAGTACGTAAATTTTATAGCGGTTTTTAATTATAACAGCTAGTTCAAGTTAATTTTTATAAAAGACTAGCAGACCGGCCAAGCGTTGCTGTGGCTAAGGTTTTTGTTATATCACATAGTGGTAAACTATTCAAAAGAAACGGTAGGTGAACACCAGTCATGGGGACCACCAAGCTTTTTTGGTGGTTATGCCACAGCGCCACCTGTTAGAATTGTGACTACCAAATAATAATCGAATATTTTGTAATAAAATAATATTGCGGGTATAAATTGAGATGTAAGCTTATCCTATCTTTTAAGTTAGTTCAAACTGCACACGGTGTGCAAATTTGATTGAAATTGGTTCGATAGTTCAGGAGTCCATAGCGGACAAACAACGTGACACGTAATTTATATATATTAAGATTTTACAGAATAGTCCTACAGCTTTCTACATTATGTACCATCGAAACCTTCTTTTTTCCTAATAAGTAATTTGAAAAAGAAGTAAACAGCCCAAATAGAAGAGTTTTCCTCCAACTTTGGTTTTGATCCTTTTGGAGTAGAGACTCTTGGGCTGTGTTATGCACAGGCACTATTTATAGATTTAAGTTGGCTCCTGGTATATAGCACCGGCTGCCCCAAGGCTGCTTTCTTCGCTCAACGAATAAGTATCGCAATACAGCAAGGAGACCCAAAGCGACCAAACTTATGAAATTTGCTTAAATTTTCTATTTATCAATTTTTTTATTATTATTACTAGTTAAGAATATAAAGATAGATTTCACCAATAAGGACATCATATCTATGCTTTAATAAAGTTTCTAAGTAAGGCTGGGTTAGTTTTTTTACTAAAACAATATTATAAACCCGACAGCATAACCATTTTTCAAAGCACAATATGTTCCGAGTGCAACAGAGTGGTTGATAAAATATTAAAATTTAAAATTCGAATGTCAGTAACTTACAAAGTGTTGACATGCGGCGCCAAGTTCAAATTCGCTCCAACATGACATTTCGCGCGTCGATCCACATGATTTAAGAATTTAGGCGGAATGCACATGCGGTCATGCACTATACATTCATTCGCGGAATATAGATAGATTGATTATATATTTGTCCGCCGAAAAGATTGTATTTGTATCTTTTAGTCTTAGAGTCTCTATTTATTATGTCACGAGAATAGTTAAAATGTTCTTAATACATGGCAACTTCACTATGAATACAACAGATTTGTAAACATCTCAAAATCCCTTCGTAATTGTAAATCTTATTAAGGCTTTCCCTAATAGAAATCGCAATATCTGATCTTGACCTCACAGTACTATTTTGAATTTGAATAGCAAAATCACTGTGGGAAAACAGTACCAGGAAATAAAAATATAAAACTGCAAATCGAAATCACACTTAACCTGATTTATCAATTTTTTTCTCGCAGGCTAATTATTATGATTTGTAGTTGCTGTACTTGAATTCGATAAAATACGAAACATAATTAAAAAGTGCAACTTAATTGCGTGCTAATTAGATTTATTTTTTTATTCATGATGATATTTCAGTTTAACAAAATACTTCAAGTCTAAATATTACGTCAGCCGTTTCAATTAATATTTCTTCGTTGTCGTTTCGTAGTCGAATCGAGTGCGCGACACCGGACTCCTGTCTGCATAATACATGGCCATACAGTGTTACCGTACGTCCGACTTTAATTATATATCTGCTACAATTTCGCCTTTTTTTCGAGTATTTTTCACAATTCCTCTCCCCATCCCCCGGTCACCCTACCGAACGGGCAGTTTAAAAAAATGCTTACGCGTGTGTGTAACATATCGCATTTCGTCGCAGCCAATTACGCCCTCGTCGCCGGACTGGATCTCAGCTAGGCCCTTAGCGCGCCCGCAACAGTTACAACGCTACGTGCAAGACATCTAACACTGACACGCTTTATTGCAATCACGCTGGACGACGCGGGACCAATAAGCCCCGCTCAACTTTTCCTGTAACAGGCTGTTATTTCACGATTTTAAATCGCTTCTCAACCCGTTAATGACGCGAGTACAAGTGCAGATCGGCGGCTCCGTTCGGCCGCGGACCAATCTATTTAATAACCCCCGCCGGTGACACCCCGCCCGGCGGCCATCGCCAATTTTTACCCCCTACACCCTAGCACCCGCCCTGAAAAAAATCCAGAGCGTTTTAAAATTAATGAGTAAAAATCTACACACACATCCGCACGGCCAAGTATGCGTGTATGCCCGCGCCCGATAATACCCACTTTGCGGCCAAATAATGAAGTGTAATGTGTTCGCGGAGTCGGACCGCTCTAGCTCCGCGCGCTCAGACGAAATCCGTGATCGGCGAGCCATTTCCATTAGGACCAACTATCGGAGGAAAAATTGAGTACAAATTGAAAATTGGACGGGCGCGCTAATTCCGAGCGGAGCGGCGCCGCGGCACAAGCGAACGCAGTTAGATAACATTTGTAGAGGCGGGGGGCGGGGGTGTCGCCCCTACGCAACGCCGTTTTTATTTTGGCCGGCCTTTGCCCCCTTACCCCCTTCGTTCGTCCAACTTCATCTGAATAATTACTGATTTTTTCGTGTACCGCTGATTATTTCGAATGTTATTTGCTGGTGATAATTTTTTCTGCGAACCGTTGTCCGGTTTGGTCAGCCACCTCATATTTTATTCTGTGGTTGAATTTTAAACAAATGTTCTCTAACTCAGCCGCATCAACTATTAAGCCAGTTTTCACTTTGATTTTAAAATTCACAACACATTATCACCGAAACACCACCCAATCATCCAAACAATGAAACACGAAAATAAATACTCAACGTAAAAACAATCTATAGTCCTTATAATCAGCCCGAGAAAGTACAACTTTCTAAATTGTCTAAACAAATTTCCAACGATAACTAGTTTACGTAAAATCCATTCGAAATATATATATAAAAATCAATAATAATATTAATATTCCTCATTGCAATCTCCTCTTATTGAATGTGGAATATTAAAAGTTGAGTATAATAAAAATGCGTTCAATTAAATCGCTAATCGAAAAGTCTAATTATTATGCTTATTCGACAAGTGACAAGTCGAGCCGATGGCGATCGCTTTGGCAAGGATTTCGGGTGACCGCCCACCACCCCGCGGGGCCGCATTTTTTCCAACCACCACTAAAGGGGTTGATTTTTTAAACTGATGACGCTTTCATTCCGCGCTGTGCAACTCGGCGCGCGGCTGTATGTGTGCCGCGGATAAATAAATAAAAAAATAAAAAATATGAACGCCAGGCCGATACGTGCTGCGCTATCTAACTAAACTTTTAACAAAACTTTTCAACGCGTACAAGTGGAAAAACGTGCAAATAGTTTCAATAAAAAACTTTCTAATAAGATTTTATTATCACGTGTTTGTGAGTAGTGCGTTTCTGAACTTTCAACAAAGTTTTCGGCTTCGGGACGTGTTGTGAAAAATTCGGAAAACTCGCCAACAATGCAGCGTGTTACGGGAAAATTATAGACACTGAAATTTTCCGGAAGTGACGAACTAATTAAAATAAGTGTGGGGAGAATGACATTGTCTTTCGTAAGTAATTTAAAAATTATATATTTTATTCGTTAATTCATATTTTTTCTCGGTTTAATTATGAGATAAGATAGTATAGTATTTTAAGTTGTAATTATAACGACAATAATTGGTAAAATAACTTTGTTCATTTAAAAAACAACTGTAATATACCTACTCTAACGTTATATTATGAAAAACTATTTTGAATATTTCAATAATAACCTGATCCAGATGTATTTGATATTATTAGTTTAAACATTAAACACTCCTAAATATAACAGTAAAAATTTACCATAATATTGAGATAAAAATAATGTATTTCCTTATTAATAATAATCAAAAATCTCTACTGATTAGTTCTATTATTTAATAAATATTAACTTTAAATCAAATCATTATATAAAAGACCTCATCTAATAGTTAATTACACCTTATGTAACCCACACGCCGACAATTTAATTAAAAAACACATAAATAAAATTTATGCATGATTAATTTTAGACAACAATATACTTTATTATATTTCCAAGGCTAATATTAATTATAGCTAATAGCGGCAATTATCTATTAGATATAACCGCCATCGATAAAATTTTATCTTAATTTCCTTAATTATTTATCAATTTCGATAAATACAGCCTTAACAACAATTAAATTAGGATTTCTATTTTATTATTTTTGAGTGAACTGACGATATTTTTAAATTTAGAATGCGTGGTGGATTTTACGAATGTTTTGAATCAAAAGTTTTATATTTTTTTACGATTTATTACTTTTATCTATCAAAATAAAAAAAATACTAGTAAGTTAACTTCGAAACACACAATTAGATATAAAGGCCGGCAGCGCGCTTGCGAGCTTTCTGGCAATGTGAGTGTCCATGGACATAAGCATTAACATTAGGTGAGCTTCCTACCTATTATATATTTTTTTTAAATATATATTATTATTATTAGTAAATCACGGTGTGCAAGAAGTAGCAAGCTTTATGTCCACGTATACGTATATTGCTATGCTATTCAATATGAAATAAGTTTAAAACTAAAACCATGAAATCAAAATTCGTTATCCCTAGAAACTTAACAAGCTATAGTCACTTCTTCCTTGCGTCTTTATCCTTCCGTGTCACTTAATTGTTTAGATTATAAGCTTTAAAAACCCTATGAAAATTAGGTACTTCTGATGGTTCTATATGATATATGATTAACGGTTCGTTTAAAGTTACAATACTAACAACGACTAAATCATAATTTGACGTCAAAAGTTTTTTTAGCAAAACCATCCGAAATCTTTTTTCCGGGCCTTAAAACTCTTTTGAACCATGACTTCCTTGAATATACAATATTGGTACCATATCATTCGTATTCGACAAAATCTAGATGAATTTATGTCAGAACTTTTAACTTCATAAGAAATACTAAATAATATGTAAATGTGTTTAAAATAAATAAGATTAACACGAACTAATGAAGATTAAAATGAAAATAATTGTGTCGAATTTAGTACTCTTCAAAATATGTAATATTTATGATTCATTAATAAGAAAGAAATATAATTACTGAATCTAAGTGTCCGTATTTTACACGGTTCGCTAAAGAACTGGAACCCAGAGACAGAAATTGTTCCTTGTTGCCCAATTATCAGCTATGACTCTAGGTGTCGTGGTCCAGCGATTTGTAAAGAATCGTAAATTGAAATGTGGGGCATTGATGACGGTTCCTAGACACAGTTATGTTTAGAAAATAATTTAATTATAGATATTTATTTATTTATAATCTTACAGCTAACATACATAGTATAAAACAAAACGCTTAAATATTATACAAAGCCAAAACCGAAAACATAAGTAAGTACATTGAAAGACAAAAAGAAAAAAATAAATGAAAACTGAAGTTTAACATTAAACAGTTAATATTTAAAAGAAAAAACTAAATTGTTACTGCTTAACAAAGTCACAGTCTTTCCGCCTCTCAGGAAATATTAGAATATTTCCTCACATCCTCTTTATTGAGGCGGAAAATATCAATATCCTCATAATTAGTGTCAAAGTTAGATAAAACCCGAAACATTGGCGAATTATGAAGGTAATTCGTGTTATAACGAGGCACATGGAACATGTCGCAGCAGGAGGGATTCTTAGAGAAATTAACGACAGCAAATAGAGGCTATCTATCCGCCCATCAAAAAAAAAAATATAAGTCTTGCTGACTCCGTCGACATCTATCGAAATTGATACTGTTAAAAATTAAGGAAGACAAACTTTTTTGTATATTTTCGACAGCTTTTATATATTATGGAGACCAGATGAAACATGCCCGCGTAAATGGCGTTCAGATCAGATTGATAGAAAGTAATGTTAACAGTCTATCATTGCAGGCATTTTTTTAAGAAGACGAACCGTTATTCAAACCGTGAGTAATTGCAATTAGTTACCAAGAGATTAAGCGGCTGTAGCAGCTTTAATTGCGCGTAATTGTATATTCTTATAAGAATACTGCATTGATCGACTTGCCCCTGCTTTACAAACAACGCAACGCTTCCATTTACAGTACTAAATATAGCAATACTAAGTCTGTTTTAGGCATTTTTAAAGTGTGTTTCCATTGTCAGCAGGCGGAGTCGGACCGGGAAAGCGGCGCTAGTTCGCCGGAGGGTGGCGGACCGCGGGCGCAGCTAGCCGAGCCGCGGACCCCGTCGCCGCGCGAGCGCACGCCGCACCAACCCCACTTGAATGGCTCTAGTGAGTTCGTACTGAATGCTTTTTAATTATTACATTAACATTTAAATATATTCTGCTATTATATTCTTAAATACTAAGAATATTGTGTACGAAATGCAATAATTGACCTTAAACGAACGACCATAAGTTTGACAATTAATATTAACGTAGGGTATTTACAAAATATGTCCTAATAATATTAAAATGTTTGAAAATCGTAAATGATTCAACGTATTTTCTCAATAATAACAGTACTAAGCTCTTCCGAAGGGTATTCTCATTTTCTATAATTTCACTACCCTATTTATTACATATTTTTTTTATGAAAATATTTTCTCAATAGACATTGATCTTCCACATCTTTGGGTCCTAACCTAATCATAATTTCATGAAAACTTCTAAAGTAATCTTGTGTTGAACCTTTATGATATTTCTATACATTAATTCCCTAATGTATTATGAGTGTACAATACAACCTTTAACCCCACAGTGGCATCGATGTTCCAAAACCTGCAAAACCTGGCGAACATGCAACAAGGGATGCCGATTTCTCAGCAACAGATGTCACAGCAGATGTCGCAGCTGGCTGCGAATCTCCAGGGTCTCACTTCCATGCCGAACCCTGTCATTAATTCGCCACTTAATTTGAGTGTTAGTGCACCAGGTAATGATGCATTTTAAATTATACTTAAAGCATGATTAGTGTTTTCGACGTTATATCCTACGCTTTTTGATGAGAAACATTTGAGTTTTTTAAACGGAAAATTAATTAGAGTTAATACTTACAAACAAAAAATAAATACTTATATATTACTAGCAGACCGGCCAAGCTATGCTGTGGCTTAGGTTCAAGTTATATTACATAGTAGTAACCTATTCAAGGGAAACGGTAGGAGAACACCAGTCATGGGGACCACCATGCTGTTTTGGTGGTAATGCCATTAAATTGTAGCTTATGTGAAACGTTGGTACTTTCAACACAGCGCCATCTGTTAGAATTGTGACTATCAAATAATAAACAAATATTTTGCAATAAAATAATATTGTGGGTATAAATTGAGATGTAAGCTATCCTATCTTTTAAGTTACATCAAACTGCACACGGTGTGCAAATTTGAATGAAATCGGTGCGGTAGTTTAAGAGTCCATAGCGGACAAACAACGTGACACGTAATTTATATATATATTAAGATAAGATGTGTCGCGTTATTGAATCATATGTCTGTTTCTATATTAATGTCATAGATTGAACATTTGTCATGTCCCACTTCATTCGTTTTCCTGTTGCTATAGTAAAATATTCTCAAGACTAACGATATTTTTCCTATTTAACTTCAAGATATCGTGAAAATCTAAAAAGTGAATATTACTTCGAATTTAAACTGTAAACGTATAATGTGATTAGGCTAAAAATCCAAAAATACGTTAAAAGCTAATATATCATCATGTGTTAATAACAATTACTTGTCTTAAATAAAGATTATTATTTTCACAAATAGAAATTCAAATGACGTCAAGGCAAATTTTGTTATTACATAATGTAAAAAACCCTTCAGCTTTATTAGTATAGATTACCCTAAAACACTTATCTCCATCTGCAAAGCTTTCGGCCCAAATTAAAAAGTCCAACTTGATTGCGCAATCCCATAAATACTGGAGTAACTAAAAATTTAGAAACAAAGTTGCAATTGAATTAAGCTAATTCTATTCTCGTCCCCTGCACTTCGCAGATCCTATTTTAGCAAAAACTGTTACCTTTTGCCTTTTAAGCCCTTAGGTTTGAGCGCGTCAAATAGACCACTCAGCTCTCGAGGGTTAACCACTAATTAGACGGAATGGTATAATAAGCGAGACAAGGTTTGTGCATTAAAAACTTGAAAATCGAGGTCAGAAATTAGGTAATTACCGAACCAAATCGATTAAAAATCTTCCCCATCAATCGAAATAATGAGTTGAATTTTTTCACGCGTTATCATTAAGAATTTTATTGTCTTAATAGAGATAATTATACATTTTTTTCGGTTCTTAATTGATGCGCTGTATTACAAAATGAAATGTCATGGTGTATGATATAAATGTTTTTCGTTTTGTTCGTGATTTGTGATGCTCGAATGACGATATCGTTTTATTGTCTCGATTATTTTATTGTTAATAATTATAATAGAAAGTATAGGCTTGATTTCAAGTACCATGACAGATGGGTACCGTTATGCCATATAGATAGAATCATTAAATACAAGTAGTACCTGATTGCACAATTAAGCAATTTTTGCAAAATTCAAATTTGGTTACGGTATTGTCAAAAACGGTTTTCCATTATATTTCGTTGTTTCGTGTTATAAATTTTATTGTTTGTTGTACAATACAACTAATCGGGTGTGAGAGGTATTTGTTGGGTTTTATTTGTTAATGCTAAAGTAATATTCGATTTCTATATCAGCATCAATCGTGTTTGCTTGTACAGAGATAATTTCATAGGATCATAAACAGAAAAATCTTCATACAAGTGCATGTTATACATTCCTCTTTGACATAAATATCATTAAACAACGTATTATACAAATGAATTAGTTTTAGTGATAAAGAAAGTTAATTTACCGTTTTTTGTCTAGCATTTAAAAAAATATTCTTTTCAGGAATGGGATCACCAAACCCAGTGAGCAATAATAATATGCTACCACCAGCGATGCCATCACCGATGCCCCAACTCATACTCGCTTCTGGTCAGTTGGTTCAAGGAATCCAGGGGGCACAGCTACTTATACCGACCTCACAAGGTGTGTACAATAATACCAAAAAATTACTCTAAAATGCCGAAGAGAGCATCTGATCACGAGCTTCCTGGTAGTGTCCTTATATCAGTATACTTCCTACCCGTTATCTCCCTGTGCTATCAAAAACTAATAACCTATATCCTGTAGTACTTTGAAATAATAATTTTCACACCTTGCACATTGGGTATATCTTTTGTGTTCGATTCTCGGAAGTATTATTTCGGGTCAAAAAGGCTGATCACACGTTTACCTGGAAATTAATAAAACTAATGCGGAAACGTTTCACAGGCAATTATGACTACATCATTAAGAAATCAATCTATTGTAGAAGACAAACGTGATATGTATATTTATCTACTATCGTAATTTATACTAGACAAGTTATTTAATACAATATATTCTTCAACAGGAATCGCAACCCAAACAATCCTAACAATACCGGTGAACCACGTGAACTCCAACGATCAGATGGTAAACTTAGCACTTAATAACGGCCAAGTGGTCTCCACATCCCTCGCCAACCTTCAAGCAATGGCCCAGCCTCACCAACTACTAAACTCAAACCAGCAGCAGACAAACATACGGCCGAACATGCTGAACCCATCTCTATCAAACGCCTTATTAAACCCCGGCTTGCCGAACTTCCTTTCGAACGGAGCAAGTAATGCGCAGGAGTTGCTTCAAGCGTTACAACAACCGCAAGGGAATCACAACCTTCTGCAGACGGTGCAACAGAACAATATGCCACAGCAGATGCAAGGCAGACGGTCGTCATCGCCCAGACCGGATAGACATTATAAGGAGAGAGAAAACTTTGAGAGATTCGTAGGTGGATCCAGGGAGAGGAACGAAAGGGATAACACAGGAGCGAATGCAATGAACAGTATTAATAGGTAAGTCCGTTTATAACAATTTTTATTATTAGCGGTGAGTTGAGGACAGGTTTTGCCCGAAAAAGCTGAAGTTCCAGACATATTCATTCCGATTAGATTTAGATGAACATGTTTTAAGAACATATCCAAGAGTCGAATCGTGTCAGATATAATATGGTGATGGCCTAGTGGGATCAGCTTGCGACTCTCAACCTTGAGGTCGTAGGTTCGATCCTGGGCTGTGCACCAATGGACTTTCTTTATATGTGTGCATTTAACATTCGAATGGTAAAAGAAAACATCGTGAGGCTTGCCATAGAGCCAAGAAGTCGACGGCGTGTGTCAGGCACAGGCTGGTCACCTACTAGCTAATTAGAGAAATTACCATGAAACAGATACAGAAATCTGAGGCACAGACCTAAAACGGTTGTAGTGTCACTGATTTTATAATATTTTAAGTCGTATTTTATCAAACAACGTTACGTGTATTATGAAATAAACGTTGTGAAAAAATGAGGATATCACAAAAATTGCACTTATAGCTCCGGTTTTCATGCAGCTTAGGAACTAACCTGTTAGAAAGGATGCTCGAAATCATTAAACCAAATATTTTCATGTCCTAATGAAACCAATCAAAACTAAAATTCTCCTAAATCTATTTCTATGAAATGTTTTCCCGTTTCATTTGGATCAAAATTTGAAATTTGAAATTCAAATTCGTTGGAGTATCTTTTGATGGGTTCCGGGACTGCGTATATACAATGACCTGAACATTACTCGTGACTATTTTCGTATTATTTGTAATTATAATTACATGATTTACATAATGTGATACTTAAAAACTTCTTTGTGCGAAATTTCCTTAAGGTATTCTCATCATTCCCATTGATGGCGAGTATGTGATTCCGGCTATCCGCTTTACGATATTTAAGGTGAAGGCCTAGATGAAAACTTAGACTCCGGTGCTCCCAAAATACCAGCTTCTTCTTCTCTTTTTCTTTTGACCAAATTCAGCGAAAGGCTTGTCGAATTGTCAATCTCCAATACAATGTATCTCAGATCAGTAGGATCGACTTGATTCTCTCTCTCTACGCAGAGACATTGCAGCTTTATGCGTCTTCTATAAAATGTATCAGAACACTCTCCTTCTGAAGAGTTGGTCCATTAACTGGATGATTGGAAGTCTTCCACGGTTCACTTCATTAGGCATCTTCTTAGTTCTTCTGAGAACTAGGGAACTGTAAATCCGGCTCCCTGTTGAGGTCTTCTCTGGGAAAAACGACAACCAATTGTTTTAAAAAACATACTTCGAAGGTATGAAACGCACCCATTAAAATGAGTCTTCTGTCAGAAACTACGATAGTGTAACCCAAGGTATGAGAAAGACCCTTTAAATAAATCGCGTACGCTGCGGAAGCTATTAACAATAGAGTGTAAAGTGTCACCATATGTCTAACAAAAATATTCACTCGATCGGTGAAGGAAAACATCGTCAGGAAACCGGCTTGCCTTAGACCTAAAAAATCGACAGCATATGGCACAGGAAGTTGATCACCAACTTGCCTATTAGATTGATCATGAAACAGATACAGAAATCTGAGGTCCAGACCTAAAAAGGTTTTACCACTGATTTATTTTTATTTAACCGAGACAAGATTTAGGCTATAGAAAGTTACCGAATTAATGCGGGTGAAACCGCGCAATAATAAACGTAAAAAGTCGATAATAAAAAAAACTAATGTTTTATCGGTAGATAAAGTTGGCGTGGGTGCAATGACAAATGTTAGCTGTAATTATGTGACAATGAGCGTAATTACTCGGCCGACACGAATGTGTGTGTTTAATCAACGGTAGTCGGTGTAGGCATTAAATGGAATTTGAAAGGGTCTGCGAATTACGTCTTTGTATATTGCAAATGCTAGTTTCTTCATTCATATTCCTAGTGAGGCATTCAGTATTTAGATAGTCTGATGAAACCTGGCATAGTGGCTGCTATGTATCTAAGAACTATCCGTATATAATTGTCCAATTTTACCGAATAAAACGATAATTTAAGAATTAAATTCAGATTTTAACATCTGAAGAAGTGATTCAATGTTTATTGATTGGTTTATCATTCTACTTAGTTACTTTATAATATGTTTAATCTTTCGATGGTTAACATATGTGGTGTTTAGACATCAATATTTTGTGTATGTTAAGTACATACACAAAAGACAAAACAATTACAAAAACGTGTGTGTACTTATGTACACACGAGAAGTTATACTTTGGCGTAACAGGATAAAAATCTTACCAAAATTTTTATTCTACTTTAGTAGAAAAAACTAAAATGTTGACTATAGCTCACTTCAGGGTGTCGGTTTTTTGTGACGGTGTGCACGCGCATCGTGAAAATTTACACTCATCATCTTGCCCTAACGCGTCAAAAGAAGTATAACTTCAAAAATACGTTAAAATTTACGATATTCCACATGTTATATTGTTCGTAAATATAAATCACCAGAACAACACTCCCCCACTAGAGGGATAATGAAAAAAGCTTCTCTGAAAAATCCTTTACAATACGACCACTTGACACGGCAAGAGGGCCTAATTTTTTTGAATTTAATTACAAAAACCAACATGCAACTAAATTATTAGCATATTCATTCACTTACGAAAACATTTTAGATCTTATCAAACAATTGTCAGTAAAAGGTACAACATTATTAAAGCGCAAAGAATTTCATGACTTCCGATACATAGACATTCACAAATAGTTGTTTCCATTCGAAGAATTTATCATAAACATTTGTATTACTAGTTGCATATGGTGCATTTGGAGGTTCGCTTTTCATTAAACCAAGTAGGGTACAAAAATAACAACTTTTGGAACGAAGTTCCTTATCGCGCGTTGTGAAAGGGGGCTAGACGGAAAAAATTCTTGCGAAAAGTTGTCACGACACTTTTTTGCTATTTGCTATTGTAATACACCGGTTCTCGTCCGATCACCGAAGTTAAGCAACGTCGGGCGAGGTCAGTACTTGGATGGGTGACCGCCTGGGAATGATGATGATGATGGCTTTTTTTTTTCATCGTAAGATTGGTGTCGAGAAAATCTATCATACTGTTATGGTACCAATTAACATATAAATTAATCGAAAGGAATTTCGATCCATCCGGGTGTCCCTTGACACCTCTAAGTTTTTTTTTTTTATAACAACGGGAAGGAGGTTTACCTGATGTTAAGTGATACCGCTGCCCATGGACACTCACATTGCCCGGCTCGCAAGTGTTTTAAAACAAGTTCTAAAACACCAATTCGTTTTGTGATCAAGAGAAAACAGAATTCAAACCTCACCTTTAAATGCATTGTCACGAGTTGGTTAGTGTTTCTTGGGTCAACTATGTCACCTATTTACCTGAAATTATATTTGATTAAGTACCCGAAAAGTTGGGAAATATTTATATCAAATACAAATTTAACATTTAATGAATAATAGAATCTAGTAAAACGGTTTTTTAATGTTATAAAAACTGGGCAATATTGATTACACTGACAGAAGTTGCTAGCGCCATCTTTCGTTTAATTTATTTAGTACTGTAGATATATTAGATTCCGTTCTTGTATGTCAATCGAAAATGTGTGTCGCGTAAAAGACAATATAAAATCATTCATATAACTATTATTCAACAATCAGTGGTCTGTATCTTGACGCCGCGATGGTAATAAGGAAAACAGATTTGCTCCACAATTATCTATCATAATGAGGTATTTTATGGTAATTATAGACAGGATGTGCCTCGCTTGATATAATTACATAATTCACACGAATAATTTTCTGCTTATGATCGTGCGGAAAAGGACGGAGTTTTATAATTGTCACTGTCTTAAGTCATACAATTCATAACTACGAGGTTTTAGCGTTTCATTTGTTTTTTTTAAGACAATTCACACCAATTGACCTAGTCCCATGCTAAGCTGGTGAAGCTTGTGTTATGGGTACAAGGCAACGGATATACATACATATTATAGATAGATAGGCATATAAATACATATTTAAACACCCAAGACCTAAAGACAACACCAAATGCTCATCACATCGATGTTCGTCTCAGCCGGGGATCGAACCCGGGACTCATGGATTAGTAGTCAGGGGTACTAACCACTAGACCAATGAGTCGTTTGTTAGACAATTTTTAAGCACGTGGCATAGGTCTTCCACTAGTTAAGAGCGGGCACTAATAATTTAAAATTAGAAGCATTTAATGTATATTTCTTTTCATAAGTATACATTGTGTTACCTACATGAATAAATGATTTTTGACTTTGACTTTGATGCTTGAATTAAAAACAATAAATATGTATTGATGCTTCACTATAAATTCAATGGTAGACTCTAATTAAAAACACAATACAAAATTCCTCGATACAAAAAAAAAAACAAATTCACCTCTAACTTTTGTCTAATTTCGTTTTTATATCATGGAGCCAAAAATTTATTGAATTACAAGTTTGCTCAAGTGCCGTTACTAGAGATTTTATTAAATATTGTGTATTTTACGAGTTATTTAAATGAAAAGCATTTGGCGCTTACTTCATTTCAATTATGAATTTTGCTAGCATTAGCGCGCTCTTAAGACCGTTTAGATCTACGACAGTTTCATCAAGCCGATGATACTACGATGTTAAAAAAATATGTGTTTAGCTTTAAATGTATTCAGATTAAAAGTAATTTAAAGATACCTATGTCAAAATTGTTGTCGCGGACTAATGACCTAATTTATTTCATTATCACGTATCAACGATTGTAATTTAGTGGAAAAAACATTACAAAAAACAAGTATTTCTTGAAACCTTTCACCAAGCACGTGTTTCGGAAATTTTACAAGTTTGAATTTTAATACAAAATGTTTAATTAAAAATTGCCCAAATATCCACTATCGTCCTTAACCTTAATTATTCATTTAAACCACCTTTAAGAAGTGATAACAAACAAATGAATAAATACAAAACATGGCGGAAACACGTTTATAATTTTCAAAGCGATAATTAATTATTCTCGGTACATGTAATATAATAGTACTTAATGTATTAAATGTTATCAAATGGCACTCCAGTTAATGCAATTAAACACACATAATTATCCTTACTAGAAATACTTGTTTACAATCTAATATAACTCGTTTCTTATCGAGATATGAGTTAATAAGGACAAAATCAATGATATTAAAATATTACAAAAACACGATTATTCACTTGTCTCTTTCTTATCTTTAAAATTCTTTATGGTTCGTACATTAAAGTTAAAAGTGTTTGTTTATCTCAAGTAATTCTTTAATTTAATAATGTAATGGATTCCGAATATGTTTCATGATTGTGCAATTGTGTCGGAAAATAACAATTGTACGAACGAAGACAAACCAAATTTACAAAAATACCTAAAATGTCAGCAGTTACGAATTATAAGTTCAATATCATAATGACGACTCATTGCTCTAATGCTTAGTACCCCTGACTGCGAATCCATGGGTCCCGGGTTCGATCCCCGGCTGAGACGAACATCGATGTGATGAGCATTTGGTGTTGTGCTTAGGTCTTGGGTGTTTAAATATGTATTTATATGTCTATCTATCTATAATATGTATGTATATCCGTTGCCTAGTACCCATAACACAAGCTTCACCAGCTTAGCATGGTACTAGGTCAATTGGTGTGAATTGTAAAAAAACAAAAATATCGCCCTTATCTATACCCTAACACCTTCTACTTAGAAGACAAATATCATAAAGAAACCAGCATGTCTTACACTCAAAAGCAACTCATGTATTAAGTAGAAGACTGATTTTCACCTAAACAAAAGAAACGGATGATATTTGAGACCAGGACTCGACTCTCACCCGAGTACAACAAACTTCTAATTTCCTCTATAAAAATAATACTTAGTGATTGTATTCGTATTTGGGCAAGACAAACAAATAACAGTATCCACAACCAAGGTGTACTTTCGTCACATAATTGATGGCTTAAAGATATTACAAGACACAAAGCTCCCAGAAAGAGCGACCAAATTGCGAGAGATATGGCGGATGAAATCTGCACTCCACTTAGTAATTATTTGTCCGAGAAGGACCACATAGTATATTTTGTAGTTGATAGCATACAGGAGTATCATTGAAAAAGCCTCAGCTCTTAGCGAGTTAAAAGCTGTATATTAAAATGGTGTTTAATAAGACGATGTTTGACAACAAAGTACGGTCAATGTTTTTAAAGGGTCACAATTATGATTTATAAGATATTTATTTCTCGTTAAAAATACTAATATTCCAAGAACAAATAACTAACTAGTAATATAACACATAGCTAGCTTATAAATTGAATATAAAACAGCGTCCAACTCTTTAAAAAAATGTGTACATATACAAAAAATTGTGACGTGATCTTTCTTTGATACTAAAATTTAAATCTCACAAATAATAATTAAAGTATTTATGAACTAAAAAATGCGCAGTCTTGGCATTGTATAAAGGACTGGACTACTACTCGTATTAAAACGGCTTAAATATATCCATCTATGAATTAATACAGGTCGTTAGCAATGCTTTGATAATGTATTCATCATCATCATTAATGGCTATTCAGCCCCTTGTGGGCTCTAGCCCCCTCAAGTATATTTCATCAACTATGTCTTATTTCTCCATCCCACCAACGCAGCCTCGGTCTACCGGGTTCCTCTTATTGTTATAAGTTCAGTAAGGAACTTGGTGTTCTGTCGTCCGCCATTCGGTGCCCATGTCTCGACCACTTGAGTTATGTGAATTGGCCGATGTTGGCGTCGTCATGAAGTTATAAAGTTATTCATTGTATACGCCAAACACCATCGTCGCAAACTGGGCCAAAGAATCTTTGAAGTATGAAAAATTTTAATTGCTCAGTAATATGTAAGAATTACTCAATTAAATAAAAGGTGATAAAAAAGGCTACACTGTACGTGACTCGCATGTAATAAGATAAGCGGAATTCGAAAATACTGAACTGACTTTCTCTTCTCGACTGTCATATACATATAGTATATGACGTGTAAAATACAAAAGGCATATTTATAAACTCAAACTCAAAATATCTTTATTCATATAGGTAAACAAGTACACTTATGAATGTCAGAAAAGAAGTTAAATTAATACAAAATTTACACTTACTACCAGTTCGCAAGTCAAGGGCGTAGAGGGCGTATAAAAAATCAATGGTGCTACAACCTTTTTAGGTCTGGGCCTCAGATTTCTGTATCTGTTTCAAGACCATTTGGTAATCTAATAGGCAAGTATTAAGTAGATGATCAGCCTTCTGTGCCTGACGCACGCCGTTGACTTTATGGATCTATCTGGTCTTTCTGAGCAAGCCTGTTTCCTTACGATGTTTTCCTTCACCGAGTAAATGCGCACATAGAAAGAAAGTTCATTGATGCACAGCTGGGGATCGAACGTACGACCTCAGGGATGAGAGTCACACGCTGAAGCCACTAGGCCAACACTGCTCGCAGAGGGCGTATATAGAATGTCAAAAAATCGTTTAAATATTCGTAACGATTGTACTATACATTAAAGTAAATGTATATGTACGCCTGTATACTTCAAAGACATTAACTTAATGCGACCTCATAATTACTAGCTCGAAGCATTAATTCTCGCATCCATAATTAAGTTTAATACCTCATTTCTGTTGGCCTACAATCTAGATAAATATTGTATGTCATTTGACGTCTATTAAAAGTACATTAAAATGTTAAGTCATTGTGAAATCAACGAAACAAAAAGGTTCTATGATAAGCAAGGTTTGAATAAAAAACTTGTAGCGTTTGGATAATAATAATAATACTTATAATACTAGGCAATTTTTCATTAAATTAGAAGAAATCAGTAGCGCTACAACACTTTTAGGTCTGGGCCTCAGATTTCTGTAGCTGTTTCATGATCATTTGTCCATCTTATAGGCAAGTAGGTGATCAGCCTCTGCCTGACACACGCCGTCGACTTTGGGTCTAAGGCAAGCCGGTTTCCTAATAATGTTTTCCTTCACCGTTCAAAATTTAAAATGCGCACATAGAAAGAATGTCCATTGGTGCATAGCCGGGGATCGAACCTACAATATCTGGGATGAGAGTCGCATGCTGAAGCCACTAGGCCAACACTTTTCATTAAATTAGTTTATTTATATAAATTTTGTATGACTTTCACGTTATCTTATTTAAAAAAAACAGACGTTTCGCAGCTCACCTGACGTTGAAAGTAAAGTGGCTATTGAAGAGTACGACTGTCTAGGAGCAAATTTTTTCACTGTTTCCTAGAGCCTATGTTATAAATATAGTAAAAGACTATATCTATTACTGTTTTTCCTATTAATATAATTGCGGAGCAGTGTTGGCCTAGTGGCTTCAGTGTGCTTATCTCTGAGCTCATTTAATCGTTTAATGTAATCATTTGCCAATCAACTATATAATATATATATTAGAAAATATATATATTACTAGTGGACCCGACAGACGTTGTCCTGTATGATATTTCAAGCAATTAGTAAAGCAAAGTATGAAAGTACCGACTGCAGCGCCATCTGGCGGGCTGATTTGTGAATCTAAACCATTCCCAGATCCCCTTGAACACACACAAAAAATTTCATCAAAATCGGGCCAGTCGTTTGAGCGAAGTTCAGTGACATACACACTCACAGAAGAATTATATATATATATAAAGATATAGTTAGATTAAATGCACTCAAAATATAATAAACCATACATTGATTTAACTTAGAATAAGATGGGTCCAACCATAACCAAACCAGTTATTAAAAATACCGTTTACGTATGAAGTTATATAAAATTATGTTGTCATATTAATGAATTATAACTATCATAATTACAACTTGAAAATAATGTTTATTAGGGTAAAACTGGTACTGATAATTATAATGTATTTGAAATCGCCAAAGGCGTACTGTTTCCTGCATGGCAACTGACTTTTTCTAATTGTATGAATAATTTATCTACTATATTAGGAATTACTTAACTACCTGTTATATAAATTTATTTTTAAATTAAATATACATAGTTACATTATGGTCAATTTGAACACAGCTATGGTCAGTTTTACAGATTTTCAAGGTTTAGGCTGTGAAGTTTTTGTCTTCTTTGCCGCCTTTGCGTCTACAATTGTCAAGTCCAAGAGAATTTTTTTAAATCCAACAATTTATCAGAAAATTATACACAAACCATCCAGTTTGCAGCCTCCAACCAGTGGAAGGACTGATATGTATGGGTTGGTAGGGGGAATAGGCAGAGGGAAATACATTTTCTGCAATTTTGCTCTTTTCACTCAGTGTTAGGTGAGGTCTATTACTGGTTGGTGGCCAGCGAACTAGTTGTTTTGCTGTAGAATATGGAAGTTTACTACATAATATGAGAGGGGAAAGTCATCGTCAAAGTTTGTTGCAGTCTATCTGTAAAACATCATCAAACCCGCCATGCTGAAATCTTTCTGAATTCTAGGAGGTATCAAAAAAAATCGCATGGAGTTACTGAAAATAGTCATCAAGTTATTTTTCATCGCAGTTTTATTATTAACGTTATAGTTAATTTTTTACAGGCGCTTACAACAAATATTTTCCGAAAACGATAACGCAGAATTTATTTAATAACAGATCAAAGCGAAAAAAATATATAAACTAAAGTCAAGTACCAAACTATACAATTGAGAAAATTATCCAGTTAATAAATTCAGATAAATTTAAATTCTCGTAAACACGTAATTACTGTGAGCGTAAAAATATGGAGATAACTGGTTGTCAAATTTTACAAGAAGAGTTTTATGAGCCTTAAAGGGCATTTTTAATTCAATATTAATGAACATTGGGAGTAAATTTTGAATGGAAAAAGCTTATGTTGAGTTATTAGTGCACAAGAAATTTTCAAAGATTTTCGTTTATAAATCTTCAGTCTCCTGCGCAGCTCGATAAAAGAATATAGTTGATATTAATTGTGTCAGGCGTCAAAACCTTTCTTTCATTCACCAAAGCCAAGTGAGCCAAGTGGCTTCAGCGTAGCTCTCATCCTCGAGGTCGTAGTTTCGATCCCCGGCTATGCATCAATGCACTTTCTATGTGCGCATTCGATCGAACGGTGATGGAAAACATCGTGAGGAAACCGACTTGCCTTAGACCCAAAAAGTCGATGGCGTGTCAGGCACAGGAGGCTCACCTACTTGCCTATTAGATTGACAAATATGTTAAATATACAGAAATCTTAGGCCCTGGTTCAAAAAGGTTGTAACTACACTGATTTATTCCATTCCATATGATGAAATAACCCTTTAAAATGTATAAAAATTCCCTACTAAAGAGCGTACCCCATTTCTCCCTCTACTTGAGTTGTTTAACATTTTTACCTTCAGATAAGATTGTTTTGTTCAGTAATTTACAATTCGATATTGTTCTTCTATTTGTATTTGCGTAACTATCATCCAGCAACCCACTCGCGAGCCCTCTGGCATTGAGAGTCTATGGACGGTATTACATAACATCAGATGAGCCTCCTGCCCATTTGCCCCTCTTCTATAAAACACCTATTGTCCCATAGTATGCTCAATAGGGTTGCCTGTATGACCTTATTTCTTAGGGATGTCGCCTTCCTATTTTTATACTCCAACGTTAATAAATACGTCGCGGGCTCAAACCTTAACAACGCATTTTAATTCAGTAAGGATTCTTACAAATTAAATCGTGTATTGCGACGGATGAGCACTAATTAGCTAGCAATTATGAGTAATGCGACACACTTAAAGAGCTGCGTTTTGTGCCGTGTACCCACATGCAGTTGAGAGTCTATTGTCGTAAATGTGGGAAGTTGAGTGTTTGCCGTTTTAAAATCTCGCAGTGGTGTGTTTTTACATATAAGACTTAAGTTACTCGGGGCATTACAGAAGTGTTATCAGGTCTGCGCGTCTGATCTGTATCAGTTAGTGGTAGGTAGTTGATCAGACTTGCCTGATATACGCGACTTTTTCATCATCATCATCAACAGCCTCTTGTGGGCTAAGGCTTCCTCGAAAATATTTCGCCATCACAATCTATTTTGTGATTTTACGTCCAACTTTGATCGCCTATTCCTTCGAGGTCCTTGACAAATCCATCTCACTAACGCAACCTCAGTCTACTGGGTTGCGTTAGTGAGATGGATGGATCAGGTCCATTGGTGCACAGCCGGGGTTCCAGCCAGGGATGAGAGTCGCATGGCGAAGCCAATACTGCTCTGGATTATTATTTACTTATTACAATGCATTAAACCCTTAATAGCTTTGGCCTTAGACTGGATTTGTTTTCTTATCATTTTTTTATATACAAATTGATCATATCAGTATTGTACATTTTTGGCTTTAAAACTACTGGTTTCCTTGCGATGTTCGCCTTCACCATATGAGCTATTTAGTGTTAATTGCACACAGCCGTGGTTCGAACGTACGACTTCAGAATTGTGAAGTAAAATGTAAGAAATTGTTAGTTTATTCTTGCTCGTAATATTCATTAAAACAGCGCACAATCTGTGCTTACACTTGCGCACCTATGACAGAATGTACCATATCTGGAGAACATAAAATAAATTAATATTATTTGGCAGGCTGGCGTCATCAAACGGTGAGATTACCATCACGACATCGCACTCCAACGCCGGCCCAGGCAGCAGTACGGGAAGTGTGAGTTCCGGCCCAAACGCATCGCCTCACGCGCCGGTCAAAATGTCACCGGGTTCTGTCAAGTCTCCATCACACGAGGAGAACGATTTACTGGCTGATTCACCAAGTAAGTTATTTGGTATACATTTAACTATGTATTGAGTATGATACGTCAAAGAATTGGAATCTGAAATTTTAAAAACTCCCCTTTATTGTCTTTGTAAGTCGCGTCTCGCTTTAGAAAACCATACTCCAAATCTGCTTGTGTTATATTTCATCTATGTATTGTAGAGATATATAAAAAATATTATTAGTGAATAGCAACTGCGGTATCTCGGACACACGAAGGGTCAAAACATTATGAACATTACCTTAGTGTTAGCTATTCACTAGTATTATAGATAATTAAGTCAACATAATATTACTTATGAGCCATAATTATTGTACAGGCTAGATTGTAATTCATGTAAAGTCGCACTCTTTTGTGAAGCTTATTGTTAAATGTTTTTTCGAATTAGTTGAATTACTGCTTTATATTGATTAAACCAACTAAAATAATATAACCAGTAAAAATATACCGTACTTATAATATTCTTAACTTAATAATAAAAAAATAATTAATAGAAAGAACTAATTTAAAAAGTTTGGTCCCTGTGCCAGTGTACCATTAACGCTGGCAGCATTTCCTCGCTGTATTGCGATACTTATTCGTTGAGCGAGGAAAGCACCAGCTATGGGTCACCGGTACTATTTACCAGGCGCCAACTTAAATCTTTAGCGCGTGTTCACTTGAATCCCAAAGATACTTTGATCAGTTATATAACTCATTTCGGTACACACAATTTTTTGTTACCTTAACATCCCTTTCCTAAATTCAAAGGTTTATAAATTAACCATTAGAAATGTTTCAACCGTTAGTTAACCTAGTTAAGTCTTTCGATCGCTAAAAACTAAGCGGGATATGAAAAGCTAGGTGCGACCCAGTCACTTAATTGTTCCATAATGAATGCATCGATTCTGCTATTTCTGCATTAAAGCCGGGTAATTACAGTTGATGTAAGCACGCTACAAATACTTTGATAGCTTTAATACGAATCCTAATACATTTTAGCTTTATTGTTTTAATTTTAAAAGGTTGTACGTATATTAAAATACGCTACAAAGGCGCTGCAATCTTTTGAGTAGGCAGTTTTTTGTATATAATCAATACATGATAAAACAAACAGCAGTATTGGTCAAGTGGCTTTATCGTGCGACTCTCATCTCTGAGGTCGTAAGTTCGATCCCCGGCTGTGCTTCAATGTACTTTATTTCTATGTGCGCATTTAACATTCGCTCGAACGGTGAAGGAAAACATCGTGAGGAAACCGGCTTGCCTTAGACACAAAATGTCGACGGCGTGTGTGAACAGTCTGATCACCTACTTGCCTATTAGATTGACAAATCATGAAATAGATACAGAAATCTATCCAGACCTAAAAAGGTTGTAGCGCCACTGAAATACTTTATTTTATTCTTCAAATTCAAATGATATAGCTTTTTGATCCAAAATGTATAGAGCAAACATTTCATATTAACTGTGGATGGTCACAGTCACAGACTATAAAATGGTTAATAAAATCAAGAATCAGCCACAGAGTATAGGATGGTTGCACAAAGAATAAAGATTTTATAATCAATGGAATTAGGTACTCCTGCTTAAATATAAGCGCTTCCAGGCATCTCTGTAATGAAAAAATATATATTATTAATATAGTAAAGTGCAAGAAGTTCATAACCAAATCTTATAAAAATTTATAGAAACACCAACCTTAATCAAAAGTAAAAAAAAAATTAATATAATAAACTTAAAACTAAAAAGCTAATGGTCACGGATTCATGAATTGCTATATCTAATTTACTAATGATATTTGTTCAACTGAAAATAAAAAAAAAGATAATACTTGCAACATATAGGTTGACACCAACGCCTAACCTGCAATTATTAAAAGCATTTTAATCGCAGACCTGATAAGAATCGGGGTTTTTAAACAAAGTGAAATCGCACGCCTAACTAAGCCCGCAACTGCTTCATCTCAATTGATGAATTAGGAAAAAATACACAAATTCAAAAATTAAATGTTCACAATAACTCCTTTACATTGAAATCAAAGCACTTTCCTATGTATTTACTCAAATATTCGAACTAAAAACAAGTGCTTTAATTATTCGGAAATTTGATAAAAACAAAAATTGTTTATTAGACTGTTTAAAGTATCAGTAAACTAAACAAGTCGAAAACCCTTGGCTAATCCAATTTTGTCGACGAGTGTACATTTTAAAACAATGGAAAGTTAGTCTTTTAATCTGTACGATTTTTTAAATTCAATTATAAACTATGATGAGACTAGCATAATTTGTTCAGGTCAACGACCTCATAACTTTTTAACATTTTCATTGAAACTTTTTTAATAATAAAATAAAAATGTGTTTAATAATTTGAATGCCTTTTAAATATAATTATTATATTTCTTTCCCCTTCAGTACTTTCTAGCTCTGAAACTTAGCATTAGAGTTAATTAAGTAATCAGTTAAACATTTTCTAAAAAGGCGGCAACGCACATATTTTGACATTATCAGTATTTGCCGGAATTATTTAACATTAGAAACATTCTTATTCGTTTAGTATACTAGACTGACGGGAGGCAAAATAGCGTGAAAACTGGGCTCTGGGCTCATTAGAGTTCTTCAAGAAAAAGTTACACACATATTCTAAAAAGGCGGCAACTCACTCGCTCACCTTTTGAAATTGTCAGTATTGACAGGCGGAAGAAACACCAGAAAAGCCTATTCTATCCATAGTACATTTACACACACGTTAGAATATTACAAAGTATTTGATTGGATTTTCTTTCAAACCTCCGTACAATGTACATTTCACGTTTTTATTTATATTTCTTTATCCCACTGTTACGTTAACTGTTGTTTAACTGTTAATTGAAACCAAATTAAAAGTCATTTTTATTGACTTTAACAACGTAAATAAATCAATTAAACCGTGCCCATAAGTTTTCATCAAATGACAAATTATCTAGTCGCGTCGTATAATCGTATCGTTTGGCCTAAAAGCGAAACGAGTGCGCCCGGGGCCCCATTTCTATTGATTACTATTTAATTCGTTGTTAGTGGATACAATTACTAAATTACTCAGTTCCTCTCCTGTTTACCAACTCTAATTTATCTATATTAAATCGATAGGCTACGTAGATTGCTTTTGGGTTAAGCTTATGATGAAATCTATACATCTATGAATGCTTAATCTATGTTACCGGTACTTGTCAGCTGTTATTATTTCTTATAAGTTCGAAATGTAATTAAACAATATTCATATTATGTACCACTTCAAATTTAAAAAAAATGCAGATTATATAGTTTTTGATCAATAAGTTTAAAACATTATATTTTTTTTATTACTCTGGATTGTCATTGGGAAATCTATAAAGACTTAGTCTATGCTACCGTTACTTGTCAACAGTTACTATTTCTTAAATTTCTAAAAGTAATGAAACAATAGTCATATTATGTATACCATGTCAAATTAAGAAGATGCTATAATTATTAGCTTTTGGATTAATAAGTTTAAAATGAATAAAAAATATTTCGTCTATTTTTTTATTACTGGATGGTCATTGGGAAATCTATTTAAAACGTAGTCTATGATACCTTACCGATTATTTTTAAATAGCAAAATTATATTATGGTAGCTAATCCTTACACTAATGACACCGCTATCTTGTTGGTGACAAAATACTTTCTTCTACTACTATTTAAATTTCTGCGGTAGATTTTTTTCAACTACAATAATTTAATAAAAATTATATATATGTATAATGTATAATTTAAGTATAAATTGGGCTTTGACTGGGAATCGAACCTGATACCCCAGGCGACACAGTGCCTTAACAAAACCGCTTGGCCAAAACTCCGATTTTAAAATAGCCATAGATATTATCGATGAACCAACTAGATAATTGATGAAACTAAATGACAATTAAATACTATATAAAGCGAATTAAGGCTGTTTAGGCTTCAAAGACACCGAAGTGAACCGCATTCTCGCAACGAACTAAATTAATTAATTAAATAATTAAAACCCATTACAAATAATTAAGGTTGCCGATAAAATTGAACGGATCGATAAGATGTAGTGTAGGAGTCGGCTGAGAAAATGTTCAGTTAAATTTGATGAAATTTATATTTTGGATTACATGGGAATAACAATTATTTAAGTTTTTTTTATATTCTGTACTTCTTAAATATATTAATTGTTTTGATTTAAAAGAATTTTAACGCGTTTCTAGTAGTGTTTTACGTGGGTTTAATAAGAATATAAGCGTAGTGGTGCAGTTAGTCAATTACCTTAACCTTAAAAATTCACTTTCTAGATCATCTTGAAATGGATACTATTCAAAGTCTGACATTAGCTTTGTCCCAGAAATGAGCTAGTCTGGGTGTGTTAACCAATTGGTTTTAATCCTTTTGGACTTCAGATACCTTATTAAGTGGAACGTTATCAGATATACGTATTAGAAAAACAATATTTCATTTTAAGTCAGGTTAAATAATCTTTATTACAGAATTTGAAACTCTATACTGTTTTTTTAAACAAGCACCAGAAAAGAAGTGTTATCGATATTTATAAGTGCAGCGTCTCTCGAACCACAACAAAGAAATATCCCGCCAAGCCACTTGACAAGTGACATTTCGTTTTGTATACGTAATTATAACTAAGAAAACATCGAAATTAAACTCATTACTTTGTTTTTATTAAGTACATTTTTATTACTTCCTTTTGCTTATTAATCCGTGTATAAGCCAAGTTCTTAATATAATTTTAGTAATATAAAGGCACTCGCGAGCCCTCGGGCATTGAGAGTGTCTATACTCTATGGGTATCGCCTTAACATCAGGAGTGCCTCATGTCCGTTTGCGTTGCCGCCTTTTAAGAATATACGCTCTTTTACTGAAGCCTAAGTCGAATTAGTTCGGAAATACTGGTCTCAAATACGTTGATACGGAAAAAACGCTCAGTTGTCGAATGACGGACGTCGTGGTGATACGGGTAGAATTTCTGCCTTGACGTTCGATTATGAAACTGAAACTGCACTGAGTTAGTGCTGACTTAACGTTGAGTATATCCATTATGTATTTGACATAGACATCCTCGAACTCATGCATGTCAAAATGTATTAAGTTCTAAGCCTAATTCGTACCCTAAGCGCAACTTCATGGCTGATCATATTAACACTCAGTTAAAAACTTTTAAAATAGATATTTAAAAAGTTTTAGATAGAAGATATTTAAAGAGAGTTAATTATCGCTGAAGTACGTGTTACTAGCGCCATCTGTTTTCGAAAGTTGTAATCATTATGACGTGAGTGAATGTGGCCATGCGTTATGGAAAATACGAGTTCGACTTATTTCTGTTAGGTGATAGCGATAGACTGTTTGATATTGACTCCTCCTAATTCCTTTGTTGTTTTTTCATTTTATTTGAAATAAGTATTGTGTATCTTATGTATTTCATTTTTTTTCGAGATTATTGTATTGGTTTAGTACTGGAGGATAGTGTATAAATAAATAAGTTGCTAGTTTTTAAGCATTGTTGGAGAGCTTAGAAATCTATTTTTCTTAAACTACAAGCCGTTTCATTAAGGCATTTCATTGGAAAAAATTAATAATATCGTTTTTCATCATTTGGATGGAACATTTGGATGTTGTTTTAATATTGATAAATGCCCACGTGTAACGTTTTTATATATAAAGTAAGTGATTTAAATTGCTTTAACTTTTGATGTTGCATTTTTGATTTACTTAAAAAAAATCTTGATTACTCAAAAATGGTTCATGCATACGTATAGGGTTAAAATTATCGCAAACCCCTATCACGTAGCGGGAATACGTCGAACTACAAGAACCCGATAAGGCAAAAATAATCTTGAAGCATGAAACCTCCTTTCAATCAAAACAAATAATATAACGTATTGCGAAATGAACACCTTTCTAACCTTTTTTTGCGATGGCAACTTGTATAATTGGATAGGCGAAAATGATACCGAATAGATACTTTAATAACTTTAAATTAAATTTTATTTTATTTACACAATTTCTATTCGACACTTTAAAGCTATTATGAAATGGGTCTTTAATTACGGACGTCCAACTGAAAACTTCGATAATATAAAGGTTAAACTTTCGAACGATCAAATCTAATTTTAATTCCTTTTAATTACTGTTATAAAACCTCATTACAGCAGAATTCGATTTACAAAATTCATAAACTACAGAAACTACAAATGTTGCCAGTTCATCGAATAATTATGAATAATCGAGCGTTGAAATAACGGAATCGATTATGGAGAATATTTTTCGACTAATCATAATAGTGTTAGCATGTAAAGTCGACATTAATATTTGAAACGCAAATTCGATATTAGAGATTTGATGAGGGTATTACTTAAATGTAAGTACCGTAAGTCGAATTCATTTGCATGGTTTTTCGTGGAAATGTTTTGAATTGAACGATCGTATCGATCTTTAATAATATAGAAGTTGATTTATAGAACTTGAAATATTCTTTACAAATTTCATATACATATATGAAATTTAGTTTAATTTCAATTACAATATACCTACAGTTATAATAATAATTAAAAATTGATAAAGAGAAAAATTAAAACAAATTAAAAGTTTGGTTATTGTGGCAGTGTATTAAAAGAATTTAATTGTTACTAAAATGTTTGTTTTTGTCTTATAGGGTAATACAGTATCTTAGGTTCCGAAACGAGACAGCGTGAATCCGTCCCGTACGTCAAAAATTTATTGGATTTTGACATACATTTATCAATAATTGTCATGTTTCGCGCTCTCACTTGGAACTTTTTTCTTTATACACAAGTATCTCTGGTCTACTTTATGTGCTTTCATATTCAAAACTAATAATGCATGTAGTGTGCACTGTTTGTACGTATAATGTTACTAAATAGTCGATTTATTAAACGGTCTATTATTCTGATTTTGAGTTTTAAATAAAATGTATTTGTTGTGTCATACTTTGTTGTTTTAATTTCTTTAATAGAGAATTCAAACCCGAATTTCACAGACTATAGACAAAAAATAAAAATACACCTGTCAATTAGTAAACTTTCATCATAGACAAAATGTCCCCTAACAAAATTATACCCCACAAATTTATTACGATTTCATCAAATTTACAGCCGATACTGTAATTAGAGATATCCAAAACAATTCTATCTAATCGCCAAAATACTTAATTGCCATTACTTTATTAAATTGTTCTTGTACACGTAACTCGGGTCAATAGTCGAAACACGCGAGCGATAATTGTATCTAATTAATTTAACGTATTAAACAATTAAGAGTGCGGTATCTTGAGCCATACGAATTCGGTGTACTTCGGCCAATTGCCTTATCTTTAATTAACGTGTAACGCGAAGTACTTGTACTGAATTGAATGATGCCAATTATACCATAGACAGCTAGTGTTGCCCAATTTTAGTTGGTACCAAAGAGTACAGATAACATTTAATATTTAGAATCGAGTCTATAAATTCGTAGCTCCTGTATATGTCAAAGTCAAAACATATTTATTCATTTAGGTAAATTTAGTAGTTTTATAAACGTATAAAAATTTTAATGATGCCAGCTTTCAAATCAGTGAAGTAGAAAAGAACTGGCAATAACTCTCCGTCGATCATTTTCATGGCTTACTATTTTACTTTATAAGATACTTGTAAGGAGCTGGAGCATTACATTTTGCTCCTCACCTCATTTTATGAAACATAATAAAAAAACTATGGAAGTGCTACTTCCCAATTAAGCTTGCCTTTGCCTTTTAGCTAAAGAATTGTGTTTGTAGATGTCGTAGATAGTGTATATACCACTTCATCAGAATAATTTGCTGAAATAAACATATCCAAAAAATATATTCAAACGGGATTTAGAATTTTAAAATTATTTTTGTCGATTCTATATCAAACATAGTTATGGCCAAACACAAATATAACTTATTAATATTCGAGTTTATATTAAGTTTATTTTATTATTATATTTAATTTATTTTATTATTATATTTAATATTACACGACCTCTGACGGAGTTCCTCTTCCCAAATCTTCCCATGTTTCTGGTATCTGCTATCATAAATGCAGGATATATATATGATATGTGACCGGCCTATTCCTTGCTAATATCTTAAATGTTACCTCGTCTATTATTTTTGTAAGGCTACGTATTGCACTGTTTTTTACCTTGTCTTTAATTTTTTTTAAATATACCACTGCATATCCCATTAAAGGGTCAACGAAAAACTGTTTTTTTACATTTAATTAAATGCGTTTTACTACGATTTGAACGTGACAATTTTAACTTATTTTTTATAAAAAGTTAATAAAATTACTAAAATATGATCAGCATTGTCTACATCCGTTACACATTTTTAGCATGAACAGTTTTCTGTGTTGCCAACAAATATCTAATAAATTTCCCCAAAATGCATATTAGAAAACAATCTCAATCCCCCATCTATAATGTAATTACAGTCCCTACAAGTAACAATTCATCGGTGTAACGAACTTAAGCAATCCAAGATTTACCGTACACCGGTAAACAGCAAACGATTGCCAATTTGCTAACCCTACCTTGTCTAATCTTTGTAGTCTTGACTAGAGAAAGTTGCTACTGCATTAAGCACACCACCCCTTTGGTGCTGTGGTCTGTTTTATGTAATAGGTGGCAAATGGGCAGGTGGCTCACTTGTTGTTAAGTGATACCGCCGCCCATGGACACATTTCCAGAAAGCTCGCAAGTGCGTTGCGGGCTTTTAAAAAATTGGTACGCTCTTTTCTTGAAGGACCCTAAGTGGAATTGGTCTATTTAATATATTTAGATTTTTGCCAAACACGAAAATATCACTTGTATTGAGCTTTATTTTTGGTATCTAGTACAATTTAAAAAGTAACATATATATTTAAGGACATATTAGCCTGTAGAAACTAACACTCACTCCGTTGTATAAATGCGCTTTGTGTGTAAAACAAAAAACTTGGCGATTAAAAAGAGTGGCGGAGAGTTTATTGCCAGTTCTTCTCTTCCGTTCTACGCCCTTGATTCGAGAACTGGCAGTAAATGTTTAGATTAGAAGCATTTAATAAATATATTTCTTTTTTTTTTGACGTTCATAAGTGTAGTGTAGTGTGTTGTAATAGTGTGTTACCTACATGAATAAATAATTTTTGACTTTTGACTGTATCTGCTACCCAAACAGAGTCTTTCTGTTTTAATTCTGTTTTAAGTTATTAACTATAAGTATTTTTTTTATGTATGAAGAACCTGACCTAGGGCCCGTTCAAGTATTACGTAAGCACTATAGGGGGGAGGGGGAGGTCTTTTATTTTCTTATCTGGTGATTACGTCAACAGTAATTATTTTCTCATTTACACATATTACCCACACATTGTCTTTGCTTGAAAAACGAAATGCATTTTCGAGGATTCCACAAAAAATTAATACGTTTATGTACTATTATTTTTAAGAGCTTTGCTTACTATTGCTCACAAGAGGAAGAGGGGGGGGGGGGGGGGGATAAATTGCAGTAAATCTGCTTACGTAATAATTGAACGGCGCCCTAGACCTACATAGAGAAAATAATCGATAAAACAATTATCACTGGCATGGGGATAATTTGTCATTGGCAAGCTAAGCAGGGGGTGCTTGAGGCACGTCTGTAGCGCTAATGACATTCCGCATAATTAGGAAGTGCCACCATCTACTAATTACATAAATTGCCCACTAGCTAACGGTAATTTCGCTGCGATGGCAACTTTTGCGATCCCCATTCTATTGACTTAAAGTGCGCTTATGTCACACATTTAAGGAAAAGATCGACGCTGTTTTCATTTGATCCATCTTTATTTTTTTTATTTATGTCAGAATTTGATTTATAGGTCGTTATTCTACAAACAGACTTCACAATGTCACATTTCCTGTAAAACTGTGCTATTATGAATTTAGTAAACATAACATGTCATATTGTGTCATAAACTAATATTTTTGATCTCTTTATGTAATCTGTGACCACGAGAATTTTTATTATTAAATTGCTCAGATAGTCAATTTGTCAAAGTTAATAATTGTTTTTATTTAGAAAATAAAATAATTATATTACATTAAGAATAAAGCAAAGTTTAAAATTGTTATTTCTCTTAGTTTATATTTAACACTGCTCCTGTATAAAACTTAATATTTAAAAAATTCACAGATCAACCGACAATTAGCCAATCATCGGGCAACGTGGTGGATGGCATAAATCTTGAAGACATCAAAGAGTTTGCGAAAGCATTCAAATTACGGCGCCTTGGTTTAGGCCTCACTCAGACTCAAGTTGGTCAAGCCCTCTCAGTTACAGAAGGACCCGCGTACAGCCAGAGCGCTATATGCAGGTAGGATTTTATTAAGATATTGAACATGCTAAAACACAATTTGTCTAGAGAGTTCTAATAATGAAAATTGAACACTATACAATGCTGTTACAGTATAAAATTCAGAGTCGCACGCTTGAAGAGTAGCTTAAATCACGCAATAAAAACTGGCAACACCAACGAAGTTGTCAAAAATGACAAAAAATTACTCTTGACAACCCCACGAGGCCAACAAAAGAGGTTTTAGTTGCGCCGTCACGCAGTCCGAGTACAGTTATCACACTTTTTAATATCGCTAATTGAAGTGATTTGTAAAACAGCGTGACTCCTTTCATTGCTTCCAGTTGGTTTAATTAATTACGATTCGGCTTCCGTTCCGTTTCGGTGTCTCGGACGCCATTTTTGGTGCTAGACGGGCCTTCTGAAATGTAGATTTATTATTTTACGCTTCTGTGGCCATAATGTTAATGTCTGACACATTGTAAATTATGTTTATGAATAGCTGATGAGTTAAGAACACTGAGTAATGTCTTGGATAAAAAATTAATTGTCTAATTACTCATACATTGTTATCAGAATAATTTTAGCCTAAATAATTTTTGTTCCGAATCTTCTCACCAGAAACGAGCTAAGATTTACATATAACAAATACATCTTAGAGTTAATAAAAGCAAGTAATCAATATAAATTAGAAATAAACGAAATAATAGCGAGCAATTATACTCAATTAAAGCTAAATCAATTAATATAAAATGTTTTTCACGGCCATGACTCGAAGGAGTATTTTCAGTTTGGAATCGACCTCCTTCGTATAATAAAATCATTAATCGTTACTTCTGTTCGAGTTAATTAATTATCTTGCCGTAATTACTTTTTTCGTGTAATTAAAAGAGTAAAATTCCCCTGTCTTTGTCCCGTCCTGATTTCATTTTCCATTAATTTTTCTTTCGTCTCCCCTTCAACTTTGTATTGTGACGTGGCTACAGTAGTTACTCCTTTGATTATGCTGGACTCAATTAATTTGCATTATAATTGAAATTAATTATACTTGAATAGACCTCAATTTCTTGGCTTTAATTGTGCAAATGGAATATCATCAAGATATTTCACTTGTTAGGCGTTTCTTCAAATTTAATTGTTCAATAGAAAATATTGTATTGGTTATAGATTCTATATAATTTTTCAACTATTGTATGAACATATTGTAAAACTATATTTCCAACACACAAATATGCAATATCCCTAACCTACACAGTAATAATAATAAAAAAAATAAAAATAGAAAAAAACTAATTTACAAAAAAAGTTTGGTCTCTATGGCAGTGTTGTTTTAACGCTGGCAGCATTTCCTCGCTGTATTGAGATACTTATTCGATGAGCGAGGAAAGCACCAGCTCTGGGGTCAACGGTAATATCAAACAGGCGCCAACTTAAATCTTTAATTACCGCCTGTACACTTGAACTCCACGGACCAGGTCTCCAAAGGGAACAAAATCAAATGTAGAATTTATTTCTAAATATCGAATGTAACGGATCTTTTATCCAAATATGTTTAATGGTCATTGAGCTCATGATCGAATACACTGAATTATCCATACATTCAGAAGGGTACAATTATAATTTCATATTAACGTAACTGCGTCAACGCATTATACAATTCTTGATAGAAATAATATCGTTTCAACATATGTAATTTCGACTAATTGTATCCTTAAAATGACCTAATTTAAAACCTTTGAAAAGCAAGCGTGCGGCTCAAAATATTCTAGTTATTTATGTTTTCTGATGGATTATCTAACATATTATTTGTTACCGTCCCCAGTGCCCTGGCTTCGCAGATGCTAGCAGCTCAACTGTCTTCACAACAACAAAACATGTACGTGTTTTGTTTTATATCCACACATCTGAAGTTAACACCATCTCAGAACATGACTATATTCAGCTCGATTAAAACCTATAAGTTCCGATGGTGATAGCTTCTGAATTACACCAGCCTGTTACATGCATTAAGCACACGCTTCACTACGACCGTACATAACTTGTCTTTAAATCTTTCAACGCTGTTTAATATAATCTAATCTTGATCGGCGATCCATGCATACCACGTGAGTGTAAGCCGCATACAATTATGTCTAATTACCGGTTTTGGAGTTCCTTTCTTTTCCTTTTCACACGTATACCGTATTTACATACGAGTAATTATGGTAAGAAGGCGCTATACATCAGAAGAACGTTACAATAGTTAAGACAAAGCCATTAACGTCGGCTACCAAATGCGCCGTTCGACATTATGAATAATTGTTATGAGAACTTTATCTGATTAGTTATTTGTAACACGACGTGTAATTTCAGACTTTCCATCTAAAGCTTGATGTATTATTTCATTACTTTTTTTATTTATATTAATATTCATTTCGCGCAATTCAAAGCCAGGGCATTGGCATACGTTACCTTTCGCTTCTAATTGAATTCATTTTATTGTTACGTTCGGTATTAATCAAACTGATTACCCTGGCCTAAATTGCCCATTGTTTTTTCTGTATCTTCAATCGTTAACGCTATGTCAATGTCCTGCAATTACTCTGTTAATTTGGAAATTAAATTATCTCGGGATGAGGCAACCGTGCGTTATGCTTTCCGTTCGGTCCGTTCAAGTCTAACATTCTAATTTATGTTCGATACAGATTTGAGAAATTGGATATAACACCAAAAAGTGCGCAGAAAATCAAACCGGTGCTCGAACGTTGGATGAAGGAAGCCGAGGAGAGGTAAATATTGTTTGAGTGAATATTGTATTACCGTCGTGACATTTGGCCTTAACGCTTAGCGATGATGAACATTTCTCAAATCTGGACTAACTGCGCTGTCGTTATGCTTTTTTGTTATCGTATTGCTTGTTTACTAACGTAGACCGATGTAGAAATATTTCATTTGTATGAAGTATTTGTTCAACGGTGTGTTGCGTGTGCGTTTACGAACTTTTCGGATATAGGAGCGGCCCCGATTCTGCGTCGTGTTCACCGTTATCTTGAAAGTTGCATAAGCATACCGGGTTTATTCCCCATCTACCACTTAACATCTTATAAAGCCCCCTTGTGTCTATCGATTATACATTTTGCATCATTAAAATGCATTATCTGAATGCAACGGGAATGGTTTAACATTGCAAATGGTGCGTTGAATTTGCAATCGCTTGTCCCTCTTGGTGGTAATTTTTAACGAGCGCCCCTGCCAACGAATTGTACTTGAATTAATTTCTGATATAGATTCAGTCTCGTCTTCATTAAGGTAACTAACAAATCATCCATTTAACTTTAATCACGCCTGACTTGTTTATTTTTATTTTAACCCTCTGTTTTAGATTGGTTACCTTGTATAAGACCTACAGTTACAGGTTACACACTCTTGAAAACGCTTTTGTTTCTTCGGTTTTTATGTCAATAATAATGTAGTACGTGGTGAATATTTTTAAAATACACTAATATTGTTATTAATAATATACAACAATTGGTAATTTTTTTATAAACGGAACGTGTGGGTACTTTTGACACGGGTTTTCTCAACATATGTACCCGCTTCAAAAGCGATTTTTTATGTAAATAATACCTACGTAATACGTGGCGTAGAATTTTGAAATATACTAATTTTATTACTAATAAAATACAAAATTAGTGATTTTTTATATAATCCGAACGTGTGGGTACTTTCACATGGGTTTTCCGAGCACATCTACCCGCTTCAAACGCGTCGCGGTACATAAATTTAAGCTTCAAATAACGAAGTTTTATTAATTTTAGTATACGAATTACTAACCGTATGATGTATTTTGGATATCCGTCTTTACACGGCCCAGAAATCAGTGGCGATATCGGGTGGTGGGGATGAAATCGGCTCGTAGTTTGAATCGGCAGTAGTTGATAATTAGGGTACGATTTGCCTACACACGAGGTGATCTAAGGAGCAACCTAGGGTGCCCTCCACCACTTCCCAGATTTTGCCTTTTATTTAGGGCCGTGTGTAGACGCTTTAACGTGACAACAAATCTTAAAATGCACTGTAAAAACTGCATCAGTAAAAATCTCTTACTGATGCAATAAGTTTCATACCAAAAGCTACATAAATGCATCAATATCTCATTCATTTATGTATTCAAATGGCATTCGCATTATGAAACCAGACCAAGGTTCATTATTTACATTTGACAGGCTTATTTGTGATATGAACTTGGAGTGTATATTACGAAAATCTCTCTCCCTGTATTTCTTGATTTTGGGTACGCATAAATAATTTCAAGAGGTCCGGTTAACACGTTTATTATTTCTATTCATTAGACTTGTTCGTGACACGGCTTAAACGAATTAAGAGTAGCAATTTCCTCAACGATGGTATTGCAGGTGAAAGTTTCTAGATGTTCTCTATATTAAAAATATGCAAAACGTTTACTTATGCTAGAACAATGTCGTCGTTACACACACTACACACTTCTCACAAACACATTACCCAGATGTATAGAAGTGTGGATATAATTATTAATATTAATTTACAGGTATGCATCGGGCCAGAATCATCTAACGGACTTTATCGGTATGGAACCAAGTAAGAAGCGGAAACGGCGCACGTCCTTCACACCACAAGCCTTAGAACTCCTTAATGCGCACTTCGAAAGAAATACTCATCCATCAGGTACGAATTGTTAACTAAAGCTATTTGCTAGAAGAGCTTTTTTATATTTTATTTGTTGACGTGATAACGTCTTATAACGTCGGCTGCACGCACGAAAAACATGATTCATTGTCACATACCGCCTGTGTGCAAGCGAGAGCGCGAAACAAGCGATAGAGACGCACGATCGGCCTAAGCGTTTGGCTTGTGACGCATTTATCTCTCTTCCAATCGTCGGCCGATGCGTCCAAAAGAGACAGCAGCAGTATACAACCTATACGTGAACTGTCAACTGTTTATAAAATGAAGTGAAAAGCCTTCTTTGTAAACATGTATACAAAATAATGATAATTTAGTGATAATAATTCAATTCAAATCATGAAAGTATGCAATTTTTCGTCAATGTTTTCTTATGACGTTATCATGTAAAATTATCGTCTGCAAACGGATTTAACAGACAACCAATTGTATTTTTTTTACTGAATATGAGAGAACTATGACCTTTTCCTTTCGAATAATTGAGGCATTAGGTTTTGTATTAGAAGCATTTCATATATTTATATACCTTCAGAAGTGTACATTGCGTTACCTATATGAATAAATGATTTTGACTTTTGTCGCCATTATTGTAATGATGAGAACAAAATGTCTAATAGCTATTTAAGGTTTTAATTGAATAAGATAGTTATTGAATAAGTCAAGAAAAAAACTAACTGTGTTAGTTTTAAAAACCCAAATAAAACCCAGGAGACTGATAAATTCGTATCCAAAGTAAATTAAATACAATTGCGCTTCCAAATTACATTCTTATAGAAATGTGTTGTACAAATAAATAATGATAATTTTATTTTTCCAGGTACGGAAATAACTGGTCTCGCGCATCAACTAGGCTACGAACGTGAAGTTATCAGAATATGGTTTTGCAACAAACGTCAGGCTTTGAAAAATACTGTACGAATGATGTCAAAAGGAATGGTCTAATGTTACTGTCATATTTAACGTCAACTATTTTAATGTCTTATTATTGTCATTTGTTTAAAACGCCTCTTGACCTGAAAAAAATAGCTATTTGACCTGGACAAACCACGTTATTCATAACAAATCAGTCTTTTTACACAATTTTAAAGTCTCTGTCAAATTGTGTGTACGCTGTGGTGAAAAGACATATTATTGTGACAGTGTATTACGACTGATCTAGTTTTATGAATAAAAGGATGTCAGTAGCAGATTCAATAGACCCTCGTAGATATGAAAATGGTTTGACATATCGTGACTTAAGTAACTGTCAAAATGGTCTAAAATCGATGAATTCGTTCATAAACAAGGCGAACAGTTATACCCTTAATTTTATCTAAATATCCTTGTTTTAAAAATTGTTTGATAAGTAAAAAGCTCTCTTAAACTACTTATGTATTCGAACTGAAGTTTTTGTCTCTTATATCCGTGTTTACGCTATGACGAAAAGAGACAGATCGATTTAAATCGTTAACTTTTTAGTTAGATTTTCAGGGACAGCTGTTGAAAGGATTATTATGATTAGATCATTTTGCCCCTGTTTTAAGAAAGTGATTATAATTATTTCTTTATTATATAAACACCGATCTTTAAATGCATTTTATAAGGACCGTGTTTTAATAATTCTTACGTCTAGCTACAAAAGCTGTAAACTAATATTTTGACAGATTTGACATATTGGAATACAGACAATACGACAAATATTATGCGACAGACGTATATAGCCTTATTAATCTTTATTCATAGATTACCTCTATCTAACACTTGATCATGTGACCTTTTCACGTCTGTCGGATAGTACTTGTCTAGGTCACCGTTGTCTTTTGTCTTTGCGATAAATATTTTATCTTCGATCCCCGTTCATACAAAAGGGAGATTTAAAATTCGTTATTTTAGCTTACGGTCTGGCCTTACTCGAATCTGACGATTCCAGCCAAGTTTAGTAAAGTAATAAGTTTTTAATGGAATGTTTATGTAAAATAAAACATTTTGACTGATATACTCGTCTCGATGTAGCTATTTTAACAATATAAATTGTTCGTAGAATAACTAGGTGTTTAGTACAAAATTAATATTGGCTTTTCGTTTCCTTGAATGAGTTGTGAATGCATTTTGTAAATAAGTACAACGTGAAATCTCATAGTAAGGTTATTTATTTTTACTCTGAGTTCTTTTGTTTTTAGCGAAATGTGCACCGTATAGTTTAGAATATGTAGTGAATGTGTCAGTCTTAGTGGCCTACCTTTTTCGACTCTTAGTTTTTCTGTTATTAGATAGATATAAAACAATATGTATAAATGCATTGTCGTAATGTAAATATTGTTCGTTTAGTTTAAATGTATTATTAGTTGTAGTTTAGTATAAGTTTTTAGCTTTGTAAGATTTGTGTATACAAGTTAGAAATTTGTTGCGATAATTCTTGAAAGCCTTTATTTCAATGTTTGCGAATACTCCATTTGTTTTAACATGTCACACGTTTAGCAGCAGGTCTGGAGTGCATATTTTTTGGAATCCAACAAAACTAATAAAATTACCTCGCATTTGGAAAGTAGATTTTGAAATATAGAATTTTCAAAAAATTGAAATTATATTTGATTTAAGCAATTGAATCCAAAATGTATGCACGATTTTTGACTTTTTCTTTTCAACTACCCTCACTAAACGGTTATATTTTGTACATGACTCAGATGGCGATAGATAATATTCCAAGTACCGACACCACTCAGAATTTTACGGCGAAGAGCCCCAAACATTTCCTAATAGACCTACTGCTATTCGTTCAGAAATAGATTTAAGACGTAATTTAACGTATGTTAATGACCAATGAAAACCAACTTGTGATGAATAATATTTGTACTGTTACCTACTACTTAACAAGAGTCGTTAAAAAATATTATTAAAAATATTGAACATATTTTTCGGCTGTTGAAAAAATTGTAAATACAATATTAAGGATAATAAAACTATTTGGATTAATATTTAGGAACAAAAGGGAAAAAATATTATCAAAATTTATATTTTCAAAAATTATTACAAATGCAAAAAATGTGTATTTAAAGTGGAGGGTTCGGCCATAATCAAAATTATCGTTAAACGGATTTTTTACGACTTTGCACATCACACACACAAACAAATCAGTACGGTATACAGTGTCTATGTGCGATGCGATGTCTCAATCATATTAAGGAAACAGGTTTTTCTTTACACCGACCGATCCGGGATTAATTAATCTAATTATAGAATAATATTATCAGAAACGATACTACGTTTATCCGATATTAAGCCGAATACTTAAATAGATGTACCATAGTGCTTTATCGTTAAATAAAAACCTGATTCCCCTCAAACATTAGCGTAATAGTCAGCATAGAAATAATGCTAAGTACAAAATAATTAATTAATTATAAAACTGCTAGTCCGTTATAAAATAAAGTTTATTATAATTGAGAGATGGATCGCATCGCACCCTGGTTTTCATACGCAATTACATAGTAATAGTAGTTTAAAAATTATGGAAATCTACACATAACTTCATCTGTAACACATATTCAAACCAAACTGTAACAGTATCTAATAGTGATTAATTTCTCTTCCTGTAATGGTACCGATTGAATGATATGGCTGCTGGTTTATGAAGAAATGCAGATTAAAGGCAGATAACTGTTTGAATTCTTGTTTTATTCATTTTATTATCACCCATAGACAATTTAACCTATTTAACTTATCCTTTTACGAGAGATTTAAGAAATTTTGTTTTGCACGTAGCCTAGGGGCGCTATAAATCTTTTCATTCAAATATTGTCGCAAGGTCGATTAAAACAAGTAACTTCGGGTCATGTAATATTTACATAAAAATTAAAACACATTTATCTACTACAGTATTATCCTAGAAATAAGGCGGTTTAAGGCCGATAATTTAATAAGAATAAATTAAATAAAAAAATCTGACCACTTAAAAAAAGGTAAAGTTTTACTTATTGCATATATGTACGGTGTCTTTCTATGCATAATTAAATAGAAAGGTACTTATTTAATGATGGTTTTAATAAGTTGTAATTGTAAGTAATTAATAAACATTTAGTAAATAATTCGTGCCTATTTACATTTTTTATCGTAAATTTCAAAATATAGTCAGAATGTTGAGTCAACGATGCGTTCGAATTACACAATACGTTTAAATGAAAGTATATTTCATAATATTTAATATATATAAAATAAACCTATAAGAGATTTTCCCGCAATAAAAAGAAATACTATCATAACATTCTGTAGCGGCAAGGCTTAGTTCTTTTGACCTTACCGCACACGTGTATATATATATATACATATTTTTGTACTATCAAGAATCAAACACATTTTTTTCTTAATATTTCTTAATAATAATAATTAAAAAAAGATATTAAATATCATGTACAACATTGTGACATATGAATCACTAGAATTTCAGTTTTTATAGAATGACAATGACAACTACATTACTGACAAATGACAAACTTTTATAACTACTACTGGGCACTGGCATTTGGCAAACGATAATATAATTTTCATAATTTCATATTTTTCAGAATTCAGAAATATACAATGGAGTCGACGAATCACGAATTAAAAGAAATTACGCAAATTTTTTAAAGGCACGCGTTAATTGATAAATATTTTTGATCAAAACAAACAAAGCTTTGTTTGATTTGCGCTTTTGAAGTAATTTAAATTAGCCTAACTTTACAAAACCACTACAAGAGTGTATTACAATTACCAGTGTAACATCGTAATTCTCTCATTGCGTCAAACGCGTACCAGAAACCATGAACGTCTATTGTGTTATGAATCATAAGGTTAGGGGTTAGTGGTTAGTGGTATGTGTAATTAAGTAGTTGATTCGTGTACGATAGCGTCGGGCGTTGACTTCTCTGATAGGAATCCGGTAGTGAGTAATCGATGGAAACATGATTGAGAGTGTATCGCGCCGTGCATTTAGTAGTTCCAGTGGTACATATAACGTGCGAGCATCCGAGCTCGCGAGAGAACGAAAGCTAAATATTTTCAATGTCACTGTGCTGTTTTTGGATGACACCCAACAATCCTTTCAAATCGAGGTAAGACCTGTACATTTTCGGATAATTTGGATAACTTTTTTGGGATACATTCCAAAAGCATAAGCTACAATAGAATATATATGAAGTGTTTGGTTGTCTAGGAATCAGATGAAGAAACTCCTTTCTTCCTTTCTTAAGCTTAACAGTAAAATAAGTTTAATAAAAATATTTTTATTTTATCATAATACTGTTGCTATTAAATGTTTTGCTGCTAAATGTTTCAAATTTAAATATTTATTTGCTTACATACATGTTCTTACTTTGCTGACAAGCACCCATGATTTCATTTCATATATAAAGAGTAATAAGAATATCCATAACATGCTATGTGTTTTTTCCATACCCTGACTGACTTATTATTGATTTTTTTAGAAAAAGGCAAAGGGTAGCACTCTTCTTGAGCTAGTGTTCCAACATCTAGATCTAATTGAGAAGGATTATTTTGGATTACAATTTACTGAGAATGGTTCACCACCTAGTGCAACAAATACTGAAATAACCGTGAGTACATATACATTTTGTTACTATCTAAATACCAGTAATATAAACATAATAATAACTGGTGTATCAATAAAACTCTATTTATATACCAGATATATATTAAGGTCATTGGCAATTGCAGCTTAAAAGATAACTAAATTGCACAATATAAGTTTTTATCCTGATGAATGATAAGATATAAGAAAGAGGTTTATAGATTGTCTTTTAAATATAAATAAGCCACGAAAATTAAAAATGTTTAAGTCACATTGGAATTAGATATCTCTTTATACCTATGAAAGCAAATGAAGTTAGTTGAATAGTCAACAAAAATCTTACTTATGCATTTATTGTGTGTAAAACAATTCACATAATACTAAATAAATTAAATTGGGAATCTAATAAGGAATATATTTTGAAAAGTTGTATGGTACAAGTGCATACTATAAAATTACATTTCCATTGAGTCATACATCATCCTTAAGGTCTTGCTTAGTTCTTTTACATTAATTAATCTACTATCAGTGAGTCATTGTGTTTATTTAATTAGTAGTTTAAGGAATTCTTATCAATCAAAGACTTTTCACTTAGTATATAGGTGAAAGGTGTGTCTATTCAAGTTTATAATTAAGTTTAAAGTGATGGTATTAAGTTGTTTAATTTCTGGAATAACTTCAAATAAAGTTAAAAGTGTGTGGTAAGTAATTTATGTGTCTTGTCTTATTAATAGTAAGTAGCCCTGTGATTTCTCCCTGTTATTTGGTTATTATGATTGTATAAAGCTTATACTATCCTTTTTCAATAAATAGGTTATTAAAAATTTAATTATTTCTATTGCGTCTGATTTCTATAGGTAATTAGGGGTGACCTAAGTGGAATTTGGGTTCGATACAAAGAATCTGCCAAAATAAATACAAATGTTACAATTAAAGTAAACGCAGCCAATTAAAAGTAACAATAATCTTCTATAGGATTGCTAACTTGCATTCTAGGAATCGAGTATGTAAAAAATGTGCATATTTGCACATATCATTAAACATTTGAATAAATTTATGGTCATTTCACGCATACAATCTCAGTTTTTATATGAATTTCATGCTTTCACCAATATCACTCTCAGTAATGTTATTCCTCCTAATAAATGATAATTATTAAATATTAATAGTAAAATTATTAATATATTGTTTCAAAATAAGATTGCATTTTTCTACTTCTGTGACTTAATAATATCTGTGATTAATTACCAGAAAAATATATGTGGATAATAGGTGGATAAAATAGAAAGTATAATACACTATAAAGCCAGTTAATTGACTATTAAAAGAATATCATTCAGTAAAACATAGACTTGCGAATGAATAACGTAGCTATTAATTTATATAACAATAGATTATTAAACTATATTTTAATTTGGATGCCTAATGCAACCGATAAACAAAAAAATTATTACATTGGTATAATATAATAATAATATATAGTTATTTGCATTTGCTCAAAGAAGTATTAAATAAGAAAAGGAAAACAAAACAATATTAATGCATCTTCAGGTAGCTTTAGGCAAGGGGGTATAGAAGATGGTTACAACTATTGCCTCATTCTTTGATGCTTGATAAAAATAAAAATAATTTTTTTGTCCCACCAAAAAGTATTTGTGTATCATATTTAAATATCCTCATTGTAACATACATTTTCAGCGCTGGTTGGATAGCAGTAAATCAGTAAAGAAACAAGTTGGTGTCAACGCTCAGTTCTGGCTTTCTGTCAGGTTCTACCCTCCAGAACCGTGCCGACTTGCCGAGGAGTTCACGAGATATTTACTCTGCTTACAATTGAGAAAGTTATTGCTCGATGGTCGCATGATTGCTCCGAGAAACACCGCTCTTTTGCTCGCTTCTTTTACTGTGCAAGGTAGGATTGATGCAAATGCAACTTCTATATAATAAGTTTTCATAAGCATAGAGATTGCCTAAATTATTTGAATTACACCCTAAGTTTATCAGATATCAGTCCTTCTCTTTAGAATTTAATAAGCATTTTGTAACATATTATTAATAATCCTAATGTTGTGTATGTTTCAAGGAACCATGCAAATCATAGATTTAAATTTTTTTTATTATTATGGAACATAAGTTACAGGTATCACTTATTCCACGTCATTTGGATAGGTTGACATCCCTACTCATCGGCAAAGTAGACAGAGAGTGTAGGCCAAGAGAAAAAGCCAGCGTAAAAAACTCTCGGTACTCATTTAAAATAGCAAATCATCAAACAACACTTATTTTAAAACCAATATCTCAAATTAATTAGAAGTAGCCTGTCTAGCACTAGCCCCTTTTATCAACTATATAATCGTTAACTTTATAGTAAGCATTTTTACATAGCTTTAATTTAGAAAAGCAAAGTTTCCCATATCTATATTGATTGGTTGATTTGTTTAAAAGTGTAGTACGAGTATGAAAGCTGTAATGTTTTTTTAAACCAAGCAAATACAATTTATATTGAAGCTTTCGCATTGGCAATGCCTAATATGATACAGCTAATGAAATCTATACCTTTAACACTATTTAAGGAGCGTTCAAGTATTGCGTGACGAATTTTGGGGGGGGGGTTCCTATTGTAAAACGTTACGATGCGGGGCGGAAATTGAATTACGCGTTATTCTTAATATTATTTTCGACTTTTCAGTACTTTACACCACATAATGGTAACTTTTATGTATAAAGAGTCACTGTGTGGTCACGAAACGTTTTACATGGGGGGGGTCAATAATCTCCAAAAAGATGATTTGTTAGTATGAATCCTAGCGCGTTGTAGTGTGTTACAACAAAAATTCTTGCCTTACCTTGGCTCACCTGGAGATCACATTTTAATCTTTTCTAGCGGAATTAGGAGATTACAATACGACAGAGCATACAAACAGCTATCTCTCAGAATTGTGCCTTATTCCCAAACAAAGTGCGGAGGACGAACGGCGTATACGCGAGTTGCATAAATTGCACAAAGGCCAGTCACCAGCAGATGCTGAGGCAAACTTTTTAGAGCACGCTAAGAGGCTTGATTGCTATGGTGTGGAGTCCCACCCGGCTAAGGTATTGACATTGATATTTACAGTGTAACTGATTTAAGGACCTATCCGGTTGCCAAACTCCAAAAAAGTACATTGTTTCTTTCCATTTTTCGTCATCGTTTGAAGTATGGCGAATGGAAAAAATATATGGTGGAGTTGAGTAGTTTATGTATCCATTTTGAAAGATCGATACACGATTTAAAAAACTTCGCTCGATAGTAAAAAATTCCAAACATCGCCAATTTTTACACTTTGAATTTTTTGCTAAGTAATCCATTTTAGAAAAAAATTTGATAAAATTAGATTAATTTAATGTTTTACAACTAATTGTTATTACGGGCCGGTGCGCTCAGTGCTCCAGCTCTCCACTGCGCCCCGCAATCCACCCCGAGATACTGACACAGCAATTCGAGCTGGGATAGGGCCTTAACGTGAAACTAAAATGCGCACACATCAGCGTCGCTATATACACATAAAAACAAAACTCAACTTCCCGAACAAATGAGCGGTGTTGGCCTAGTAGATTCAGCGTGCCACTCTCATTCCTGCGGTCGTAGGTTTGATACCCGGCTGTGCACCAATGGACTTCCTCTCTATATGCACAATTAACATTCGCTCGAACGGTGAAGGAAAACATCGTAAGGAAACCGGCTTGCCTTAGACCCAAAAAGTCGACGGCCTGTGTCAGGCAGAGGAAGCTGATCACCTTTTTGCCTATTAGATTGGCAAATGATCATAAAATAGATTCAGAAATCTGAACCGAACCGAAAGTGGTAGCGCCACTGATTTAATTTATTTTTTACGAATTTGACATAGATTGAAATTAATTAATAATAAAATTGCAGGATTACAGCGGAAAGGATATCCTTATTGGAGTGACCTCTATTGGCATTGTGGTTTTTCAAAATAATATTCGAGTCAACACATTCTCTTGGAGTAAAATTGTCAAGATTTCCTTCAAGAAGAAACAGTTTTTCATACAACTGAAGCGAGAATCAGTAAGTACATTTCTTGTTAATGAATATATTATTTTAAATAGTTTAGTTTAATTACCAAAGTTAGGGTAAATTACATGGTAAGAAAAGTTAAACACATACACAAACAAGTTATACGGATACAGATTTTGGAAATAAAACCTTTTACCTTGGTTAATAATACTTATTAATTTCAGTTTCTAATTTGATTTAAATTTCTCCATTATTCCGATAGCGTAGAACTGTAGAAGATACTAAATATAAATAGATAATCTTCATATACTTAATAAATTCTCGATTTCTTTATACATTTTAACAAAACATTTATTTGTCATTGTAAAGATTTATTGACTAAAAGTAATTAAGGAAAATCTTATACTTATTATTATTATATTAACGTCATTAAACAGTTATTTCTTGAATAAGGAAATAACGTATTACAAAAGGTACACATCTCAGTTTAAAACAAATCTGATTTTTTTTATATTAATATTTAAAAAGAACAGAAATCTATCTGTAGCTATATCTTAGATGCTCCCTTCCCTCGGTAAAATACTATGCGCTAGTTCGGCTGTATTTAGTCAGTATAGTAAAACAAGATATCCAAGAATATGGATTGATCGGACATGCCGGACATTCGCTACGTCCTGTGTATATCTTAATAAATATAAATTACGTGTCACGTTGTTTGTCCGCTATGGATTTCTAAACTACCGAACCGATTTCAATCAAATTTGCACACCGTGTGCAATTTGATCTAACTTAATAGATAGGATAGCTTACATCTCAATTTATACCCGCAATATTGTTTTAGTGTAAAATATTTGTTTATTATTTGATAGTCACAATTCTAACAGATGGCGCTGTCTTGAAAGTACCAACGTTTCAAATAAGCTACAATTTAATGGCATTACCACCAAAAAAGCATGGTGGTCCCCATGACTGGTGTTCTCCTACCGTTTCCCTTGAATAGGTTACTATTATGTAATATAACTAAAACCTTAGCCACAGCAACGCTCGGCCGGTCTGCTAGTAATATATATATCCTTCAAATTATATACATATATTATATATGTTCCAGTCTGAATCCTACGACACGGTATTAGGATTCAATATGCGTTCTGGACGCGCGGCGAAGGCCCTCTGGCGATGCAGCGTGGAGCGTCATGGCTTCTTCAGACTCAGAGCTCCACGTCGCAGGCCCCTTTTGGGGGCTCTAGGGGCGCTAGCTGGGGTCACAGCACCAACTGTAGCTAGGACTGAAACGCAGGCTCTCGAAGATGCGAGGCGGTCTAGATCGAGTAATCGGAGTTTTGTTAGGTGAGATAATAATTGTAACAGTTTGTTTGATCTTTATTATTATTATTATTAAGCCATTATTGCTGACACCCCAATACAATATATATCAACACTTGTATCACTTATATGTGATAACCTAACTTAATCTAATACATGTGATGTGTCATCGATTTTGGTGATCAGCGTGTCCTGTTACAGCGCCTCTCCAGCTACTTCCATTATTTTCTAATGTTAGCTCTTCTTGTCCTAGTTGTGCCTCCTATTCTCTTTATATCGTCTGCCCATCTCTTTCTCTGTCTTCCTCATTTCCTTTTTCTATCTCGCGTTTGCCATTCTGTAATAATTTTTGTCAATTTCAACCTGCTATCTCTCGTGATGTGCACGGTCCTGCGCCATTTCAATTGCCTTATAATAATAATAAAAGCCTTTATTGCTGAAACTACTTATACTATTACATAAAAATGTGAAGTACACTAATAATTCATCGGCAAGCCGGTTAATTTCAGTTATACAGCTTGTCCTTGGGCAGGCCTCCTCTAAGAGCTTCCACTTTTCTGTTTCTAGCATTGCGTAGCCACATAGGGCCAGCTGCTCTTCAGCATCTTCCCATCTTTTTATTTGTCTTCCTCGTTTTCTTTTGTCATAGCAAGGAAGCCATTCCGTCACTTTCTTCGTCCATTTATTTTTTTACCTTCTCTCATAATGTGTCTTGTCCATTTCAATCTTTCACTAGAAGTAACAGCATTTCTAAACTTTGTCATGTCCTTTATTCCTTCTAGTTTTACTCTATCTATTCTGACATACTCTTAATTTGTTTTCTTGTTTATCAGTGAGTGACCAGGTTTGACATGCGTATATTAGGCACGGTAATATACAGGCATCAAATACTTTTCGCTTGTAAAACATTTTCAAGTTTCATGACTTCTGACAGTGACCAGTATCTTTTTCATGTCAAAAATGCAAATCTCATCTAAAGATTGCATAGTTCCCAGGTAGATTACCTCATTGTTAAATTTAGTTTGTTATTGTTAAAACCTTTCGAAACATTATAAGTTTATAAAAAGCAACACGGCTTTAAAAACGTGTCTAGTTATAAGTTTGTTACATTCCAGGAAATAATGTACACTGGATATGTAGCACTATAAAGTTTTGTGCAACAAAATAAAGAATTTTTGAAATTGAGTATCTTTTCCAAGTATTTGTAACTCTTTAAACCATGTTGTATTACCTTTCAGACGCAGCAGTTCACGTAATCGTGACCGATCAGCAGGTGAATCTCCCGCGTTGGTCGTGACCTCATCAGCTAGAGGGTCTAAAGTCACGGGTCACGGGGAACCGCCGCCAAGACAGGCCTGGAGTGATGCACCGCCATTGGAGAATGAAGAGTATGTCCCAATTTCCATAATCTTTTCGACTCGAAACAATTACTGTTTAACTGGGAATCGAATTTAACACGTATGTCACCATAGGTCGTGGCCATAGCGACTCATGGCCACGCGTAAAACCTTTTCAGAATCCCTATTAAATGCGCCAAAACTTGTAGTACAGGGACACTTTTCGGTAGAGTAATTTTTTTTCACAGTGTGGTCCAAAGTAAAGAAAAATGTATGATTTGAAAAAAATTTATATCATATAACTTAATATTATCTTAAATACACTCAATAAACAACTATAAATAGTATGTCTAACGCAAGAACTCATCAGTACCAATCTAGTGGATATTATGAAAATGATACAGGATGTAGATTTTTTCGAATTTTAATAAGAATTAGTAAAAAAAATTAAATTTTCATATAAAAACCAAAATAAATCATAATTCTGCAGGGGTTGACCTTAGAGACCTCCCGTAGAACAATTTTTTGCCGCTGATGACCTCATCTATCCCCTATTTGCGTTTGATCCACGACTTTTTGGCCACCCTGTTTAGTTGTCTAAAAGATATCGCTCGAAAGCGATAAAGTTTCCAGTTGCCCTCCATAGGATCGGATAAGAAATTTTTTAATAACACAAAACTCCAACAAAATAAACAAAAATTATAACTTACTTGGCCGTGAGTTTTTTATCGATTTCTATCCGTCTCGAAGGACCAAAAAAGAAGTACGGTTCTGTTTAACAACCTTTGCCAAGGGGACCTTCTTCATGAGGGAAGCGGGTTGATAGCGCATTCAGATATAAACAATTAAAGCTGTGTTTGAACAATAAAGTATTTCCGAACCAATTCGACTTTCGGTCCTTCAAGAAAAGAGCATAACAATTCTTAAAAGGCCGGAAACGGACTCGCGAGCCCTCTGGCATTAAGTGTCCGTGGGCGGCGGTATCACCTAACATCAGATGATTCTCCTCCTGTTCTATTAAAAAAAATCAATGTAACTAGCTAGCAATGGTTTGTCTCTTTACTATAGTTGTCTCTGGTATTACTGTGTGTAAAGCCTATATGGATTTGATATATGCAAGTCACACTTAGCGCTAAGTCTCAATTATAGCAATCACAATAACAATTGACGGCCGTTCTTAACTCGCCTCATATGAAATCAACCGTTTTAAGTATATTTTTCCAACAGCAGCGATGGAGGATTTCTGGAGCGATCTCTGGCTCTCCGCGTTCCGCTGTCGTATGTAGACGAGTCGGAATCGGAATCGGCCGCGGAACCCGAACAGGATAGCGAAGCTGTCTGTGTCCGACTCAGTGCGGGACCGGATGGCCGATTCGGATTCAATGTCCGCGGCGGAGGGAATAATACTCCTGTGTTAGTTTCGAGGGTAGCGCCAAGGACAAGGGCACATTTGCAGGAAGGAGATCAGGTATTTTTTTTATTTGGACCACAAAATTAGGACAAACACATGATACAAATTGAGGTTCATACAAAAATATGAAAGCGGTGCCGTCCATATATATATATGTATATACCATGCGGACACGACCAGCGCAATCAAATAATCGATGTGAGACGTAGTATGCGTTCCGTCTCGCTCTAATGCGTATTGGCCGCATCTATATTACGTCATCATGTGTTAGGTTTATTTTCGTTAAAGAATTTCTTGATTCGGTCGCAGCGCTAAAAGCCCACTAACATGAATTGAACTCTGAAGTTCGAAGTCGTTAAATGGAATATCTACATTTATTTATTACTAGCTGACCTGGCTAACTTCGTTCCGCCCTACAACCTTATAATATCGTTGTTACTTTAATTTAACTTATTTTAGGATTTCATTAATGTTAAGTATTACATTAATACAACTTTTTTGCAAATACAGAAATGTTTTATTGCTTGCCATTGCGAAAGAAGAATGGCAGTTTTACACATTAGGCATCTTCTCTCTAGCGTCAATATGGCGATACTGCATGTTAAGCACTTCCAAATCCAACATCTTTTGATCAGGATCAAAGCATGGTTATGCATCTCCCCATTCACCTCAAGATCGGAATTTCTTGAACTGACACGAATTCGACGTAAAGTGATGCGTAGTTCTGTCAACAGATGGCACCATATGGTTTTTGTATTCGTAAAATTAATTAATTAATTTATTGTTATTCGATAACTTATCCGATATTTTATTGCTTATTCTGCTATTTGGGACGGAAACAAATCCAACAAATCAAAAACCATGGCAATCGGTCCAGCCGCTCTCGAGTTATAAGTGTTGTAACAAACCCGACTTTCTTTTATACATATAGATTTTCATTTAATTTTTTTAAATATTTTCTAGCAAATTACTGTCGTCGTAGGTATTAAATAACTTATGTATGTATATATATATTTAAGTAAATAGCATTAGTTACTTGTATGATTAAGCACCTATTTCCCTTACCTTGATATTTGAAATAAATTTAAAGTAGGTACATAATTATTTCAGGTGATATCGATAAACGGCAAAGATGTCGATGAAATGACTCACGATCAAGTGGTTCAAATGATTAGAAATACCAAGGGTGTTCTAACATTGTTGGTGAAACCTAACGGTAAATATTATTATAGTATTTAAATATATTTTTAAAGTTAAACTAATTTTTGCGCGTTAGGGATAATAAGAGTCCATTTTTTCTATTGTTAGTCGTCTACAAACGTAGAATAAATTTTTTGAAAAGATGTTTATCTGGTTACGCCAAAGAAGTATAACTTCTAACGCGGGTATATACGTATACGTTTTTATTTTTTTTATAAACGTGTAAATTGGATGTTTGCTTTATGAAATATTATGTTAATTTCTTGGATAAATTTAAGCGTAAAATCAACGTCAAGCTATAGAAATACATATTTATACTCAATAACTCGAATTTCAAAACGGAGACTCGTTTTAATATGTAAATATACTACAAAACTTAAGTTGAATTATTATTCAAATTCGACTCTACGGATCGAAACACACTTCGAAATCGCGCCTTTGTAAGTCGAAACTTCAACAGTTAAATCATAAGTATCTCGAAGTTTTTGTAGTAGAAAACTCGGTAACTCGATTTTTTTTGCACTTCCCTTAACATTCGAGTTATAGAGATTCCGCTGTATTATTAATTTTCTGGTTTTAGTCATCTTTCGTACGACGTTGATTTATGATACAACTATATATAGACGAATGCTATTACATAAATCAATTATATAAAGTAAAAATTTCCGTTTGTGTCCGTATAAAGCTTTTAAATATTGTCTTTGGTTTTGGTGGACGACGAAAGATTAATAACACACTCTCTTTCAGCGGTCTACGAACCCGAAGAGACGGGTCCAGAGGAACCGGCGGTATGTTTCGTCCCACTCGGATCAGGCCAATTCGAGGGAGACGCACTGGAACAGTCCATGCTCCTGCTGGGAGATGGTTTGGCGAGTGGTGCGGCTTTACGGCAGTATGAAACGTTATTACGGAGATTGCCTGAAGAGTCTGCGGTTTCCAAGTTACCGAATAATGTTAACAAGAATCGGTATAGGGATATCGCTCCTTGTAAGTATTTTTAAGAACTTAGCGTTTACTTCCAAGGAGTTATGAATAAGCTCTTTCTATATGTAGGTAAATAGCGTTTATAATTAGAATAGATTAAACCTTAGCTACGGTGCTGTCACGAATTTTTAAAAAAAAATTAATTTTTACTTTCGTTCTAATTATTTTCACTATAGTTCTAATTATTTTCACTTAAGCTCTAATTATTTTCTGTTTAATTCTTATTATTTTCGCCTTAGTTCCAATAATTTTCACTTGAGTTCTAACTACTTTTGCCCCCAGTTCTAAACGGTTATACTAGCGGATCCGACAGACCGACATCCTAAACACACGTCTTGAATACAAAAAAAAATAATTATGATGGGGCAGAGGGCGTCCACAGTGTCTCTCGTTCGGTTAGGAGTTTCACCTCGTTCCAAGTCTTTCCAGCTCTTTTTGCCTCATGCACCTGTACGCCAGGTTTGCTTGGGACGGCCACACTTTTCTTACGGTTTCCAATCAAGCGCCAGCTTGGAGATATAATTGGAATCTTTTAGGAGTGCGAATCCATTTACAAAGACACAGAAGATTTATATATAAGATGTAATAAAAAATTATATATTTTCTTTCTAGATGATTCGACTCGCGTGATATTAAAAAATGGACCAACAGGAGATTATATAAATGCTTCATTTATTAATATGGAGATTCCGAACTCTGATCTTGTACTCACATACATTGCCACTCAAGGTATTTGGAACTATTTTTAATTTATGAAAAATGAATAAACAGCCATAAAAATGTACGCACAATATTAAATATATATTTATTAATTTTGCAATTAATCCGCTAGCCCCGGGAAACAAAGTCGTAAAGCAATTTTTTTAGAATTTTAGCAATTAAAGAAATTTACAAAAAAAATTGTTTGTTCGTGAATTCCTCGAAAAAGATCATATCGTCATATTTACCGTAGAGAGTGTTCAGAGGAGTTGTTCTGACTAATACCTGCAGCTGAGTTTCACCATCGGACGTCAAGGCAGAATACGAAATTCCATCCGTATCACCTCGACGTCCGTCGTTCCACAACTGAGCGATTTTCAAGGCAATTGCTGCCGCGCACCACCACTATGTTGAACCAGCTGCCCACTGAAGTATTTCCGAACCAATTCGACTTAGGGTCCTTCAAGAAAAGAGCGTAGCAATTCTTAAAAGGCCGGCAGCGCTCTTGCGAGTCTTTGGCAGTGCGAGTGTCCATCACACTTAACATCATCATCATCAGTGGTATCACTTAACACCAGGTGAACATCAGAAAAAATCGGGACGATACTTTCTTATTTTAATCAGGCATAACTTGGGTAAATTTTTTAAAATTTGTTTAGTAGTTTTTGATATAGCATAATAACTGTACCAAAAACTGTTAAACTGATTTTGATGAAGTAGTAGTATGTATGCTAGGATTTATATGTTTTTTTTATCAACAGGTCCTCTAGCCTCGACAGTTGGAGACTTTTGGCAAATGGTTTGGGAAAGCGAGAGCAGTCTGATTGTGATGCTGACGGTACTGGCGGAGCGCGGTAGGGCGAAGTGCCACCAATATTGGCCCAAAGTTGGGACCAACCCACTCAAGACTAGCAACTCGTTGACCGTACTAACGAATAGCGAACAGAATCTTGGACATTATATCAGACGAGAATTGGTTTTGAAGGTTTGTTTCGTAAAAATCTTAATTTAACTTAAATTTACGAATTGTGTCATATCATAGGTGGCGCCACTTATATGAAATTAATTTAAATTAAAAGTATTTGTTGAGTAATTTTTGTCGTGACAAACTATTTTTGTGATTATTTTATAAATAAACTAAATGTAAAGAAAACACAAAAAATAAATTTTAAATTATTTAACTATAGATTTAAAAAAAATACAATTAATATAAAAAAACGAAACGAAAACATTACAACAGAGAGGGAAAAAACATTTTTATACCTTACACATAATATTACATAATATATCTTAAATAGCCAATCACATCCAAGGTTGGCCAATAAATACCTTTTAATTACCATTTTCAGGTTACTTGTAACTTACTTCACTTCAGTAGTAACTGAAGTACTATTTTGTCTCTTTCTGTCGAATAGTGTATACGCTGTGATGAAAAGAGATAGATGTATAGAAAAATTCGGTCTAAAGAATGAGAACAAGCCTGACAAATGTGAACTAATTCAATTTATATTACATATGCATATTCTCAAAAAGAAATATTAAGAATAGTGACGAAATATAATGACATAACAGTGTTGCCAACCTAAGAACATTTTTTTTTTTTTTTTTTCAAATATAACGAGGGAAACGGGCAGACGCTCGCCTGATGCTGAGTAATTCCACCGCCTATGGCCAAAAGGCTCGCAAGTGTGTTGCTGGTCTATTTAGAACTGTTTTAACACTGCGACCTCAAATCCCACGACGGATCTTCTCCATAACCTCAATGGCGCTGCGTTGATTGTAGTTTTCACTTATTAAAGGACAATGGCGGCGCGAGTCGGGCAATAACTCAGCTGCAGTACACGGCGTGGCCGGACCACGGAGTACCAGAGGACTCCGCTGCCTTCATTGACTTCACCCGGCTCTGTTCGCAACTCAGGAACCATCGAGCTGGTATGGTTTTAAAAATATCTCTGTCGGAAATTTAAACCTTATTACAAAGAAATAAAGATCGAAATTTCCGTAAATTATGGATCTTAATGACTGCTTCACAAAAGCTTTTTGACAAAATTTTGTACCATTTCGGATTATTTATTATTGGAACCTACAGACACGGTTATTTTTAATTCTGTTAATAGTTAAATATACGATTAAATTTTGACGACTCATTGGTCTAGTGGTTAGTACCCCTGACTGCGAATCCATGGGTCCGGGTCCGATCCCCGGAGACGAACATCGATGTGATGAGCATTTGGTGTTGTGTTTAGGTCTTGGGTGTTTAAATATGTATTTATATGTCTATCTATCTATAATATGTATGTATATCCGTTGCCAAGTATCCATAACACAAGCTTCACCAGCTTAGCATGGGACTAGGTCAACTCGTGTGAATTGTCTTTAAAAAAAAAACAAGGTTACGGTAACTTGGTAGACTGTTGTAAAACATTTTTAATATCGTGAACCTACCAAAACGCTTTTCTAGACAAGATGGCGTCGCATCAGCATTATATTATACAATAATATTATCGTTCGATCAAGAAGAGTTTGTCTTCTTGTCTAAACCCCAAGACAGTATTATGATTGAACAAGTGAGGACTTTATTTACAATTACTGTCACGTGACTAACATACCTATAAAAATCTATATTTTAATTTTTTTCTTATATAAAAACATTTTTATTTTTTACTCCATAACTATTTTCTTAAAGCCATGTTCCATATAGATTTACTCTTAATAATATTTTACTGTTTATCGGGCATCATTAAATCAATAGTATAATTTTGCTAAATTAGGCTAAATAGTATGCTTTGAGTAAACTTGAAGTGATTTTAATTTAGCTTAAGTATTTTTTTTATAGCATATGGGGGCAAACGTGCCTAATGCTTAAAAAACGGCAGTCATAGCAGCCCATGGACACCCATTTAAGTGGGTGCGTTGCCGGCATTTGAGGGAGTTTAGGAAGCCTTCGAAAGTGCACGCGCAATCTTTCCTATACCATACAAATTTTTGTAGAAAAACCAAAATTTATCGCGAATCAGACATTTATATACCATTTGATATTGCAGTAATACCAACCGTAGTGGAAGAAATGACGGAAGAAGAGCGTATACTGGAACCGCCAATGATCGTCCACTGTTCCGCGGGCGTGGGCCGGACGGGCGCGCTCATATTGGCCGAAACCGCGTTGGAACTCGTTGCGAGACGACAGCCTTTATACCCTCTGGATCTGGTTAGGACTATGAGGACTCAACGGCCGATGTGTATACAGAATGCGGTGAGAATAATCCAAAAAAAATTCGAAAATTCTAAGTTGTTTTGTTTTTTGTTCTATGTAAGGGAGCGTTCAAGTATTACGTAACGAATTTTGGGGGGAGGGGTCTTTTTGTAAAATGTTACGATGCGGGGCGGGGATTGAATTACGCGTTATTGTTAATATTATTTTCGACTTTCCAGTGCTTTACACCACATAATGGTAACTTTTAAGTATAAAGAGTCACTTTGGTGGTCACGAAACATTCTACTATTGGGTACAGAAAAACGTTACGGCGCGTTACATGGGAGGGGGAGGGGGTTAATAATCTCCAAAAATTGCGTGACGTAATACTTGAACGCTCCCTAACGAAGCTGTCGGGCTCATCTGATGTTAAGTGATACCGCCGCCCATTGACACTCGCCCATTGTCGGTTATCACTTTATTCAAAGTGACCTGCTTGCTTCATTACCTACTGTCTCATAAAATAAATATTAATTTAGATATTAGGAACTTAGGAACCATTTTATTAATTGTTTCTAAATAACTTGTTTTTAATTCCAGAGTCAATACAAATTCGTATGCGAAAGCATCCAAGCAGCGTACTCCCAGGGTCTGAACCAGGATAACTGATAGCTGCTACTCCACCCTTCGGGGGACCCCTATTTACGCATACTCATGTATGGTATCAGCCTTATAAGGACACTGTGTTGTATGGACCTTAGGTGACGTCACACGTGACGCAAATTTACGTACCAGGTTACCGTCAAAGCAAGACTGATACTTTTGTGCATTGTAAAATATACCTTAACACAAAGATATACATACAAATATTCAAAATGACCAATCTATGTGAAATATGAACGGAAACAAACGCGAATTTACAATTTGTCACAATAAAGTCACAGCTTAGATTTACTTTAAATTAACACGTCGTGGATACAAGTCTTTTGGCCGAAATTTAAATGTCATGTTTAATCTGTTATTTGTAGCAATTTTTACTGGATTTTTTACAAGTATTGTAGATAATATCTATTATGTGTGTTATAATTTCGCGTTTTATTCTATAAAGTGTTAATTAAAATCTTATCATAAATACTTCCGTCACTTTGATATGTCAATATCTTTCGAATCTGTCATTTTTGGATTGTTTTTAAAAGTTTTGACACTAATTCTGCACTTTGTATCAATGTTTTTTGGAAGTCTTGTTCACAGCGCACATTATGAATATACCCTCATTATGAAAAACTTTAATAATTCAATGTTAATAAATTTACTTTGGCCTCGAAAACTATGCTTTTATAGGAAGTGAAATTTTTAACTACCCTCAATTCTAGATAGCAAATTTTGTTAAAACTAAATTAAAAAAACGTGGCATTGGGGTATTTAAACAAACTTATGGCTAACTTGATAGTTTTCATAGAAAAATGGAAATAGTATTTTTTGTCCCCGGAAATCGAACCTAATATTTTATGATGTAGATAGACACATAGATGGTGTCCCCTTCAAAAAGTGTTCAAAATTTCATTCTATAAAAATTATTAATAAATCAAATTGATTTGAATAATCTCGAATCAAAAGTACATATCAATAAGAATTAGGATTAGGAATTTATTTATTTGATTTTTTTGTAAAGTACCCACATCGAAACTACCCTCAATTTTGTAACTTTTTTCTAAGCTCTCTTAATTAAGTATTTAGTTATTTACTTCGATTACAGTTTTTAAAAACTTTTTATACGCTTTTATGTAAATAGATAATAAAATACTGTTTTATCAGATTGAAACGCAACCGTTAAAACAGTATTTGAATAGTTAAACGCGAGTATCATATATTGGAGTTAAATAATTTGCAGATTGAAACTTGTTGTATATAAAATACGCGTTTTAATCTGGTAATTTCATTTAAATCTGTAGTTCTTGCCCTAACGAATTTATCACACTTTTGTTCTTAGTGCCATTTTAACTTAGACATATCTAGGCCCGTATTTCGGATATTTCAAAATCTAGTCTTGAGTTAACCCTTAAAACACCGGTTTAACTAGACACGTACTTCCCTTGTCAAATCTAAATGTTTTTTTTTTTTCTATATTTCCCTGTGATATCCAAGAAGTATCTTGAAACAAGTTGAACGTTCCGATATACGGCCCGTATTCTAGTAACTCTACCAGTATTACTTAAGTTTCTAAGCGAAATTTTTATTTCCCTGTATAAACAACTCCAATTGAGATGAGTGAGAATGTAAAACGAAAGACGAAACGATATCGTCTATCTGTCATTCGAAATGATATCACTCCCCAAATTTTTAATCTCTAGTATGTTTAATTTTCAAACGATAAAATTTATTTTTCAACGTATTTTTGTGCAAATATTTTATTATACAGTTGTTTTGGATTATATTTTTGTTACTATTTATTTCATTATAAACTTTATTTTCTCAACGAAATTTATATAATTTAAATATACAAAATAACATTTACTAATAGTTTTTATGTATCCGTTCATAGAGCTAAAGGGTACGTGGCGTACGTACTCCGAACGTATACGGTCTGACAATAACATAGTTTTACGATAAGTATTGAACACCGCATGATTTTGTATGAAAGTTGTAATATTTAGTGTTCATACAAATATACTCTAAGCGAACGTTCAAGTATTATGTAACGAATTTCGGGGGGTGGTTGAATTACGCGTTATTGTTAATATTATTTGCGACTTTCCAGTACTAATGTACTACAGCACATAATGGTAAGTTTTAGCTATAAAGAGTCACTGGGTGGTCACGAAACGTTTTACTATTGGGTATAGGAAAACGTTACGGCCCGTTACACGGGGGGGGGGGGTCAATAATCTACAAAAATTGCGTTACGTAATACTTGAACGCTCCCTAATAACAGCTGTTTTCTTGTTAAGCACAAAATGTATGTCTATTGCATAGTGCAAGTTTCGCACGCCAACGTACACAAACTAAGTATACGCGTATACGTACGCACACGTTTTTGCGTATTTTTTAAAACTTTTACTAGTATTTTACCCAAATGCTTTTAATTGCGACTTTAAAATATGAACATTTTTACATCTCCCTTGGCATATCGCAATACTAACCATTTTCATACAAATATGTTTGGTGTAACTTTGTCCAACTCAGTTCAGTGAGTGAAAACTTATTACTAAATTTTTTATTTCATACAGAAAGTTCAATTGGCCTTTTTGCGTTGATTATTAACACCATTGTAAATTGTGTGACTGATGTAGTTTTAAGCATGTATTTATGAACCTGCGCGTACGTTGGCAAGTTCGTTAGATGGTAACATTCGTTGACATAACAAAATCTTGCCAAGTTACGGGCCGGTAGTCACGTGAATTTCGCTAATATTATCACTTCAGAAAAACATAGTGTTTGCTAGCAGGATAGGGAACTCCCTAAAACAACTGTTTTCATGGAAATATCAAATGTTTTACAGGGTGAAAACAATTGGTAATTGTATTTCTTAAATAATTTATATAATTCTCCTTAATAAAGTGTTCTTGTAGAATATTGACGATCTCTTAAAATCTCCAGGGATTTGAAAGATTCGAACCGACACGTTTGCTATGTTATAAATTCTGGAGTATTAGCGAAGTGTACGTTATTTAGTCAATATTTCTACCTTGTGATGTCTGAAGTGCTGTGCGGGTTTTCTGTGAAAAAAATAAAGAAAATTTACCGAATTTTTTATTTATTTCGTTGCTTTCTTTCCCATAATAAGTTGAATATAACTTTCAAGAGTCGAGATAGCATGTTTTATTAACTGTCCAATTCTTGAAACTCAGGATCAAAGGCAAATTTAACTTAGGACTAATTTCCTATTTACAAATTAACGTGTTTGCGTTTTGTATGGATAATATTTGAGTCACATTTCAGTACTCACATCTTTTCAACTGTTAAGAGCTAGGGGATCGGAAATCGCTGTATGGGTTTATTTTAAATTAATCTACGATAAATTGTACTAAAAGTACACAATACGCAGAAAAACACTAATAACTGTACAAAACACTGTCACTAATTGGTTCAATTATGCACACAACACTCCCAGTACTTGATCACTTCTCGCACGTTCACACTAAAAAATGCCTTCATCCAAGGGGTGTACACAAGCCCTGAAAACTACTGTTTTCAGAGTATGTGACTATACTTGCTCTGAAACAGCCTAAAAATGGTTTAGCCTCCTGAAAACGAAGATTTATGTCAATTACAACTTTCAGGAATACTTACCTACTTACTTATATGAATAAATACCATTTCATTCACGAACCACGTCTCTAAGCTGTAGAAAAATCAAGAAATATTTCGTTCCAGACGTGTTCGTAACGGTGCCATTTTTTTCAATCAATAATTACGAATAAATGATTTGTAATATTTGTAGTTTTATTTTTTCTGGCAGCCCTCTGCACCATACATAGCCCATTCATGAATTCAGTTGAGTATCAAAACAAATATTGTTTACTAACAACATACATCGCTGAACTCTCACGAGATTAGCTTAGAATTTGAATGGAAATTACATATATGTTTTCAACATAATTTTATAGTAATAGACAGCCCTATTACGCACATTAATTCATGACTCCAGTTGAGCTCTGACTGGGCGGCTGACGCTCGCCCAATTTCATTTCCCGCCCTTCAGAGTTTTTATTAAAACTTTCAATATCTTGTTTATGACAATTTGTGTTTGTGATTCGGATAATAATGCGTAGAAGATTTAATGGCTTCAATAATTTAAAATATAATGTATACGAAAAGTAAATAATGTTTAACAATGAAATTATGGTATCAATTTCATTATATAGTAATAATTCTTATTATAGATGTAGAAATGAAAAGATACATACAAAAAGAGACAGGTGTTATGAATGTGCGTCAAGTTAATTTTGAACCATCTTCTAGAGTAGAAGATATATCTATTGGAATTACCTTTGGATTGAAGAATTCTTCTCTTGAACAAGTAAGATATATAGTATTGACATAACTTTTACACGTAGAAAACACTTTTTTACCGGATTGAAGTTATGTTATATTATAAATTTACAATGAAAATAACATAGTCACCGTGACCACGCATGCTGTAAAGCACGCGAAACGTCGGTTAAATTTATGTAAAATAAATTTATAATAATACATAACTTCAATCCGGTAAAAAAGGGTTTTCTAAGTAAGATATATAATTGAATACTCCTTAATAAATATATTATAAAACAATACGTAAAACCCGACGCAAGAAAAAGAAAATATCTTGAAAATTAAACTTTCGCGTTTCAACTTCCCCGGGATTATTCTGTAACAATTTTAGTGAATTGACTTTCAGAGCCCTATTGGGTTCTTCCTAATTGTTTTGGTTTTTGATTGGATTGCGTTCAAATCTATACTAATAATAATACAATATAAAAAGAGCTTACTCATTTGAACTGAAAAATACTTTTTGTTTTAATAATTTATCGAGAGATTTATATATAACAGTTCATAGAATCGACAATATATCATTTTAACGGGTTCACATCTAGTCCAGAAATCATCACATTGCATATTTCTCTTAAATACATAGTTATACGATACAATGATTCTGACCCAACTCCGCATACGGTTTCCCTGTGTACCATATGCCGACAACGAATTATATCATATTTTGGCCATATAATGCACAGAAGCGATGATAACTTGGAGAAACTGATCGTGGTTGGTAACACAAAAGACAAAAGACCACGTGGCCGTCCACCAACCAGATGGATCGATCAAGTGAAAGACTCATCGTCGGTCGTCCTCAAAACTAAACCGTTATAAGAGAGACGAGGGACAGAAACCGCTGGAAACAGATTGTAGTCTCCAGATGTTTTCTTTCTGAACACGACGTTCTGACATGAGTCTACCGACTGAAGAGAGAGAGATATAGTTATAGTATTTACTTTTTAGCTTAATATTGAATTAAGTTCCATTCGGTAATGCAGTGAGCAACTCTCTGGGGTTTTAGACTCATATTATAGTTATACCGTTTTGCTCAGGATTTTTACCTTAACTGAAAACAACTGAGCCGGTATTCTAATGTTTATAGCGACCCATAACGAGCCAGAAGAAGGTCGACTACAAAAATGTCGGGATTGTTATCATAATTACAGAGTATGAAGGCTCTTTGGTATTAAGACCACGGCCTGCTGAAAGAACAAGCCAATCAATCTTGGATGAACTGAAGTTCATACCAGACTCATATAGAAGAGTTCTAACTGACTTTGGTCATATCGCCCGTTGAAAGATAACCTGGACACGCTGGTTGTCGTCAGCAAGGTCGCCAAGCTGGTGCGACGAAGTCACGAGTCCCACAGGTCTCCCCCTGACAGCTGCACTAAGGGAAGCTATAGACAGAACAATGTGAAGAGCACTAGTAGGCTAGCAGGTACCTTACAGTGATGCAACCTTCAGCAATGACTCAGAAGAAGAAGAAGACATGGTACTTACTGATTTAGCAATTAATCATGACTAAAATATAATGGTGATTTAGACCAAGTTACGATTCTCACAGGTCTCTAAGAAAGCTATAGATCGAACAAAGTGGAGAGATGGCAGGGCAGCAGGTACCTTAGTGACAAAAAGTAAAGAGTCAAAAATCATTTATTCATATAGGTAACACAATGTACACTCATAAACTATAAAAAAGCCCCTCAAATCAAGGGCGTAGAACAGAAGAGAAGAACTGGCTAAACTCTCCGCCACTCTTTTTCCTTTCTTTTTTTACCGCGACCTTTAGTAGTGAAGACTGAGAAGAAGAAGATATGGAACTTACTTAGTATTACGAAGCAGGGGCACGACTATTATTATCTAAATTAATCATGACAAACATATTATAGTGATTCAATTGACGACGTAATATATGTTATCATTGCGATTACTAGAATTATCAGTCGATTAGTTGATTAAATTGACAGTTCCGTCTAATTAACGTAAGTGAACACACAAAATGTTTACAATTTTGACTATAAGTGTGATTCTGTGTTGTGTTTTTGTGCAATTTAACTTGACAAATGTAAGTGATATTTATATCTTAAAAGATATTATATTAATAGTACAGGTAACAAAACCTATATTATCAGATGTTCCTACGTTTGCGTCACATTTATAAGTCTATAACTGTATTTTCTAGGTACTAGTCTATATATATAAAAATGAAACCCGTTTTCCGTTGTCACGACATAACATGAAAACGGCTTGACCGATTTGTCTGATTTTTTTATTATAATATTCCTTGAAGTACGAGGATGGTTCTTACGGAGAAAAAAATTAAAAAAAATTGAGTAAAAAGTCTAAAAACAACAATTTTCTATATTCCCATACAAAATATTCGTGATAATACTTACAAGTCAATTTGAACTTTAATACCATTACATAAAGTTCAAGTGTTAGTGGAGGGGTTCCGGGAAGGTAAATTTTTATTTTTTGACATAATGTATTTGTTGTCTTTTTAGGTCTGTTTAGGTCTTTTTAGGTCTGGGCCTCAGATTTCTGTAACTATTTCATGATTTGTGAATCTAATAGACAAGTAGGTGATCAGCCTCCTGTGCCTGACACGCCATCGACTTTTTGGGTCTCAGGCAAGCCCGGTTTCCTGACGATGCTATCCTACACAGGGTAATAAAACTTTAAATAAACGCGATATTTTTATGTAGGTACATTGCTCGTTTCGAGTGCTCAGCCGCGCGCGTCGTCAGTGATTTAAATTTTGTGATGTAATAATATTAATGTATAATTAAACGAATTAAAATTACTTTTCAATACACAAATATACAGTCCTCCCTCAAAGGCCGGCAACGCACCCACTAAAAATGGGTGTCAAATGGGCTGCGATGACTGCCCTTTTTGAACGTCCCGCAGGCTCGTTTGCCCTCCTATTATCTATATATATAAAAGAAAGTCGTGTTTGTTACAACACTTATAACTCGAGAACGGCTGGACCGATTGCCATCGTTTTTGATTTGTTGGATTTGTTTCCGTCCCGAATAGCAGAATACATCTTAAAAACAATGAAAACTCGATATGTGTATTGAATACTTATTAATTTCAATAGATGCTGATTTGTTTATGACATGTCAAACATTTTTTGTCCAATCCTGTCAAAAAGTGTAACAACTATTTTTTTTTGAGCTTATGGCCTGGTTGCTGAGACCTTTAAGCCACAACTTTATTTTTTTCTGAACTGACATCATGTGTGCGTTCAGAAATTTATTTTTAATTCCCGAAAATAATACCTAAGATTTATTCTACAGTAAAAACATAAAATCATCGGAAAGGAACGGAATTTAGGGAAAAAAAATCTGTTGGTAAAGGTTGTAAGATTAAGGAAAAAAATCTACAGGTTAACAAAAGTGTAAATGTCTTTTTATAGATTGTCTATGATTTTTCTTCATAAGCTATTCATACGTAGTGGTTATATACTTTTTGAGCTATTGTCTATGTCTCGAAAGTTCAGGCACTGTATACTTATATTTAGTGGTTTTATGCGAGTTGTTATATCATAGCCTTGTACCCTATCTGGCTGACACACTAATATCTTTTGTCTAGTCAGCATTTCCCACCGAGAGGTGAAACAATAACTAAATGATGAAATCAGTTCGGTATCATCCTTCGTCGCGGAAACACATTTATTGGTTTTCATTTTATTCTGTTCGTATAATTAATTAATATTCCAATAAAAGTTCGATTGTATCGTGAACTCATTTTTCCTTTTTTAAAAACCCAATCACTGGGATCCTTCTAACATTGGTGGCAGCGTAAAGGGATTGTATTAATCCTAGGAACGTCTCATATATGTGCAAAAGTGAAAAGTGAAAGTGTAAAAGTGTCCGCGACAACCGAATTCCCGTCCACTGTGCAGTAAGTGACACAGGGTTGTTTCCCTTGATCAACCCACTGTTGAGTCCAGCACCGACGGAATAAGTCCTTATAAAATTCCAATGAAGCTACTATTATTCTCCAGTATCCTGTGAGTTATAAAATATATTTTTATTCACTGTAACATTTAATCGAACTTATCGTCTATCCCTACATTCCACAACTCGCGATAAGAACATATTGTTATGACTACACAAAGCGAGTCAAGTTCGCGACGTGTACAGAAAAAAGAAGAAAGCGAGGACAGAATGGACCTAAGTGTACTATTTAAGTTTATTAAACCCTTCGATGGGTCCAGGGAGAGATTAGTCCCATTTCTAAATAATTGTCATAACGCTTATGATTTAGCCATAGAATCTAAACGTCCTGCTTTACTTAAGTATATATTAAGTCAGTTAGAGGGTAAGGCCGAAAGTGCGTGTAGTATAAAAGAATTTGAATCGTGGGAACAACTCTCCGAGTTTCTCACCACTCAATTCGGAGAGAAAAAACACTATTCGGCACTACTCTCTGACTTACAAAACTGCACACAAAATAATGATTCGGTTAACGAGTTCGCACTACATATAGAATCTTGCCTTTCAAAATTGTTAACAGAAATAAATTTATCTCAAAAAAAGAAGAAAAGCGAACTAGCTGGCCGAATTGCAGCTATGCAGGATTTAGCCCTGCACCATTTTGTCATTGGTCTAAAACCCCAAATATCAACTATCGTCAGGTGTCGAGACCCAGAAACATTAAATGACGCAATAAACTTCGCAATTTCCGAGGAGAAAATAATGGAAGCTTCTCGGAAAAGGTATAATAATCCTCAAAGTCAAGGGCCGCCCAACAAAAATAATTATTCGCGCCCTAACTACCAATTTAGAGATCGCTATCAAAACAAACCAACATCAACTTATGAACGTGCTCCTAATAATGTAAATTTAAGCAGTGCACAGCCACTATTCTGTCGATACTGTAAAGCTAAAGGGCACGTATTGGAAAACTGCCGGAAGCGCGAATTTAATAATAAAAGATTCCAAAATACAAATCAAAATCCACGTACATTCCAACCACGAACTAACAGTAGTTCTAACCACGTAAACTTTGCAGATCCGATATCTTATGAAGATACCAATAATGATGAAGTTGTCGATGATTTAAACTGAAACCTGATTCGCGTCAGTGCCGTGCGGGTCAGAGAATAAAATACGGCACAACATATAATAACAATGTTGTCAATTATAGTATTCCCATTTCTTTACCCTGTAAACAAAAATCCAACTCTTTGACTCCGCTACATGGTAGTCAATTTCGTAAAACTCCAATATCCTCGCAGGGTAATCCAAATCCACAGGCTCCGCAACATGGTTGCCATACTAACCAACGAGACGATATTGTGACTAAATCCTCTGTATCCACTATACCTAAAAGTCCCACTAAATCTTATACTTCCGCCGCGAAGTTTGGACTTCCTAATTCCACTGTATCCAATACATCCACAAACTCTAACTCCAAAGACACACCTACTGTGTTCGAGGTGACATCCAATGCCATAAAGAGATCCTTACCATATGTATTACTCCAGACAAATGTCTCTGAAATCCCAATCAAATTCCTAATCGATTCAGGCTCGTCAGTTAGCCTAATGAAACAATCTTGCATCCAGATCGAACAATTATTCGAACCGCCCAAAATCTTACTCAAAGGAATAAACTCAAACAGCGAAGCAACCAAAACTTTAGGCCAGTTCCCATTAAAGTTCTTCCTGAGCAATAAACAAAACATTATCTTTGATTTTCACGCTGTAGATGACGTTAACTTACCCTATGATGCAATAATTGGTAACGATTTCCTCAACGACCTGGAAGGCATAATTGATTATAACCAAAATTCATTAACTCTAAAGAATCATAAAATTAAAATAGATTTTCAAAACCCCGTATATGTAATTCCACCTCGTACAGAAATAATTATTGAATGCTCAGTATCCAATCCTAACATAAAAGAAGGTCTTGTGCTAGACCAACAATTCCACGAAGATTTAATTTTCGCTAACTGCCTTGTCTCAGTTAAAAAGAATAAAAGAATTAATATATCTGTTTTGAATATCTCTGAATGTCCTGTTACTTTAAAATCAAATCTCGATATCACACTGAACCCTTTAGACTTTGATGACATAACTCATGAATCAGTTAACTTTAATTCTACATTACACCATACCCGACATACTGACGCTTACACTCGCACTCAGGAAGTTTTGAATCAATTAAGAGTGAATCACCTTAATACTGAGGAATCTAACGCTCTTCACGATATATGCTCTCAGTATTCTGATATCTTTCATATTCCTGGAGATAAACTATCTCATACTGATGCCATCCAACATGAAATAAATACAACACCCCAAAATCCTATACATGTTAAATCATACCGCTTTCCAGAAATTCACAAACAAGAAGTAGCAAAACAAATAGACCAAATGTTGGAGCAAGACATCATTAAACCTTCTATGTCCCCGTGGTCGTCTCCTATCTGGGTGGTCCCGAAAAAACTTGACGCTTCAGGACATCGCAAATGGCGTGTAGTTATTGACTACAGGAAACTAAACGACATTACTATTGGAGATAGCTATCCTATTCCTCAAATTTCCGAAATCTTAGACCAACTCGGACAAAGCAAATACTTCTCCACTCTTGATTTAGCCTCTGGATTTCATCAAATCCCCATTAGGGTAGAAGACACACCCAAAACCGCTTTCAGTGTTCCTCAAGGGCACTTTGAATTCACTCGAATGCCTTTTGGTCTTAAAAATGCGCCAGCTACATTCCAACGTCTTATGAACACAGCTCTCGCTGGTCTTCAAGATATCCGTTGCTTTGTGTACTTAGATGACATTGTCATATATTCTCACGACTTACCTAGCCACATAACAAACCTTGAGTTAGTTTTCGAACGTCTTAGAAAATTTAATCTTAAACTTCAACCAGATAAATGCGAGTTCTTGAGACGCGAAGTTATTTATCTAGGGCATGTAATTTCCGATAAAGGTGTAAAACCCAATCCAGACAAAATTAAATCTGTGACACAATTCCCCATTCCAAAAACTCCAAAAGATATTAAGTCTTTTCTAGGTCTTGTGTCCTATTACCGAAGATTTATTCCGGAATTCTCCAAAATCGCCAAACCTTTAACTGCTCTTTTGAAAAAAGATGTCTCTTTCGTTTGGGAAAACCAACAACAAATTGCTTTTGACGAATTGAAACTTAAACTAACTTCTGCTCCTGTTCTAATATATCCAGATTTTTCCTTACCATTTACCTTAACCTGCGATGCTTCTAAATATGCCATAGGTTCTGTTCTTTCTCAAGGACCTAAAGGCCAAGAAAGACCAATAGCTTATGCTTCTAGAACTCTGAATAAAGCTGAGACTAACTACAGCACCACAGAAAAAGAACTCCTTGCAATACTCTTTGGCTGCAAAACCTTTCGTCCTTATATTTATGGGCGCAAATTCAATATAATAACTGATCATCGACCACTGGCCTGGCTCATGAACCATAAAGACCCTAGCAGTAAGTTACAACGTTGGCGACTTAAACTCTCGGAGTATGACTATAATATAAACTACCGTAAAGGTCAACTAAATTCTGCGGCAGACGCTTTATCACGATATCCTGTAAATCCTATACAGAGTGATGACTCTCCTTTAAATCTTGATGAAATAAGCCCATTAAATCCTGATCATCTTGTCGATTTTGAACCCCTGAGTCCAGATGCCATTATCCCTTCCGAAATACAAAATCCTGATCCAATGCCAGATCAACGGCATACTGAATCTCCTATAGATGCACAACGAGTTTTAGATGACTTAATACAATTAGGAGACTTACACTCCCCAAACCTACAAGATAATTCAATTCCTTCTGAATTATTGACTCCCAGTAACTCTCATTCTGACGGTTCTCCTCCTGACACAATTCCTTCATCCAACCATGATTACAACACGTTCTTAAAAGCATTTTCCAAAAATGATACAACCTTTACAACTCACATTAAAGAACACAATGAAAATCTCCTGAAGACTAAATCCAAAACTATTCTTGTACCGGTGTCAATCGATTTTGACGAATCTAATCCTTATCTCGAGGAAATCCTGTCTAATTTAGAAAACCAGGAAATATTGAATGAAGAACGAGAACTCCATTCTTATAAAGAACTTCAGATAAATGAAAAAACCTTTTTCCTTCTCTTAACAAAAGTTTACTACTTCGACAGTTGCTCTTACCCAGATATATTTAAAACATTAAAAACTGTACGCGATAAAATTCTATTATCTGGTAATATCAGCGAAATAGCTATATCCGACTTTAAAAACCCGTATGACAACCAATCTTTCTTTAAAATATACAACATGTTAATTTATTTATTTAATAATACAAACATAATAGTTAATGTCTATCATAACAGTATCATATATCCTGTCCCAACAGAAATTACTAAAATACTTAAAGAAAACCACGATATTCCTATCGCTGGACATTTAGGCTCAAATCGAATGTTTTCTCGCATCAAAGAAAGATACTATTGGAAAGGAATGCGTTCCGACATTGAAAATTATGTAAAAAATTGTAGCTTATGTCAATCTAACAAAGCTTTTCGCCAAATCAATAGAGCTCCTATGCAAATAACTACGACATCAACTCGTCCTTTCGAAAGAGTTGCTTTAGACATAGTCGGTCCTTTGCCCGAAGCTGGCACTATTAAACTTAAATACATACTTACTCTACAAGACGATCTTACTAAGTTCTCTTTGGCTTATCCTATTACCAATGCTAATGCTGAAGAATCCTGTGAATGCTTAACCCATTTTATATCTTTATTCGGTATTCCAAAATCTATTCTAACCGATCAGGGTACTAATTTTACTGCGGAACTTTTCAAAATGTGTTGTAAATTTTTAAAGATTAAACAAATATGGTCAACACCATATCATCCACAAACACAAGGCGCGCTTGAACGTAGCCATTCGACCTTAAAAGAATATCTAAAATCATTTGTAAATGAAAATCAAACAGATTGGCATAAATATGTCTACACAGCTATACTCACCTATAATAGTACTATCCATAGCACAACCAAGTTTACTCCTTATGAACTCATATTCGGTCATAAACCATACATACCAGACTCAGTTTTTAATTCCCAACCGGATCTCACTTACCCTGAATATATTAAAATGTTACACCATCGTTTAAAACTTTCCCATCAAAAAGCCCTAGAGAACATCAATATTTCCAAAGAAAGATCCAAACAGTATTACGACAGACATAGTCGGACTGTACAATATAAAATCGGTGACTACGTGTATATTAAAAACCATGTCCGACTCCGTAAAGCCTTATCACCTATTTGGAAAGGTCCATATAAAGTAGTAAGGATACATGGTAATAACACCCTATCTCTTTTAATTAATCGTCGACATGTGAAACATCATTATGACGAAGTTAAACTCGCCGTCGAAGGTGAAAACTAAATAAAATTAAAATAGTATTAAGCTAGATTCTTAAGTAAACCTTTAAGTATTAATTAATGTTTAAATAAACCTATCTGATAGACTTAACTATAATTTGCACTCAATTTTCTATTTCTTCTTACAGACTAATAATTTATAATCCTATCCTGGGAAACAAAAATGAAGAGTACATTCATACTATCACCTCGAGTCCTGGCATTTACTTCGACCCACATGGTACTGCAAAAATAATAAATGATCATATTCACATAGTGATCCCAATTGATATATCGTTTGCACCAACTCACATAGACAATATTAAGAATGCTTTCAGCACAATACGTTACTTATGTCAACAAAGCGGAACATTCAACCACTTTGAATGTCACAATCTAATTCAACCACTTGATTCATTGTTCAAAGACATAATTCGGGATTTTCAGTCTATATCACACCTTACAACTTCCAAATCGAAACGATCTGCTTGGTTTGCCGGTATTGGAACTGTATTTAAACATATATTTGGAACTCTAAATGAAGATGACGCACATAGATATAATAAAGCAATTGCTAAAATGCAACAAATAGATAAAGATCTTAATTCAAATCTTAAACAAAGCATTTATATCTCTAAATCCGCAATTACAAACTTTAATGCTTCCATGAACGAACTCAATAAGAATCAAATCCTATTGAACGATGTTATCGATAAATTATCTCTTTCCGTCAAAAACGTTTCTGAGGTCATCAACTCTGTCAAGTTGCAAACAAACATGGATGAAATCTTAAGTGTGTTACAAGCTAGCCTATTAACACTTTCATTCAAAATTGAAGATATTGTAAGCAGTGTATTGTTTTCAAAATCAAACACTATTCATCCTTCAATTATTACTCCTAAGCAATTATACATAGATTTAGTAAGTAATATTAAAGATGTATCTAGACTTAAGGATTTCCCTGTAGAGTTAAATTTAGATAATATCAATATCCTAATGAACCTCGCTAAAGTAGTTTCATATGTAATCGAAAATCATCTAGTATTTGTAATAAAAATTCCTCTTTTAAATGTAGAAACATACAATCTTTATAAAGTTATACCTATCCCTGTACCACATAACCCGACATCTCCAAATTCATTTGCACTTATTACTGCAACGAAACCTTTTATAGGCATTAGTGAAGATAAGAAATTATATTTTAATTTTGATAATGTAGATTCTTGTAATTTAATAATTGGACATCAGTATATTTGTAACCCTTTGAATATTCTCAGTGTTGTTAATTATCCAATATGTGAAACAGAAATAATCACCAAAGCTGTTGAAAATTTACCTAAAACGTGTACTACAAGATTTATATTCGGTAAAATTGATATCTGGCATAAATTAAATAATAACAAATGGTTCTATGTTGAATCTAATGATGAGAAACTGACTATTGAATGTAATCATAGTATAATTGACATTGTTATATCAGGAACCGGAATACTTACCTTGACATCCGGTTGTACCGCATTTTGTAAAGAAAATAGATTTGAAGCAAAAAGTGTTTATGAAATTACCGTAAGTCCTGTTGTTTCAAATTTTAACATTATTAATGACAGTTGTTGTAATTTGATGGAATTTTCCAAAGTAAATATTAATATTTCAACGCACCAGTTACGACATGTGAATCTTGATAGTTTAAATTTAATTGACGATTTACCTATTAAGTCAATTGATGATGATTCAGATGATTTCCTTAATGACCCTTCAGACTATGTTAGTTTTAGCTTTAGCATAGTTTCCTTTTTAATAATCTTAAGTATTGCAATTATAATCTTTGTAAAAGCCAATAAATGCGTATTTCCAAACAAAGACATAGAAAATCCAGATAATATCTCTTCAACCAGTGAAACCCCACATCCTCAGCCTCGTCTCCGTATGGAATAACTATCTTACCCTTTTCTCTTTTCGCAAACTTACCTAAAACCGTAAGTTTACTCTTAAACGGGGGGTTGTTATATCATAGCCTTGTACCCTATCTGGCTGACACACTAATATCTTTTGTCTAGTCAGCATTTCCCACCGAGAGGTGAAACAATAACTAAATGATGAAATCAGTTCGGTATCATCCTTCGTCGCGGAAACACATTTATTGGTTTTCATTTTATTCTGTTCGTATAATTAATTAATATTCCAATAAAAGTTCGATTGTATCGTGAACTCATTTTTCCTTTTTTAAAAACCCAATCACTGGGATCCTTCTAACAGAGTGCACATTTTAATAACAATACCGCGTCCTAGAAGATCTTTTCTTTCCCAGCGAAGCCGTAATGCAATTAGGCAACGGAATATCGCGAGTCAATTATCTGATGGAGAACGAGAAATTGCACGCGAACAGCGCTGCGTAGTATGGAGCAAAGAAGGGCCTTAATTCGTGCTTCTCAAACACAAGAGCAAAGAGAGGCAGCCCGTGAAACGGCTACTGAACAACCGACATGTAACATTTCAAAACACTCCGCAATGGCCAAAGTTTTAGTAGCATCAAAAATCAACATATGGGACGAATGCACAATGGCGAACAAACGCGCATTGGAAGCACTAGACCGAACATTAAAAGATCTGCGCAATGACTCGAGATGTTTTGGTGGTGGTGGAACACTACCAGTCATTCCAAGATAGAAAACTGATGAGCAATGTGATTCACGCGTCGATACTTAAAGGAAAATTTAAAGATGAGGAAGTTCTTGTTCCAAGGATTCCGATGATCCCAACGGATATGCCCTTTGAGTTTAAACGAATTCAATTCCCGATTCGTCTTGCCTTCGCCATGACGATCAACAAATCACAGGGCCAATCCTTGACTATTTGAGGCCTCAATCTAGAAAATGCATGTTTTTCTCATGGTCAATTGTACGTGGCATGCTCACGTGTCTGCAAACCATCCCCTTTATTTGTTCTTGCGCCTGACCAAAAAACAAAGAATGTCGTTTACCACGAAGTGCTTGAATGAGAGTCCTATTAATGAATTAATCCGAGTTTTATTTTATTTTTTTCCAATCTGCACAACATAGTTTTCAATCATTTTTTTCTGACATGAGTTTGAAGTACTTAATTATTATTTTTTATTTTTATTCTCATTCTGTATGTATGTTTTCATCATCATTCATCATTATAAAATACTTTTTTGTTTCTACCTATATAAATATATTATTTTGTATCATTGTTTTGCGTTCATCAAAGCCTAAATTAGTTCAGCTAAAAAGTAACACGACATTCATTGACTGTTAGGCGGTACGAAGTTCGCTGGGTCAGCTAGTATATATATAGAAAACAGTATTTACAATATTATTAACCTACATAGTAAGAATAATAACAATTATTTAAAATGTATGAATACCGGTGACCACAGAGCTGGTGCTTTCCTCGCTCAACGAATAAGTATTGCTATACAGCGAAGTACACTGCCACAGAGAATTCTTAATTTTAAAGAATAACTGTAAATATTTAGGTTATATTATTATAAAATAAACTTATCGTTACTCGTTTGTACTGGTAGTAAATGTAAAATTAGAATCAATTCTGTTGAAAATCAATATATATATTATATAAACAAAGTAACTAAGCTAAATAATTCAGTATTAATCACCTAACTTAAACTCAAAATAACTTTATTCATATAGGTAACACAATGTACAGTTATGAACGTCAAAAAATAAATATATATATTAAATGCTTTCAATTTTACATTTACTGCCAGCCCTGCGATTCTGTAAATCACGTTTCGAACTCACACAGCGGTTTTTACATCGGCGGTCGCTCTCAAATCAGTCGTGAAGCAGTCATTTTATGATTTGGCATTCTGAAAAGGTGGGAGCTTGTAGTTTATTGTTTATCCCTCTCAATCCTCTCAAGCCTCTCAATCCTCAAGTGAGTTCAATTCGCGGCTCTGCCTTGCGATTCTGTAACTAACTCGATGCGAAAACCGCTGTGAGAGTTCGAAAAGTAAGTTACAGAATCGCAAGGCTGCACTCGCGGTTCTACTTTTCTTTCTAGGTATATTCCGAACTAACATTCGCTCGTTCTGTGTAGAACGGCTGATTATTTATTTATTTAGAAACAGATTTATAGCTAATTTTGAATGACAAACATTCGCGATAATAAATTCCTAAAAGAGATAAGTAAATAATTTATTATTCTAATAACATGTTAACTATCTATCAAACATATTATGTATATATTATTTAAGTAGTGAACGTATATTATTGTCGATGATACCGTTAATATTTTATATTATCCGATCACTGTTTACATGTTTTAATTGCTTTCTTGCATTAGCTTTGGCCAAGTAATTTATTTATAAATTTACAGTTTTAGAAAAACAAATAACGTAATACATAAAGATTATAAGGGATGCAAAAGGCGGCCTTATCGCTAACAAGGTATCTCTTCCAGGAAACCCTAGTGAGGAAAAATAACTGAAATAAGAAATATGATGGGGAAAGTGCAAAAAAATAAAATTTTAGAATTACCAACATTTTTCTAAAATAGTACAAAAAATAATAATAAAATAAATTTTTAAACTAAAAAGCTAATCTTACCGGTATAAAACAATAAATATATGTCTAATGTAGTTTTGCACTTCTTGCTCACCTTATCCATTTTTTTTATTTTTCTTACAGTGGTGGCCTGGCAGAAATCGCTCGAAAGCAATAGAGCCGCCAGTTGCAGACCTCTTTATTTAATTTTAGTGTATTTCTATATTAGTGCAACGAAGTGTTAATAAGTAATAAATTTTCTCAGAAAAAAAAAACCTTGTAAAACCTTGGTTTCTTACTGAAACTCTCCGGACACACTCGATCACTATCTTCTTTATTTGTAAATATTAAAAGACTGATCTATCCCTTTTCATCATAGCGTAAACAGAATTTAACAGAAAGAGACTTAAGTCCTTTGCACACTTGTGCAAAATAATATAGTTATTTTAACTGGGGCTATCTTGTATGTAAGTTGTAACTTATTAGCTTAGGCAATTTACTAAAAACTAATTACTTATTATATTCTCTAACTATCCGTACAAATCGATCCCAATATTTAATTAACTATTCAAAAACCTATTTCGGCAATTTACCGAAATTATTTTATCAAGATCTTATCAAGAGCTTTAGATATTAGGCGATAACTCTTAACGTAACCCACACATTCCCTGCTTAACCATAATATGGTTAAGTTTGGATTAACTTTTTTAGAAATTCAGGTAACAAATAAATATGCCTTCCCAAGGCGAATGTCCTTGATTCGATTCCTAGCAAAACATTTGTTCACATTGTGTAAATTACAACTTTCAAGGTAGAGGCTGTGAAGTATGTGCCGCCCTCGCCTCTACAATTGTCATGTCCTAGATTATTTTTACAATTTCGTTGAAATTGCACGAATAACATAATTTTTGGGTATGATTTTTGAGCACATAATTCACAAACCATCCAGTTCGCAGCCTCCAACCAGTAACCCAGACCTATATAGGATCGTAGTTTTAATAATATAATTATATTAATGATTATTTGAGTGAAACATAGCAAGACCGAAGAGCTGGCAGCTACCTCGGACAAAGAATTAGTCTAGCTATTCAAAGGGGGAACGCTGCCAGTATCTTCGGAACCTTGGCTAAAGGGACTGCTTTTAATAATATATTTTATGGTTAGTTATTGTTTTTTGTTACATTAATTTGTGTTATCCAATAAGATTTATCTTTCCTAGTTTATAGTTCCTAGTTTTGAATTAATTACTATAAATATACTAGATTCATTTGATAATGTAATAATATATTTTAATAATATGATGATGTAGTGATAAAATAATATAATAATTGACTATGATGAAATGATTTATAAATGTAAAACTCAACATTTTAAGACAAATTTCAAAACATGCAAAGTTTAGATTGTACCACCATATTATTTTGTACCATATTCTTGCTAATAAATTATTATTATAAATAATACAAATGTTGTTGCTTTTGTTTGGGTCTAAAATTTTAAAACACTTTTAAAGTTAGGTTAGGTTGAGTAACACGAGTATACTGGAAATAAGTAGGAGCTTTTAAACCAATAAAACTGTCAGAATCTCCAAAGTAATCAGAAATATGATGTACAAAGAATTTGTAAATTAAAGCCTTAAGGATAAACCGAACACGGTTCGTAAAACCGTGTAAATATCCTGCGGAAAATGGAACTGAAAAATATCTTCAAAGCTAAGACCCTGAAAATGCGAAGAATAATTGCTTATTTTATTTTATTTTCAACGTTTACAGTATTCCCCGTACTTGACTATCTAAAGTTAGTAATTCTTCTTTGGGGCGAGGGATACTTTTCTTTAATAAAATCCCAGAGGCTCTTTTATCTCTGCCTTTTAATAAATTTAAGAAATGTATTAAAGAAAAGCTGTGTAAAAAGGCTTACTATAAAGTTAACGATTATCTAGTTGATAAAAGGGCCTGGGACTAGTGCTTAACAGGCTACTTCTAATTAATTTGCGATATTTGTTTTAAAATAAGTGTTGTTCGCCATAGTCATTTTGTATGATGCTTTTCAAAAGAGTACCGAGAGTTTTTTACGCTTGCTTTTTCTCTCGGCTTACACCCTCTGTCTTCTTTGACGATGAGTAGGGATGTCTACCGAAAATGTAAATAATAAATCTAAGCTTTATATTCTACTATTGTAATAATTGGATTTACTCGGGTTTTTAATTATATGATAAGTATTATGCCGGCTATGTGTGAAGTTAAATTGAATCCGGGTAATTTTATGTTTAAAAAAATCTTACGCAAATCATGAAGTGATACTATGTAAAGATTCATCGTCAATTTTAATAAATTAAACACTGGATGTTTGTGAGAGTTAAATATAGACTTCACTGCTTAACGCCTACATGCACTCATGAAGAATTATTACTCATCAATAACGCATGTTTGTAATTAACTTATTTATCTGAAGAGCCAGAAGACAATTTGTTATTCCACAGCTAACTTAGTACATATAAACGAAACTAGCTAAAACAATTTATATAAGTTCTATAAATCAGTGGCACTGTGTCATGAATAATAGTCAATCTAATAGGAAAGTTGGTGTTCAGCCTCCTGTGCCTGACACACGCCGTCGACTTTTTGGGTCTAAGGCAAGTCGGTTTCATTACGGTGTTTTCCTTCACCGTTTGAGCGAATGTTAAATGCGCTCATAGAAATAAAGTTCATTGGCATAGCCGGGGATCGAACGTATGACCTCAGGGATAAAAGTCACACACTGAAGCCACTAGGCCAACACTGCTCGCTTAGATCTAAATCTAATATAATAATTATTATTATTTAGCATGTTGGCGAGCACGATACTATCCTTCAACATCAAATTACGGAGGGGAGCAACTAATATTGATTTTTATTCAATTTATCGAGTATTTTTAAGGAACCGATTTTTTTTCAAATAAACGAGTTTCAAATCCCTAAAGTTAGGCTTCATACTTAATGTGTTAAGTAGAGTTTAAATAACTATTGTTTTCACTTAAGTGTTTTAATTTTGTCCACATTCAAAAGAAACATTTAATTGTAATATAAACGAATTTCGTTATAAGAAAGGTTATAGTTAACATAAGCGAACAGCTTTTTAAAAATTATAATACCAAATGTATTATAATTAACAAAGAATTACTATGCACAGCCTAAAATATAATTATTCCAAATATTGGTGTGTCTGTGCGTTTCGTATGTGTTTATGTGTGTGTGCGTGTTTGTGAAAGGGAATGTGTGACTATTTTCTTAATAAATAATAATTTTTCATTTATTAAAAATGTCAAATTGAGAAAAGAAATTGTATTGGGCACAATTTTTTCTTTTGGGGGCGTTACGAGAAATGTTAATTTTATTTGTATTAACGAGAATTAAGTTCGGTGGCGGTGTTTTGTATGTTCAAAAAAATTCTTCGGTTTTAAATATGAGCTTATAACTAACACAATATTAGGGGTGGAGGGGTTGCGACGCCAACAAAAAGAAACTTGGCTTATCTAAGGTTTAATAAGTATATTTTTGCATTTTTTTTTAAATCTAAATAACACATGTTATTGGACATTATCGGAAACCAGAATGTTAAAATACAATTTATAAGTGTGGTAAAAACTAAAGGGCTCATTTTAGCTTCAAGTGTGCGAAGATTGTTCACATTTTGTTTACGCCTCTAACTATCTACTAAAACATATTCATATATTTTAACTTAACTAATGTTAGGTTAGGTTAGCTGATGGCGACGTGTATCTCGTTCGTATATATACTTAATATTAAATTTCTCATGTAAATAAAAAAATATTTTTTGTAATGAGAAATAAAGTTCTTTAAACATTAAACATTAGGTTACATAACTCGAGTATCAGAGATAATAAGAGCAAAACATTCTTGCAGATTAATTATTATGATAAAGCGTAAATACAACACGCGGTTGGAGGCCAATATCGAGTTCATTAACAAATGGAATGTATTTTCGTGCTTCCGTAAAGATCCCCATACACCCACGTTGGCCAAATTTTCATTCAAATTCTTTCGTGACTCTTTATCGTTTCGTATTTAATATCACGTGTTCGTATGGCGGGAGTTTTGTTGTCCTCTGCAGAGTAGATTATCTAGTCCAGCCATAAGTTATATTACAGATAAAATGCATTTAAAAAAAAATTAAATACTGTAATATTATTAGAATTATATACCTACACATTTATTAAAGTCTCAGCAAAAATTAAAAAAAATTCTATTCGAAATGGCCAGCTTTGGCTGTTATATAGGGTTTTAATCAGTTTGGAAACGAATCTATGAATTTACGCACTGTTTCCACGGGAAAATTCGCCACTTCTTGCTGCAAGTTTGAAGTCTAAAGGATTGAGGTCTGGGCTAGATGACGGCCAGTCTTCAACTCGTATAAAGTCCGGAACGTTGGTTTCAAGTTAGGCTTGGGTAGTACGTGCCTTGTGACCACGTGATGCAGCAATTCAAAAAAAAAAAACTTTTCTTCAATTGATTTCTAAAACCTTGCACGCCACTGGTACGATTACCCATTATATGAAAAACGTTGTGTTACCGACAATTTTTGAGTATTTGTAGAATCGTTATACCATTACCAACATTATCCAAAGTTTAATTTACTGAATTTCACAATATCATTTTACACCCATCTAAAAAGCCACATTATTTTAGCCTTATTGACCTTTGTCTGGCTTTATGACCTTTTTCTGAAAGACGTTGTTAAATTAATTGGAAAATGATTCGCTGTCATGTCCACACATATGACAGTGGAAAATGCCTGGGGGAAAAGTTGTTAGCTCGTGTATAATAAAATCGATTTGAGACAAGCTAATTTTAGTTATAAAAAATCTTATCTATATATTTGAAGTTACGTTTGCCTATATCAATAAATTTATAAGATACCATACAATCGTCCATACAACCGTTTGAGGTCTGGGCCTCAGATTTCTTTATCTGTTTCATGATCATTTATTTCTCTTAATAGAGAAGTAGGTGATCAGCCTCCTGTAACTGATACACACTGTCGACTTTTTGGGTTTAAGGCAATCAGGTTTCCTCACGATGTTTTCCGTCACCGTTTGAGCGAAAGTTAAAATGCGCACAAAAACAGATGTGTACAGCTGGGGATCGAACCTACGACCTCAGGGATGAGATTCGCCCGCTGAATCCACTAGGCATACACTGCTATAAATTTACGAAATAACTAGTTTAAATTTAAATCTCATTTTTTTTTAAAGAAAATTCACTCTCACCTGATGTTCTGTCAGCTCGCGAGTGCGTTGCCGGACTTTTATGATTGGGTACAGACGGTGGTGCAAGATAATGTTTTGAATAAGTCCTGTTTTACTATTGCAGGAATTGAATACAACACCACCAGATATGTATCCTGTCAGTCATGCCGCATTGCCCCGAGGACTGGCCGTTTATCCCCTGCCGTTGGAGAACTCCGACCATGAGGTCATGTTAAATGTTACCTGGGACCCGCCTATGGGTAATTGTTTGTACTTAGTGAGTAATTATAGCGTTAACTGCAAAAGCAGATAATGTTCTGCCTGGCATGTCGATTTTATTAGATACAAATAGGCTCTAACATCAGAAGATGACACTCATAGAGCTTTTTCCGAGTGACGCCATTCAAAGGAGTTCCGGCTTACAGGAAATAAAAATAATAATACCTAATTAAAATTTTATAAATAGAAAATTGAAACAAATTTTAAAAGTTTTGTCCCTGTGGCAGTGTATTTTTAACGCTGGAAGCATTTCCTTGCTGTATTGCGGTACTTATTCGTTGAGCGAGGTAAGCATACAGATACCGGCAAACATCTTGAACAAATGTCCTTGTCTGCGCAGAAGCGATTTTTAGGTATCACTGGGAGGGGGGGCGGCGGGAGAGTGACGTGTCGACCGCGTGATTGGTAAATCAGTTGACGTTTGTGACCCAGATGCGCAAACTTCCCCCACTTCCTTGTTTAATGCTCAAGAAGTTTGCCGGTATCTGTAATAAATTACTAACTAAAAAAAATTTACAATAATCTGATGAATCCATTAATAGAATGCTTATATTATGTTTGTGTAAACAAACAACTAACTAAAAAAATAAATAATTTATACAATAATTCTTAAAAAAAAAAATCTGATGAATTATTATCCATTAGTATAAAAGCTTATGTGTTTGTGTACACAAAACTATTGAATCGATATTCGGAATGCTAAAGATACATACATTTAGTTCTAGTTAAGAAAAAAGTTATTTTACAATGTCCAGAAATCTAAAATTCCCTTATTTCAGGTCCCCGAGTGAGCAGTTATTCGTTGGAAGTCGACAGTATCAGAAACACAGTAGATTGTCGATCAACACTTTGCTACGAGTACAATATTCCCGGGGTAAGATACCAGTACTAGACAAGTCTATGCATTTCTATATTAGATTTTCAAGGTGTCAAGAGATTACGGAAGACACTTATTACAAATTCGACTCAGGGTATTCAAGTCAATAGTCTAAATCATTTATTCATATAGGTAACAACACAATGTACACTTATGGACGTCAAAAAAAATATCTATGAAATGCTTCTAATTTTGCATACACTACCAGGTCGCAAGTCAAGGGCGTAGAACGGAAGAGAAGAACTGGCAATGAACACTCCGCCACTCTTTTGAATCATCAAGTTTTGAGTCATACAAATCGTTTGAACTGGAGCAAATCAATCCCAAGGATTGGGATCATTTAAATATTCGTCAAATTTATAAAAAGCTTTATTGATTAATTTACGTTTAAGGAGAGCTTTGAATTGTTTCAGTGATCATTCTCTAATTTCGCTTGGGAGTTTGTTGTAAAAACGAATACAATGTCTATTCTTATATATATAAGTTTACTGCCATGTTTAAAAAAAGCGAGAAATAATTAAGAGAGTTTAATTTTTATTCGATTTTTCTTACAATTATCACTCTCACTCAGGATGCCTTATGGGCCTTGGTCCCATCAGAGCCAAGTCCCATAGCAGGTGGCTGCGCAGTCCGTCCTGGCTGTTCATACCGTGTGAAGCTCATCGCGCATCCATGGGACGGCCACACATCTGCCAATGTTAACGTGCAGTTAGATGGTATGTACTGTTTAAATTTAGTGATAGTAGTGTTAGTAGGTAAGCGTCCGATTCGTGCGTTCTAACTCCGGCTGTGCTACTCAATCAACAGGTGAAGGTATCGTTAGGAAACTGGCATGCCATAGACCCGAAAGAATTTTTTTTTATTTTTTTTTATTGGACAATTCACACCAATTGACCTAGTTCCATGTTAAGCTGGTGAAGCTTGTGTAATGGGTACTAGGCAACGGATATACATACATATTATAGATAGATAAATATTTAAATACATATTTTAAACACCCAAGACCAAATGCCCATCACATCGATGTTCGTCTCAGCCGGGGATCGAACCCGGGACCCATGGATTCGCAGTCAGAGGTAACTAACCACTAGACCAATGAGCCGTTAATCAAAGAAGAAAGAAATATAAAATATATATAAAAAGTTTCAGGCATAGAAGAATCTTCGACTTGCTTAAATAGAAAGAAAATACTCAAGGAATTGATAATAATAATAAAAATAGAAACTTTATTCATGACAATAGGGTTGTGACAAAATTCATATATCGCTAGTAGTAAGGAAATCGGGTTGGGAAGTCCTTGTCATATATACCAAATTCAGGAGGTACTAGAGAAGGGACAAGTTAACTACCAATAACCAACGAGCATAGAGGATATGTCATAAAAGTGGTAACGAGAGTGGTATGTCAAGACCGTGGCAAGTGGAGATCCGTGGTGTCTAGCTACCCCTTCAGGAAAAAGGCGTGATATTATATTTATTTATTTATTCAGAAGATTTTCAGTACAATACAGAAATAGATGTATATATAACATTGTGGGCCAATAAAAAATCTTCACATATAGATTGTTTTTATAAAATAAGAATCAGAATTTAAATTAGTTGACAATGAAAGGTTATAAATGCACAATATTCATCATGATCGAAATAATTTTGTGTCAAAGCTTTCCTTGCTGTCACCACACTCGTGGCGAACATATTAATGTGAATAGTTAATATTAAATCTAAATTAAATCTTATATTAAAACAATCTATCAAATGACGTCCAAGAACATGAGTCATGGCATCCCGATTGCAAACATGGCAAACAGATTTTTTGGTTTAAATAATTACAAGTATTATTTTAAAACACCTCTTTCATTTCTAAAACAGACGTGTTTTGCGCATCCGCGAATAAAATTTATTGCTCTCTCGTGATGCGTCTAAGGAATGCATATAAACTCTAAGATCTATAGATAAACATACATTTAGATGAAAGATACATTGCTTTTATTTGAAATGGCAAAAAATTATAGATATACAACCTTTGATGTCTAATGTAGTATAGTAGGTTCAGTGACCGTACCACGTAACTCCGTGTCCAATGATGAAACCAATAATACACTTAATAATTGGCAGATAATAGTAAATGTGTCATGCAAAGATTTCGACCCCAAACTCCAGGCCCAATACAATAATTTTACTGTTTTTACGGCTCGATGCGAGCTGTATCTCTGGTAAGGGAAGGGAAGTTTGGGGACGACCTAATAGCAAGCTAGCGGTAATAGAGAAGGTTGGTGTTTGTGATAGTGCAGTGATGTGTGCGGGGGTAAATTTGATAAGTTTAAGATGAAATATACTTTAAAGCTACTAATATAATATGAGAGCCAGAAATTAGAAATTCTGTGCCACTGGTTGTTTGAATATCATCAATGAAACTTTTTTTGGGTCTCTACCAAGATAAACACATTTGTTTTAGAGGTATTTTTCTACCATAAAACCGCAACTACTATTTTATGGCCGCCTTTACGGTAGCTACAATAAACATCTTTGTACAGTTTTTACGCAAAATTATTGAAAATTTTACACCGAGCTAAGTTCTACTAACGATTTAATATTGAGTTTTCGTACGGACATGATTTGCGGCAATGGAAAGAACTACATCGCAATTGGATGACGTTGGTTGACGTCAAGGCTATGGGTTAGGGAGTGCCAGACAATTAAAGCTAATTGGTTAATCGATAAAATTGTATTTTACTTAAACTTCATTACTTACTTTGCTAACTTTTACTAAGTATTATTACAATCCTTTTCTTTCTTTTAATGTGACTGGGGCGCAAACTAGCTGCTGTGGTCTCACAGAATGACCAGCGCTGTGGAACAGTCTGCTCCTCAGCATATTGCTGAGTCAGGGCCAATTATAACCACAGCACACACGCATTACACACTTGAAACAAACCGAATGGGAAAAGGGATTTTTTTATATCTCATTATGTTTGTTATTTTATTTTTTCTTTGATTATTATTATTTTGTGTGTTTATGTGTGTGTTTTTTTGTTAGTAATAAAATATGTTGTCTATGTCTATTTATTATCATACAAATTAGTGTATATTACGCACCTAGAAAGATATTTGACATTTCCCTGGACAACAATCTCTCTTTTTCTGGGAAACTTCATTCTAACGTTTTTATACTACTTTAGATGCTTTAATGGTGTCCAAAATTTAAAAAAAAATAGTGGCGCTACAATCTTTTTAGGTCTGGGCCTCAGATTTCTGTATCTGTTTCATGATCATTTGTTAATCTAATTCTCAAGTAAGTGATCAGCCTCCTGTGCCTGACGCACGCCGTCGACTTTTTGGGTCTAAGGCAAGCCGGTTTCCTCACGATGTTTTCCTTAGCCGTTCGAGTGTTAATGTTAAATGCGCACATAGAAAGTCCACTGGTGCACAGCCGGGGATCGAACCTACGACCTCAGGAGTGAGAGTCGCACGCTGAAGCCACTTGGCCAACACTGCTCAAAATTAAATTATTTAATATTTTTTTTATAAAGTACAAAAAACTGACTATACAACTCACATATGTCCACAGAATGTATACTGGGTGTATGCTCATGCGCACACGCACCACGGCTTCCAAGACCTGAAGTTGATGCAGAGCTTTTCTCTAAAATGGGAGACCTGTTTGTCAATGTGTCTTGGTCTCTACCAGCTCCACAAGAACCTTTACGCCTTCCACCTAAATTGAGAAAGGAGTTTTATTATGTGAGGTTAGCAATATTCGATTCTATAGTATATGCGACACGGAGAGAACTATATAGTGTACATATAACTATCGAATAATGATAGATATTTATATGATTTTTTTCTGTATCACATAGCCTATATAAATCTAATTTTATAATATAATATAACATAAGCAAGAACCAAAAAAAATTGTGATTCGTACTTATTGTACTAAAGTTAATTTTTACAGTTATTTTTTTATATAGAATCACGATATTTTTTGTTATTATTATTTATTATACACTTACCAAAATTATGAATTTAAACCTGTAATAAAAGAAATTAAATAACTCTCTCCATAGTAGCTTATCATTAAAAAAAATCAAACACCACTTCACGCAAAACTCGTCGAGTTTGCTTATCTTGCCGAAGCCAGCAAATTATTTGAAGAAATCTATTAAGTATGTGGTGTGCAATTATTTAATCAATTACCGTCTAAAATTTGTAATATTAGCGCGTTTAGCCAATTATTAAGGATATTAAAGATTCTTATCAGAATGAGCCTAGTAGACTAAAATTAGGACGGCTGATGGCGACGTGTATCTCGTTCGTAAATACATATTAAGTTTCTCATGTAAATAAAAATACATTAAACATTACACACAGATATCTTCATATTTAATTACCAATGTGATATTTATAAACAAAACTATCCTAAACCAAGACGCGCTAATAAATACGAAACATTTTATCAGCTTAGGTAAGCAGATGATTTCCGACGCCCATCCATCGCCGTGGTTCTCAAACACAGTAACAAGAAGTAAAGAGGCATCGGGCTTTGTAGCCGTTCCTGAAGGACCCTTGTGGATGGTCCTGCCCATAAACGAGCGGAACGTCGGGCGTAGCGATAAGCAAACGCGGAAATTGGTTCTGGACGTAAAAATGATTGCACGAGTGAGCCTTGTGGATGAACGAGGGTGTGTAGGACCAGCAGGGAATGATACAGCGTATGGTAAGTATATCTCAATTGATAGGTTATCGATATACATATATAATGAAATCGAATCGACGACGACCAGTTACTTTCCGAGCGGCTTGATCCCTTGGCGTTGCGTAGGGACGTGGGGTCTCTCTGCATCTTCTACCGCATTTACCATGGAGAGTGTTCAGAGAAGTTGTTCGGATACATGCAGCTGAGTTTCATCATCAGACGTCTAGGCAGAATACAAAGTACCATACGTATAATTTCGACCTCCGTCGTTATACAACTGAGTGCTTTTTAAGGCAGTTTTTGCCGCGCACCACCACTATGTGGAACTAGCTGCCCACTGAAGTACTTCCGAACCAAATCGACTTAGGGAACTTCAAGAAAAGAGCCTACCAATAATTAAAAGGCCGGCAATGTGAGCCCTCTGGCATTGAGAGTGTCCATGGGCGGCGGTATCACTTAACATCAGGTGAGCCTCCTGCCTGGTTTATAAAAAAATCGTTTCCAGTTCTAAACTAATTTAAATAGATAATTTATTTTGCATACTAAACGCAGACTCAAAAATCAATTCTGTTTTTCTACTCCCTCTCTCATTTCTTCAAGAAAAGACCAGCTGAATTTTCGATATCATAATCTACAACGAAGGAAAACCTAATTGTTTCTATTTTGTTCTTTCTAGATCCATTGCAAGCTATAGGAAAGCGTGCTTCAATTACTACATATGTGAGTAGGTATAAAGTATATCTTTAATCATTGTTTTCTCTAATTTCATTTGTTTTCATACATAAACCGTTACAGATACTATGGGCCCTTCTTGGTGGCGTTTGTGTGTTGGCAATGGTGTTATTGCTGGCTTGTACTAAACGTGTTATAAAACGGGTGTTGCGACAATTTCATCCCGCTACCGTGCCCTCTTCGCTTGAGCCGATGAACAGCCTTCCGATATGGTTCCTGCGACAGTAAGTGATAGTGATAAGGCAATAGTGAAAATTAAGCTAAATTTTCACCCTAAATGATATCTATGAAAACCATGTTTTTACAGGAAATTGAAATCCCGTTACGGTGTTACTATTTGAAATGATTTACGAACTTCTTAATATGGCGGCAATTCTTTATAACATGATATTGCTATTAATTTCCTCCAGGCGCAAAATATTTCGTATCGATTAAGTCTCAAATTATTTGCCGATCGACAAATAATCATGGTTCAATACCATACGTCCAATCAGAGTGTATTTCAACCTATATGCCCTTTACGAACTTTGTGAAGGATTTTTTCTTTCTGGGAGCCTTGTACTTTTAAAAGTTTTATTAGGTATTGGTGTTTTAAAAGAATCACTGTTCGCTTGCAAGCTTTCTACAGCGTTTATTCCACGTTAGAAACGGAATAAAAAACAACTGACGTTTTCATTATATCTTTATGTTAAATTCGAATAAAAAACAATTGAATGTTACTTAGATAGATGTATTTTTTCAAATTTAGGTTAATAAAGTATCTCTATGGAATCTCATACTACGCAGAGCGCATAAATTATTTTTTTAAATTCCAGTATACTTAAATGGAAATGTTATAAAACAACAATAACAAATGGTATTTTTAAGTTAATTCTTTTATTTTAACAACGGCCAGTTTATTACACAACGTTCCGCAATCTCGTCCTAGAAAATGGCTTTTGTTTCAAAACTTGTATAAATGATTTGAAATGTATAAAAAGCCCATTACACATGCAGATAAGAACTTTAGACATAAAACTATCGTAACGTAACGATACACCAATTCTATTGTGTGAATACAAATTCACTAACAAAGCGTTGTGTTGTTAAAAACCTTTGAAAAAAGTAGTTTTGTGAAAAGTCTTCCATTTAAAGATCTATCTGTCTAAAAGAAGAAATAAAACTAGAAAATTCGGGGAAATTGTCAAGGCACTTGAATCGATGTAGGTATTTTTAATAGTCAAACGATATTTGGCCAATTTGGAACGTTTTTTTTTATACATTGAACTCCTGATAACCCGACAATCTGGAGGGCAGTGTCGGACTATCGAATTCATCGGATTATAGATATATCCTGCCTAATTTTATATATATATATATAAGCCTTTTATTTTATTTTGTACCACTATCATGGCAAATATATCATCAAATATATCTATCATCCCTCTATCAGGAAGCTCAGATACTTACTGTACGTCAACTGTTCATCCTAAACACAGCCCTCAAACAGCATCACGAACATAAACCTAGTCCTTCTTCCTCTCGATCTGCTCGCCGCCCACCCCCTGTTCACCTTCCTTCTCTCTACACTGCCTTTTCCCACCGCTTCTACTGTTACCTCGGCCCTTTTATTTACAACAAACTAAATCGCAAGCTGAATATTCACTTACTCTTATCCTTCAGTTGTAAAAAGAAGGTCACTGCCTACATACAAGGTCTCAACTATGATGAGACTGAAAACTTAATCCAACCAATGGTCTAACTTACAATTTATAGCTTATTTTTGATTTACTATTTATTTTTATACTTATTTATGTACTGTTATCTATTTATCTAAGTACTAATATATATATATTTATCTAAGTACTAATATATATATATATATATAATAATATATATAATAATTAGCACGGATGTTATATCGGCGCGATTGCACACCTACATATTTTAATTAGGTACCTCTTTTCTCCATGTTACATCTGTAAAATGTCCTTATTAATAATTTACTCTTGTTACTGGTTACTTTTTACACCATGTGGGGAGAGGCTGGTGGTCTGAGATACAAGCCCTGCTTAGTTCAGTCACCAGTCTCTCACAATCTTATAATGTTTCCTTGCGACAATATATCTGTTTCTTAATATTTAGTTAATATCAATGTAAGATTGTGGAGAAAAATAAAGATTTTTTATTTTATTTTTTATTTTATTTTAAAGGATTTATTATTATTATTATTATTATTAAGCCCCCTATAGTCTGGATATTTTTATAAATACCTTGTAATCCGACAAATCCAATGATAAGATTCTATATGTTATATTTAAGTACTCTGAAGTACAAATCACACTTCATTATATATGTCAAATTTAGTAAATTAAAAACAACACAATAGAGAGCTTACGTTTTATTATAAAATTAACGTCATTAATGCTATAGAACTTACAAAAAATATGCAATAACTTTACGTTAGGAAATAATTGGTACTAGACTGTGTCGGATTACAGGGGATGCCGGATTATCGGGGGTCCACTGTAGTCAAATTTGATGTTATGTTATGGACACTCAAATTGCCAGAAGGCTCGCAAGTACGTTGCTGCCCTTAAAATAATTAGTACGCTCTTATCTAGTAGGATCCAAGGTTGAATGGTACATCAGCAGCTGGTGACACATAGTGGTGGTGCGCGGCAAAAAGTGCCTTAGAAAACGCTCAGTTGTGGAATGATGGACGTCGATATACGGATGGGATTTCTTTGGCATCGGCGACCGATGATGAAACTATTATATTTTTGTAAATTCGAGTTTATATTCTACTAGTAGATTCGGCCAAGCGTTGCTGTGGCTTAGATTTTTGTTATATTACATAGTAGTAAACTATTCAAGAGTAAAGGCAGGAGAACATCAATCCACCATGCTTTTTTGGTGGTTATGCCATAAAATTGTAGCTTATGTGAAACGTTAGTAATTATTTTGATAAGGATCAATACCTAGGTACGAATAAAGAGCATTTTCTAGCGGTGGTATTTTAATAAAAAAAAATTAATAAAAGGACGCTTATTGTGACGTAACTATAAAAGATAGAGACATGCTGTCGCTGCTTTCGAGGCGCACACGATAGAAGGAAGTTTTTTGTTTATTTTTTGACACCTTCATTTTTTCATTCACCTTCAAGCATCCCTATTTTTTTTTAATAAAACATAGCCTTTGTCACTCGGGAATATTGTAGCTTGCCAACGGTGAAAGAATTTTTGAAATCGGTCCAGTATTTTCGGAGCCTATTAATTTCAAGCAAACAAAAAATCAAACCTTTCCTCTTTATAATATTAGTATAGATAGTAGTTTTCACCAGAATAAATTACCACTAAAATAAACGCACGACTTTATACTATTTTAATCGGATAAAGCTGTTTTTTAAATTAGTATTAATGTGTTAAATACTCACCAATGACAATACTTTCAACACCTCGACGTGTATTTGACCCTCAGGGGGCAGGCACAATTAGCATATTTCAACAATCGCGGCAAAAAATCTTTTTCATTTTTAGTTATGTGTGTACAGATAACGATTGGAGGTAAATTAGACAATGTCAAAAGCAATTGTTCTTCAATTGAGTCGTAATGGAGCACAAAATGACTCGTATTTTGGGTAATGCAAGTTAATTTTTAACTGTCTAGTTACCATGTCCTAGCTTAGATACTAGGAGGTTTGAAGTTTAAATCGTGATAACGAAAATATTAACTTGTTAATGTTATGTTAACTGTTTGGTTTTTGCTGGTGAAATTAATTGGTACACTACAAAGAATGAGTTGTATATCCACAATGTTGGGCATTGTGGGGTTCCCATGGGGCTTGAAAAGGATCTAGATTTATGACTAAGTTTTTTTTATATACAGTATTGATAAATCTTTATTTTCAATTTTTTTGCTTTATATTTGGAGAATTTTATCTTAAATGCGTATTACTTACTCCGCTGGTTTTGGCTCCGTGTCTTGCCTCCGAAATAAGAATCTTCCAGCCCTTCCTGTGCAATCACCTGCCAATTGGAATGCTACTGCAGCAGGAACTCCTCCACTCTGTCGATTCAACAGTACCTAGGCCTACTGGTCTCTGAATACTGAATGACTATTAGTTTAGGGAATGTTCTTTAGTACTTCTCTGACGAGACCGCTAGATTGTTGGCTTTTGTCATTTTGATTATATTTTCGATAGCCCGCCATACACATATCAATTAAATTCACTTATCACATATATATTAAGAACTTTTTCAAAATAATTAATAAAACCTTTGATTGTCGATTGTTTTAATCCTTTGCTGCCAACTGCTCGATCGAATTTGTATCGCGTGGTCACGTGACCAAGCGTGAAGCATCTCATATCGACGTGTCACGTGACAAAGCCATTCGTATTTTTAAAGCAAATACGCAATATTTGAAAGTAAGCGTTATAATATTCCGTAAAATGGCATTCGAATGCAGAAAAGTGAATGCGTCATCTCGGCCAAGCAATTGCATTGTGCAAGTTTAATGTATTAGATAACAATGATGTGCTAAAATTGCCAAAATGTAAGCGTGTGAACGAGATCAAATCTTGACGTCATGGTTTCACGATTTTACGAGTACAAAGTGCTCTTTGACGTACATTTAATTATGATTATGTAAAAAATAAATAATACAGTGGGTTACAATCTTTTTAGATCTGGGCCTCAGATTTCTGTATCTTTATCATGATGTGTCAAGGTGATGTGTGAATCTTATAGGCAAATGATCATCCTCCTGTGCAAGACACACGCCGTCGACATTTTGGGTCTAAGGCAAGCCGGTTTCCTCACGGTGCACATTTCCGACGACTTAGGGATGAGAGTCACACGCTGAAGCCTAGTCCAACACTGCTGCATGATAATGTAAATTCTAATGAATATTTCTTTATAGAAATACTAGCTGCACCCGCGAACTTCGTTTCTCCTGTGATTTTACCTAGCCTACCTTTTTAGTACCTACCAACATGGAACATTTTGCTATGCTACCCCAGAGACTGTTAGATTTGCTTTGATTAAATTTTTTTAAGTTTTTTCTGTGATTTTTCTATATAAACCTCTGTTTTCAAGTCAAAAAATTTACTCTCATCATTTTTACCTAACGCGCCAAAAGAAGTATAAATATATAAGTTACAATATTTAAAAAGCATTTTACAATTTGTTATTTGATTTACATAATGACATTGTAACAATTTTTGCCAGTCACAAGTGAAATTTCTCTTTTTAGCTAGTTCCGGCCTTACAAATAGATGTAATCGGGAGGTTTAAAAAATATGCCCATTCATACATGGGAATTCAGATTACATGTTAATGAGATTGCATTGCATATAACTGTGCGCAGACGCACATTAATTACTGTCATCGCTCATAAAGATCGTTAAAATAGATATTATTGAAATTACGTTACAAATAATACAGGTAAGTCTAAAAGGTCGTTGGTTTTTCTATACAGCCACATTCTAGCCTACAGCCAAATGAAATATTATTTTTATAAGTGTCAGACATCCTGTTAGAACTGGATCTTTCTGTCTACGTTCGCAATTAACGCTCATTCAGTGAAGAAGATATCGTGAGGAAACTGTCAAATCCTTACACTTTTTTACACCTTTACAACCTTTTGTCGATTTTTGGGTCAGAAAGTAGCTCATGAATGAGCAGAGCAGTGTTGGCCTAGAGGCTTCAGCGAGCGACTCTCATCCCTGAGGTCGTAGGTTCGAAACCCGGATGGCCAGCAATGGACTTTCTTTATGTGCGCATTTAAAGGTGAAGGAAAACATCGTGAGGAAACAGGCTTGCTTTACACCCAAAAAGTCGATGGCGTGTGTCAGGCACAGGAGGCTGATCACCTTCTTGCCTATTAGATTGACAAATGACCCTGAACAGATACTGAAATCTGAGGCCCAGACGTAAAAAGAGTTATTTTTATTGCTCATGAATGACAAGTAAAATGATTTCCCGAGCTGAGCCGTCAAGACCCAATAGAGAAATTTAGTGAGATTCCTGGAAAAATCCAAAAGAAAAGTCAAAATATAAATGTGATTACAGCAGAAAGTACCCATGCGCCATTTTAGGTAAATGGAATTTCACCAACCATACTGTTATTTGTTTTATTTTTAAATGTAATAGGAGGTAAACGGGTAATAGGCTCTTCTGATGTTAAGTGATACCGCCCATGAACTCTGAAATTGCCAGAAGGCTCGCAAATGCGTTTTCGGCCATTTAAGAAATGGTACGCTCTTTTCTTGACCCTAAGTGGCACAGAAGAGTAAAAATTCTTAAAAAACCGCTCAGTTGTGGAACGATGGACGTGGAGGTGACGGATGGTATTTTGTATTGTGACTTGATGTCTGATGATGAAACTCAGCTGTATTAGTCCGAACAACTCTGAACACTCTCCATGGTAAATGCGGTAGAAGATGTACTCATAAATGTTATATTTATAAGTGTCGATTCAATGCTGATTTTGTTTCTACTATTTAAAGTTCAACCTTATTATAACTATGGAATAAAAATCTAAGTATAAACCCTTCGGACATTCTTTCATACAATCTAAACGAAGCGAGTTACTTAATATCGCCTTCACCTACAAGATTTAGTAATAAATGAATGTTAAAAATATAAAAATGAATACAACAAGCATTTCAAATAATCGCACTCAATTAGACGGTCAAGTGCCAAGGACCTTGGGCATTTAGTTAATAAAATAATCAAGCACTCTTGCGACCTTTTCAAAATTTGCAATATTTCTTTAACTGAGACTTTTCTGATACGAGTTAAAAAAAAATGTAACAGGAGGCTAATCTAAAGTGATACCAACCATAGACACTCACATTTCCAAAAGGCTCGAGTTTTAAGGCCGGGCTGTTAAGAATCGGTTGGCTCTTTTCTTGAAAGACCCTAAGTCGAAATGGTTCGGTGGGCAGATTCATAGTGGTGGTGCCCGCACAAACTGCCTTAAGAAACGCTCAGTTGTGGAACGAGTCGAGGTGATAGTGATACATATAGTCTTAATATATGTTTTCCTGGCCGACCCAGCCACGGTGACTCTGTTGAAACTTATGTACGTAGGTGCTATTGTACAAGTATGTGCGCAGACGCAACTCTTTATTCCATAACTGTCATTCTATGATAGGTCCGGTGTCCGAAAGAAACGATTGTCCGCTCCGTTTCATTATGATTGGTCACCAACATTACTAATCCATAGCAGCATTGACGCGACTTGATGCGTCACGTCATTGCTAAGTTTGACCAATCGTAATCGAACGCAACGCTTACGTCTCTTGTTTTATATTTAACTCAGAGATAGCGCTAACTAGATATATGTATTGTTTACTGTATGTTTTTGGATATCAACAGAATCTTCTAAATTCCGTCTGTAAAAACCAACTTTCGCGAATGCAATAGAATGAACGCTACTTATTCAGAGCTTGATATGTTCAGGGCTGATCAATTAATAAAAGCATTGTTAAGAATCTCTCGGGTACCGCGGGGTAATCCGCATTAGGTGAATGAGTATTTTTAAATAGGTACTACGTAACAACTAAAGTTTGTAGTTAGATTTTCTTCTCTATTTTGGAAGTGTAGTATTTTAATTATTTATTGTAAATTTATAATGACCGTAATTATCATATATTTTAGAATATTTTTTACATTTAACAATCTGTTTTTTTAATTAATTTATTTTCTGAAATAAAACAGACAACATCATTTTAATAATAATAACAAATAGTTTATTTGCAAAGAAAGTAGATAGGTAGATACACTTAGATCGATTAATTATAAAAATCCGCACAATCGGCCATATAAAAATAGGCATGCAAATGTCATATTAATTTTCATAAAGTGATATAAATATAGTGTCAAATAATAAGTTATTTATAATTGGTGTCAAACTTATGGTCGACAATCTAAATACTCGCCCACGCTATAATGGCACCTTGCCATTAAAAATTAAATACCTTGAAACAAAATTTAGTCACACAAAGTCGCGATCTTTAGGTATTAAATCTAATGTGTACATAACGGTGTGATGGGGAATGTGAATAATGCAAATTCGTGAGATTTTCCTCAGATGTCATAATATTTGTCATAATTATTACAATAATCTTGATTTACATAAGTGTGGTTATTGAGAAGTAAGTTGGCCCTATTTCAACCTTTTTTTCCCACGGGAACATCGTAACCATGGTAACCTTTCTATCCACATTTTATATTTAAAATACTGAAATGAACAATTATTTGTTTAATGGTCGCTCAAGAAATTCTCAAACATATCGGGCGGTTGTTCGCTTTAAATATTTATTGATTAAATTTCGGTGTGATTCTATATCAACAAATACAAACAAGCTAAATATTTGTAGAACAAAAAAATTCACTCACAGTCTAATAGCCATGTTTAAAAAGAAAACAAAATACCACACACTGAAAACCAATATTGTATAAGCATCCCACTCCATTGTATGCGTAATTGACGTGATCATTTAATTGTAGACTATCTTGTTACATTCAAATTTCCACGTAATCAATACCTGTCAATTAAAACAATAGATAACGTTCGATTATTCGATAATTGGGTTTGTTAGTTAATTTTGTATGCTTATTAACAAAAGCTACATTCAAATTTGATGGTTATGTTGGTAATGGTAATGAAATTGGAGATTTGTATAAAAGTTTTGGTATTTCTTTTATGTCAGTACTGGCCCAAATTATCATTAAAATCTTTGTCATTTCGATGGCATTTTGTTTATCCCTTTACTGTAGAGTGTAGAAGGCTGCCGGAAGAGGTGATGAAGTCAGCGAAAGCGTTTTTTATTGCATCGGATGTTGAATTTTTTCCCACTTAAAATAATGTCCAAATTTTAAAGTAAAAGTTGTTTATCCATGGCGGCAACAAATTCACGAAAGCCAAAAACGATCTAAAAACAAATGACTGAATTTGAAATTAACACTTGAATTTCGAATTTCGCGGCAATCGATAGCTAATTATGAAAATGCTAGTTATAGAATCTCCAACTACATAGGTATTATGTTGAGCTTTATACCCGGAAAGTAAAACTTGAAGCTCAACGCTTGTAAAGAAAATCTACCGACTCGGAGATGTTATTATAGGGTCGAAGTTCGTGTTTAGATAATCGTATTCAGAAACATTGTTTTTGTCAAACTTCTGTCAGTCTCGTTTCTTTTGTTTTTAGGAAACTTTTTAACTAATCAGTGAAGCACAAATTTGAAATCATTATTCATGTAAGTTAAACAATTTTTTTTTATAGAACTCGTTTGCCCCCCTGGCCCTAGGCAAACGAGTCTATGGGACGCTCAAAAAGGGCATCGCAGCCCACGGACACCCATTGTTAGTGGGTGCGTTGTAGGCCTTTGAGGTCGGAGTACTTTGACAGTTAGAGGTCGTATCTCTCTTGGAAGACCCCCACCGGGAGTCGATTCCACAGTTCGCTTGCTCGCAAATGAAAGTGCCTTGTGAAACCCATCGATCCATCCAGCCATCGAGGTGATGCTGATGAAGTGATGTTAAGTGTCACCGCCGCCCATGGACACTCACATAGCCAGATTACCATAGAAAAGTAGAGATTTCAACGAACTGAAAGCACACCAACTTTTTGAAAAAAGCTGAAATTTTGACGTCAGAATTTTCGATTGAAAATTAGGGTGTTTTTTCGATATTAATTCAAAATAAGGTGAACAAATAAATATTTTTAATCAAATAAATTACAGCGTATTTGGGACATAGAAAGGTAAGTTTTCACCAAATTTCGTTAAAAAAAAAATATTTTTGTAAAAGATAAAAATTAAAAACCAAAAACTTGGTTTTTTGAATTTTTCACATAAATTTTGAGGTTATGTGAAAAATGTGTGAATACAAAAGTTTTAGATCTTTTTATTACCTCTAACTTTGCCATTTAACTTTCTTCGATAGGACTTGTAGTTTTGCCGGAAATCGAGATAAACCGTTTTTTACCCTTAAAACTCCCCCCCTACCCCTTCCCGACCTCAGATCGACCGTAATTTATTTTTCCTATCATTTTGATCATATTCCCCTGCTTTTCTTATGGGTTTCATCCTACTGTAATTTTTTTCACTTTTTATTTATTTTAAAGGCTATCTGCACTGGTCTAATAGTGAAATCTGTATATTGATTAGATTATGAATGTAAGTGTGTATCTAATAATCTGAAAGGAAGTAATTAAAAACTTTTATGATAATATATCTATAGCCCAACTTAGTAGACTACCACTACCACGAGATCTGTATCTACGCGAGTGAAACAGCGGGGCATTGCTAGTCTATAGTAATTTAGTAGGCACTCGGCCAAATCTTGTTGGAAGCATTTAAAAACCTTTTCCAAGAAATTTACATTCGTCCTAAATTCGTTTTGCTCAATTTTCCTTTCTACAATTAGCTTTTCCAAATTATCTACATAAAACGAAAAGACATGACTACACAATAAGGTTTCTCGTGATGCTCCAGCCTATCAATTATCAACATCCGACAGTAGACATTGATAGATATACACTTTGAATACATATTGTTTAGTGAGCTACTGTATAAACAAACATATTGATCTAGACTTTTGAAAATTCTAGTGTGCATGTATTGACCATAGTTAAAAGTAAAATAGTCGTAGTAGTCTTTTGTTCGAATCTCACCTACCAATAATTTTTTCTATATACAGTAGAGATTCTTCGAAGTAGAAACCCCTCAAAACTATTTTTTTTTAGGTTTTTTGTTTCCTTTTCCTTCAAGCCTCCATTACTCAAAATCTCAAATAAATAATTAGTCGAAATAATCAGTTAGTTCACAAACCGTTTGAGTTTCGAAAAACTAAATTGGATTGTATCTCGAACATATGCTATGTTTTATTTTAAAACCTCTACAACGCAACAATCATATTTCATCTATAGTTCGAAGAAGAATAAGTTACTATATTATATATTTATTAATTTAAATACTTTAACTCAATAACGTCGAAAGTTATTGGCGTCACTAACTTCTAGTCAGTTAGTTAGTTAGAGCAGTGTTGGCCTAGTGGCTTCAGCGTGCAACTCTCATCCCTGAGGTTGTAGGTTCGGTTCCCGGCTGTGCACCAATGGACTTTCTTCTATGTGCGCATTTAACATTCGCTCGAACGGTGAAGGAAAACATCGTGAGGAAACCAACATGTCTTACAAACTTAGTCTTAGAAAAATGATCATGAAACGGATTCAGAAATCTGAGGCCCAGACCTAAACCACTGATTTATTTTATTTAACTTCTAGTTACTTCATCAAAACGAAGTCCACGGTTTTAGTCGTTAATTCGTAAATAAAATTTGCGGTTAATTAAAAAAAATAGATATTTAAGGCATTCTCAGTATTAAAGGCTGTTCCAGATTCTCAGACAGATTGCATTCACCTTGTTACCAATCGGGTAATTTCAATCAATTACACAATTCACAGATGCGACCATTGTACCACAGTACTCGAAAAATACAGTACATAATAATAACACTTTATTTATATCACAATGACACAAAATAGGACAAAAATAATATTAAATAAATGAAGACAAAGGATGTCTCCCTGGCAGCTAAAAGCACTTTCTTTGAGACAATAAAATATAATAATCCTTCGTCGACCTAAATACGAATTTTGGTACCGTATTAGACAATAAAATTTTGGTATCAATAAACAACTACAGGCAAGGATACTTTGTAATCGTAATTGTATTAATATACTGAAAGGGTATATAATATGCCTATTTTCGTAACAGCACAAGGAAAATGTAATAAACTAAAAATAAATTGGGATAAAATTAGTCGAAAAATTTAACATTGCAATCTCATACTAGACTCATATTAGACGACAGACTAAAACAAAAAATCCGCGCATTGTTGTTCGGTAGGATTAAGATACCTACGACCGAGACGTAAATATTATCGCTAAGCTAGCTTTTGTTTGACGAGGTTTTTTATTAAAAAGCTTTTTACATATTACCATAATGTAGCCTTAAATAAATGTGCCTTACAAAACTAGCTGCAAAGTTTATGTTAACAACTTCAGGTACCTTTAAAGAAGTAGGTATTGTTTTTTTTTTAAGTTTTACCATAAGTACTGTTTCTATTACACTGTGCCTGACCATCCTTTCTAAACCACTTGCGGAGTGATGCAGGTCGACAGATGCAATCATTATGACGTTACATTTACACATTTTACCAATTATATGTGATAAAAGATTTATTTGGAAATCCAACAAAAAGTTATGTATTCGTAATTCATATTCACAGTTATTAAATTAATTATTAATTAAAAGTGTATGTTTACTTATTATGTCTATTAGGCCTGACGTGCTTTAACATATAAGATGCATCGTCAAAAACTTTTGCTCTGAAATATACTCAAACAGAGCAATAAACACGTATCAAAATTCACGAAAATTCAAAGAAATAATAATTAAATCTATCTTAGTGTACCACACGCTTTGTAGAATCCCCCTCTGGACGTCCACCATCGGAATATTCAGCATTCAGACTTTTTCCTGTTCCTCAAGAGAATTTCGCTGGACAGAAATTTTGCGCTGATGAAGAGGTCAGGCATAGGCATAAGCAACTATATATTAAAATGAAATTCTATAATTTTTTTTATGTTAGGCTACGAACTTTTGAGCCCACCCGCTTGCCTCTCCGTGTCTCTGATTAAACTACACACGCCGTTGACCAATCACAGCCAAACGAAATTTATTCTAGCAAGTTTAACCCGCGTTATTTGAATTAATAACAAACACAAACTGATGTTGTTTTGTAATTAATTAAATACCAGTTAATTGTTTGTTCGAAAACCTAATTAACCAGAGTTTCTGCTAGTGACTTACAATTTGTACAATCAAAATTGTTTACGTAAATTATTACGTGAACAATGATATGAATAATCTCCAAATGATTACATATTGTTAGCGTATTTGAAACTCAATTGTGTCTTTCAATATTAAAGACACTGGGTTGGTGCTGTATGTACAGCTTAAGCATTTACGAAAAGTTATATAGCAATAGATTAGTTATTAACGATACGATACAGTACAAGCAGTTCCTGAAGACCCTAAAATCTGCTAACTAACTAAGCTTTTCCGATCGCTACATACAATTTTAGATCGAAGATCCTCCCTTTAGGTTGGAATGAAATTATACCAGAGGGTAAAATTTATGATTTTAACTCGCATAGGTACTGACATCACCTCTAAAATGAAGCAATTACTTTTCGTTTCGTGAAAAAGACTTTACAGCGTATCTGAGTTTGCAATACCATCATTATTGTAGCTCATATAAAAATATAAAAAAGTAATTGTCGCTACAACCTATTTAGGTCTGGGCCTCAGTTCTGTCTCAGTCTGGATATATCTCATAGTCTAGTACGTGATCAGCCTGACACACGCCGTCGACTTGTTGGGCCTAAGGCAAGCCGGTATCCGGTATAACATCCTTAAGATGTTTTCATCGAGCGAATGTTAAATGTGCACATAGAATGTCTATTGTTGCACAGCCGGGGATTGAACCTATGACATCAGGGATGAGAGTGGCACGAACGCTACGCCAACACTGCTCTGTTGATTGGTGCTCATACAAAATAGAATACACCGATGATAAATCGAAACGGAATTACAAATATATGTTCAAATAAAGCAGCTTTAAAGTAAGTAACCAGTCTCGAAACAATAAGCAATAATAATTAACAGTTTATTTAAACCTCAGAAATGTTTAAACAATGCAATTGTTTTACAAATTCGCATAAACATATCTCCATTTCAATTGCAGTTTTTCGAAATTACGAACAGTTTGATGTGGAAATATTTAGTGTGGTAATAGATTTTCGATTTGATACACTGGCGCTACAACTTTTCGTCTAGTTCTTAGTATATGTTTCACTTTGGGATCTACATAATATATATAAACATTTGGCATATAATATATGATATATATTATGCCAAATGTTTCTATGTCGATTTTCTTTTGTCTCGCGAACAAACCGCGCGGCTAACACACCAGACTTAGCCACCGTTGGAAATGTCTATACTAATATTATAAAGAGGAAAGGTTTGATTTTTTGTTTGTTTGAAATGAATAGGCTCCGAAACTACTGGACCGATTTAAAAAAATGTTTCATTTTCAAAAAAATAGGGATGCTTACTAAAACTTGAATAATCTAACCCAAGGTGTAAAAAATAAACAAAAACTTCCTTCAATAGCGTGCGCTGCGAAAACTAAAAATGATGTATTACAATTTTTCAGGACACATCGCTATCTATAAAAAATGTCTTGACAGCATGTCTCTATCTTTTATAGTCACGTCACATAACCAATAAAAAAAGCATGGTGGATTGATGTTCTCCTGCCGTTTCTCTTAAATAGTTTACTACTATGTAATATAACAAAAATCTTAGCCACAGCAACTCTTGGCCGAGTCTGCTAGTCATATATAAAACTTCTTATAAAAGCTTGTTTGCTAGCTAGAAAATAAATACATTTTATAAACGTAATGATTGACATAAGTAATGGTGGTTAAGAACTTAATAGTAATAATTATGTCATTAATAATAATGTCACTTTCTTCTTAATATATTGCAAAATTTAAAATGTTGCATTATCATGGAAACTTTATGATAATTAATATATAACATTGTTTAAATTAACACAAATTTACTAAATGTGTTTATATAATAAATTTATGCTTTTAAATGTTGAAATTATTATTTTTAAATTGCGTAAACGTTTTTGATATTGTATATAAGTTGCCTAGGGATGCTATAAAACAGGATGAATTGGCCGATGTGAAAGGCCCTTGCTGTGCCAAGGTCCATTCCACATCAGTCGTGGTCGTAGAGGACCGTAATATTAACGGCTGATCGCGTGGCTGGATGCGGACAAGGCTACGCTGTTACCGTGTCCTGCCCCGGGCGATTGCTGGTGGCGCCGTGGGGTTTTAGTTGGTATGCACAACAGCGAGTCCCACATAACCCTTCCCCACCAGGTCAACCATGCCGTGGGGGGGTATGCGTAACGCATTTCCCCACGAAAAAAATAAATAAATAAAAGTAGCCTAAGAATTCTAGTTTAAAACTACTAATATAACAGCAAATGTTATTCTTAGAAAACTTTAAAAAAAAAATTTAGGTCTGGGCCTCAGATTCATGTATCTGTTCATATAATCATTTAGTAATTTTCGTGAATTTTGAAGTCAATTACATTTTAGTTAAAAGGTATTTATTTCAGTCAATTATTGGATCAATTATTTAGTTTTTTTGGAAGTCTTTAATTTGATATAATAAGCCAAGCAATTATGATAATCAAATATTTAATTTAATAAATATGGTAAATAAGAATACAAATAAACTTTGCTTAAATAAGTTCAAATCTAATTAAATCCGGTAAAAAGCAGTCAACGTCTTAACATTTCGCCTTAATGTATGTTAATTGAAGAGTGAAAGTGATATTGATGTAAACACTGATTTCGGGTTAATTAAATCCGGCCATTGTTTTAGTTCTATTCACGTCAAACAGGAGCGATGGCCTAGTGGTGTACGACTCTAGTTCTTGAGGTCGTAGGTTCTAAACCAGACTGTACACTAATGGAGTATTTGTCTGTGTTAAAAGAAAATATCCTGAAAAAAACTGGCAAGACCCAAGACGGTCTGTCAGGCACAGAAGGCTGACCTACTTGCCGATTAGAAAAAAAAAATGATAAAAAAACAGATACTCAAATCTAAGTCAAGTTTCCTAAAAATAACATTTACTATGTCTAGTATCTAGGGGTTTTCCATTTCAGCGCAGATACCGGCGTTTTGGTGTGCAATTTCGTAATTTAATATAAGTAATTATTTTTAATTGCCTAAAGCTAATTTAAATTGCGTAATTGATATTGTACAAGTTATCATAGCCTAAAAAGCAAGATTAATAATTTGGTATTGGTATTGTTTATTCGGCTGAAGGACACAGTCCAAAGCGTCAACATAATTGATAATACAGAATAGTTCGTTATCAATAATATCCAGTCCAGTAAATTTAGAAATACTTTCAGTCGTTCAGAGATTTAATCGTTTCAATAATTTTGTATAATTCGGATCAGATTCATTAAGGAATAGTGTTTTCATCCGTATCACAATTTCAGGGTTAATTAAGGATATTTTTAGCAGTCATAGTTGCTCTCACTGCTTTAAAATGAACTGTTATTTCGGCCGCCACGAACCGTAGTAGTAAACATATGGAAGCAAGCGGCGATACTGGTAACAGAATTTAATATTTATTAATACGTCTGCCGCTGACATTTTAATTTTTTACATTTATCATACACTTTTATTACCTGTATTTTTGTATTGTTTTTTTAATGTATCGTCATATATGTTCATCATCCCATTTCAAAAGATCGCGTTTTGGCTCACCGTGATCCAGATTAAGCATTCTGATACACGAGCTAGGTCTGGGTGTCCATAGTTGCTCCCCTCATTATTCCTTTAGTTTTTATAATTTATTTTACTTTACTAGCAATAACTGCCTTAAAAAACGCTCACTTGTGGAACGACGGACGTCAAGGTAATACAATTGAAAAAATATTTTTTTTAATCGGTTCTAGTTTAGGTCAAGGTCACGTGGTGTAAAAAAGCTTAAATTTAAAGTCGAAATCGCAGTCATTATATTATACGTAAAAAAAGTCATCCTTCTTTTATTGGCACAAAATATTTCTGTATTTAAAGACGTCTATGTCTTTCTCGACGGAATCTTTGTCCTTTTAGAAAGTGCCGATGTGTTGCGTCGTAATGTAAGTGAACGTCCGGCAATCTTCCTCCATTCCGCGTCATTTCGATGAAATAAATCCTATAATTGAGCGTGACGTTTTACTTGAATGATAAGAAAGAAATTGTCGAAATAAAATGCATAGTATTAGTCTGTCATAAATTCTAAATTTGAATTTTTAATTGAATTTTTAATTTTTAATATGGCATGGATTATTTGGCAAAAAATTACACATAATAAAAATTACCACGGATTATACTTATTACAATCACGGACCACAGATTAATTACAATTCAGCTAAAGCTGTCAATTGCCACTATAGAAAACTATCCGTGAACTATATATTGGTTATTAAAGAAAATTTTAGATCTCAACCTAAAGTCATGGGTTCGAACCTTGGCTGTGTACAAATGTGCTCGTTAGGTTCGAAATTAATACGCTTATTATTAAAATAATAAGCTTTTTGTTCATTACACAAGGAAATGAAACAGACACTTTCAAAGATGTGTTCAAATAATGAGTTTGAATTTATTAATATTTAAGGATATATTAAAGCACGTACTTTTAGTAGTTAATATCGAAACCAAGCATTACACGCAACATATAACTAGCTTGTAACGAAAAATGTATCTATTTCATGTTTCGCGGTATATAATACGTACATATTATATTATTTACCGTACAGCTTACAGCCGTAACAGTTTTTTGAATATGTGAGCAATATATGCATAGTGGTTTCAACGACTCTCATCCCCTAAGGTCGTAGATTCGATCCCCGACTTTCTATCTATGTGCGCATTTAACGTTCGTAAGCCGTAAAACATCGCGAGGAAAACATGCATGCAAACGGCTTGCCTTAGACACAAAAAGTCAACGGCGTGAGTCAGACACAGGAGGGCCTCTTACTTAATAGAAAAGACAGATACCGAAATCTGAGGCCTAGACCTAAATGTTTTTTTTTATATACCCCGATAGTGGCCGATTGAATAATAAAATAACGACTGTATCAGAAGTTCCAGTCGCACGCTAGTCAATCAAAGATATCTAGTAAATGGCATATCTGTTTCGCAAACTAATAATCGTATGAGAATAGCGGGGTCAAAGATTGAAATTCATGATTTTAGCATGATTATGCGCAATTAAATTGATTTCAAATTAAAATAAGCTTTCGTTTATTAACAGACCCGATTGTTGTATATATTAGGTATCATAATTTCGTGATTTAATTAAAACTTTAACACTTATTAACACAATTTTACAATTATATTAAATTTAAAGCGCATCGCATTTAAACTCAGTAACTCAATTTTGAATCGACTTGGACAACTTAGAGGTTTGCAATTCGACGCCTTTTTTATTTATTGATCATGAAGAAGGTGTTAACGTGTTTCTTCAACTAAATAAAATATATAGTGTCAATAAAATGTGACACATCAGACGTAACACATTTAAAAAAAATCGGTTGTCGGTAAAGTCGGTTTACTGACGATAGTTGAACGTGACAACGTCATAAAAAATATTGATGAGATGGTTGCATTTTAAACAAAAAAAAAATTTAATTTGCTTGATAGGTATTTTGTTTGGATATAGAGAAGGAGGTAAATGGAAATCACAATTGAATTGATCAAGTTACATTTATTTGTACGCATAAATACAATTATGTCAATTTTAAATGGAACGCCTCAGAGTGAGGTAACGCCTCAGAGCGAGGTAACGCCTCAGAGCGAGGTAACGCCGCATGAGTCATGTTTTTTCGTGCGTGCAGCCGGCTCCATCGAATTATAAGACGTTGTTACGTCAAAAGTTAAAGTGGAAATGGGCCGGTCACATTGCCCGCGTTTGTGATGACAGTTCAAAGAGCTACTTGGAATGGCCCAGTGTGAAGAAAAAAGTGCGTGCGTACAAAGTACACATGTCAGAAGTGAAACATCTTTGTAAATTAATTATTGAGTAATTAAGCCGCCAAAATCCTATAATTTTGCCAGTCTTTCTATAATAATGAATGATGCTAAGGCTAACTAAAAACCAGAACTAAAATTAGTTGTTGTTATGTATATAGAAATACCACCATACATTTGGCAACAATTACCAATTAATATAACAAATTCATTATTATCATAATTGCTAACTTATGTCCACATTTTCTAAAATAGCCAACTGGGTTTTAGGAAAAAAAGGTCTTGGTTCTGAGCCCTTATAAAATACAAAACCAACAAAAAAAACGGTAATTTAGTTACTTAATAAAATAATAATGATATTGATATGTATTAAAAACAACCATCGGTGTTCAAGTCTCAATCGCTCTCTCCCTTTTTTCGACAAAAACGCTGCAGGTCGTCGTGACGTTCCGTAAAAATTTTACCCTCATGCGCCTAAAGAAGTTTAACTTCAAAAAGACAGGACACCCACAATAGCGGGGAAGGATTGAAAAATGGTGGCGAGGAAGAGACAAATAAAATGTAATATTTTATTATTTCCCGTTGAAACATTTTACTTAAATCAATATTATGTAATCAAATTTTTACGTAACATTGATTTAAGTAAAAAATCTTGTTATTCTAGTTTGAACAAATCTTATACATATGATAATTGCGGTAATTATTGATTCCGTTAGCGATTTACAATAACCGTTCACCAATCTCATACATGCATAACTATCATAAAATTTCGTTAATTTTGCAAAACCTTACGTAATCAAATTATATTTATCTATTCACCTATAATTTTCTATGTACCCAATACATCGTACGTTGAGACGTCATGGATGTACCTACCGTGTGTTTACAAGATAATGCCATCAAGAGCATAACTTGTAAAAATGTCTCGCAACGCAGTTCTTCCGTTAAATGTGAAATGTTCTCCGTTAAAAGTTGTAAGATCCATGTCCAAGTCGGTAAATTTTTCAGTCCCTACTTAAGAGAGTTAATACTTAGCTTAATTATTTATTAACTTAATACTTACTTAGCTTCAAGTTATTACGTAATCTAACGCTAACATCTTATACTGACCATATCAATATTAATAATAATCATTTATTTTTTAAATAAATACACAATGGTAACAAAAAAACAAAATGGAGAAGTTTCTAACAAGTAATACATGTTATATTAAATGGTATGGTTTAGCGATTGCCACGTCAATGTATATACTACATATATTAAAAACATGAAAGATTTTAAATATTGGTCAGGTCAAAAGAGACCTGAACTGCTTCGAGAAAAGGATGGTACTGCTGTGCGCTTTTTTGTGCCCCTAGATAAGATTCATACGGAATTTCTTGCTAAAATCCCTATCCACTGCAGTATACGTTTGACTAGAAACAAATATCTATTTTACACGCCTATTACTTTTGTGCTCTTCGTTTAATGGTCCTGTTAACATATTGTGTTTACAATAAAACTGTGTTGAAAGTGACTCGGCGGACATTTCGCCGAGTTGTTTAAGCAACCTTGCATTGTTAATTATTTATTATTATTATTGTTTACTTTTGCTTTGTTATATTCCTACCCAATTTCTATTTATGTATTTACATTATATATTCGCGGATTCCTGGCGAACCCACGCAACTTCTTCGATACAAATGTCACAACGGGAGTGTGCTGATATATTGCGAGATACTTGATTGGGAGGAAATTGCATGGATCTGGTTAGCTCTGCGCCTTTTTAAGTTCCCATGTCATTTTCACGCGTAAATAATGTCTATCTTTTTCTAACATATTTTCATAAGTGTTGGATTGTCCTCATTTTAACATGTGTGATGTTTAAGGAAATAAATAAAATAAACAATGATCGTACGTTGATTCATGGAGCCTGGACAAAATCAAATTGGTTGCTGATTTTTTGCTTTAACATAAATAAATAAATAAAATATGTTTATTATGGAACATAAGATACATGTATCACTTATTCCACGTCATTAAATTTCAATTTGTAGGCATCCCTACTCATCGGCAAAGAAGACAGAGGGTGTAGGCCGAGAGAAAAAGCCGGCGTAAAAAACTCTCGGTACTCTTTTAAAATATCAAATCATCAAATAACACTTATTTTAAAACAAATATCGCAAATTAATTAGAGGCAGCCTGTTTAGCACTAGTCCCAGGCCCTTTTATCAACTAGATAATCGTTGACTTTATAGTAAGCCTTTTTACACAGCTTTTGTTTAATACATTTCTTAAATTTATTGAAAGGCAGAGATAAAAGAGCCTCTGGGATTTTATTAAAGAAGAGTATCCCTTTCCCCAAAAAAGAATTACTAACTTTGGATAGTCTAGTACGGGGAAATTGCAGCCTGCGTTTGTTCCGTGTATTAACATTGTGCGTATGTTCTATTCTAGTCAACTTATCACTATTTTTGTATACATACATAATATTTTCATAAATATATTGCGAGGGAAAGGTAAGTATATTAATTTCCTTGAATTTATCTCTAAGAGATTCCCTACATTTTAAATTATAGATTGCACGAATAGCCCTCTTCTGCAGGATGAAAATAGTTTCGACATCAGCAGCATGACCCCATAATAATAAGCCATAAGTCATTAAGCTATGAAAGTAACTAAAATAAACAAGTCTAGCTGTATCGACATCAGTTAGTGAGCGAATTTTTTTAACCGCGTAGGCTGCAGAACTAAGTCTCTTCGCCAATCCGTTAATATGAGGGGACCACTGAAGTTTTGAATCCATGGTGATTCCGAGAAATACAGTTGTATCATCCAGATTCAATTCCTCATCGTTTATAATTGGTCTAGTATCCATAACCCTTGCATTTTTTGCAGAAAATTTAAGGCATTTTGTCTTTTTTGCATTAAGTAGAAGGTTATTCATACTAAACCAATGGACAATCGAAGATAGAGCATTGTTTACATCGTCAAAATTTGTTATTTGTCGTTTGATTTTAAAAATCAAGGACGTGTCATCAGCAAACAAAACTATCTGATGTTTTCTTTCTACCATAAAAGGTAGATCATTTATATAAACAAGAAAGAGGAAAGGGCCAAGAATTGAGCCCTGTGGTACCCCCATATCTACTTCCGACCCAGAGGACCTCTTACCATTCACTTCAACCTTCTGAGTTCTTCCGTGTAAATAGGAAGTCAGAAGATTCAGTGCGGTATTCTTGATGCCATAGTGACGGAGTTTCCCGATTAAGGTCTCGTGTTGGACACAATCAAATGCTTTGGATAGGTCGCAGAAAACACCTAAAGCGTCATGCGACTCCTCCCAAGCCTTAACTATATATCTATATAACTCAACACCGGCATCGGCTGTCGAGCGGCCCTTGGTAAAACCGAACTGATTATTATGTAATAATTTGTTTACGTTAAAATGACTTACCAGTTGATGTAATATAATTTTTTCAAATATTTTACTACAAGTAGGTAGTACGGAAATTGGTCTAAAGTTACTGGGGTCGGACATACTAACTGCTTTAAATAAAGGAATAACTTTACTATGTTTCATTAGATCGGGAAACTCGCCACTTTTAATACAATTGTTGTAAATTATAGCTAGATGGGGAGCAATTACATCAATAATGCTACTAATTATTTTTACAGAAATACCCCAAAGATCGGTAGTGTTCTTAATGTCTATTGTTCTAAATATCCTAACTATATCGTCGGCACCAATGGGTCGGAATGTAAAACTGACCTTGCACTCGTTTACATTATCTTTGAGCAGCGATTCAGCGAGGGCGGGAGATGATTGAAGAGACTTAGTAGTCGAAATTGGAATGTCAGAAAAGTACTTATCAAAAACAATCGCTATCTCTTCATTAGATTTGATTTTAGTGTTATCGACACATAGTTCGATGTCTTGATTGCGATCCCTGACTCTTCCAGTTTCACTATCAATTATCTTCCAAGTCATTTTAGTTTTATTGGTACTATTTTTAATCATGTTTTTGATATTTAAGGACTTGGCCGCGTAACAAACTTTCTTAAATAATTTCGAATAATTTCGAACATAAAGAATAAATTCTTCATTATGATTGTATGACTTTTCAGCGTAAAGGTCATACAACCGTCGTCTACTTTTATAAATTCCCGCTGTCGCCCAATCACTAAACGATTTACACTGCGAATGAGAGACTTTCTTTGGGGTAAAGATGGTGTTAAACTCTTTATTAATACAATCACTTAGATTGTTGTATTGTGTATCAACGGTAGTACCTACCGGTAATAAAGGTAGGCGTTTACCTATTGGGTTGGGGAAAAAGTCTTTTCGCATTACAGTATGTATGAACTTGTAATAAAATCTCTTTGGCTATACTATATGGATCTGGCTGGTTTTGTTATCAAGGAATGTTGAGATATTAAAGAAGATAATTCCAAAATCAAATTAGGATAATGTTTGTTTTTTATTTATTTTTCGTACCGTCAAGATGAGTGAACCGAATGAAGAAATTCGATACATTTATAATTTTTCTCCAAAAAAGGTCGAAATACAACACAAGCCGCGAAAGAAATTTGTGATGTTAATATGGCCCTAGCAGAGTGTCTGTGACAGTAGCACAAATTTGGTTTAAGCGTTTTCAATCCGGAAATTTTGATGTCAAAGATCCAAGTCGCTCTGGTCGCCCTGTAACGGATAAAATGGATGCCATGTTTGAAAAAGTGGAGCAAGATCGGCATATCAGTAGTTGAGACGTAGCTGAAGAACGGGGAATTGACCACAAAAAAGTTTTGGTGCATTTGGAAAAAACTGGGTACACAAAAAAGCTCAATATTTGGGTACCTCACGAGCTCACTGTAAGAAACCTAATGAACCGTGTACTCCTTTTTGATTCTTTATTACGACTTAATGGAACCGAACCATTTTTGAAGTAGCTGACAACTTATGATAAATAGTGGATCACGTATGACAAGAACGTGCGAAAAAGGTCGTGGTCAAAGGTCGGTCAGGCTTCCCAGACTGTGGCGAAACCCGGGATAACTCGCAACAAGGTGATGCTGTGTGTGTGGTAGGATTGGAAGGGCATTATTCATTATGAGCTGTTACCACCAGACAGGACCATCGATTTTGAACTCTACTGCGAACAACTGATGAGATTAAAGCAAGAAGTTGAGAGAAAGCGGCCGGAATTAATCACCAGAAGGGGTGTGGTTTTTCATCATGATAACGCTAGACCTCACACATCTTTAGCCTCTCAGCAAAAACTAAGAGAGCTTGGCTGGGAGGTGATAATGCATCCGACGTATAGTCCTGACCTTGCACCTTCAGATTTCCACCTGTTTCAGTCTCTTCAGAATTCTTTAGGCAGTGTCAGGTTAACATCACGAGAGGACTGCCAAAACCAATTGTCGCGGTATTTTGATCAGAAGTCCCAAAATTTTTGTAGCAATGGGATCATGTCCCTACCTAAATGATGGCAAAAAAATATCGAACAAAATGGTACCTACATACTTTAGTTAAATGTAAATAAACTATTTTAAAAAATGTTTTGAATTTTCTTAAAAAATGCGAAGAAACTTTTTCCCCAACCTATTATATTATGTCTAAATCTCACCATTCGCTTTTTATTTACTGGAACAAACACACTGCTCTTATTTACTTGTTTCACCACTTTACAATTTAGCGCCACTAACTATCCACAATGATCCGAGCTAAGATCAGTTGTAATTGAGGTTTGCATTGCCTCTGCATCTGTAAATACATTATCTATACATGTAGCAGTGGAGCTTGTAATTCTAGTGGGCTCAAGAAACAAGTTAACAAGATTGTACGATTTTAATAACAGATTGAATTTTTTACTAATGGAGGTATTTTCTAATAAATTTATATTGAAGTCACCACATACAATAATATACTTATTGTTCTTAAAACTAACTTTACACAAAATTTCCTCCAACTTTTCTTCAAAAAAATCGTAAGATGCACTTGGTGGTCTGTAAACACTTAAAATAATGGAATTCTCAATCTCTATACAGGCTACCTCCAAAGAGTGTTCTACAGACAGACACACGATGTCATTACGCTCTTTATACTTTAAATTTTTATTAACAATAATCAAAGAGCCCCCATGAATCGCCGACAGTCTGCAAAACGAACTTGCAACTTGGTGCTGATCAAAGTTAAAGATGATTTGGCATTCTCTAAGCCAATGTTCGGTAATGCATAGGACATCAATTTTACTTGATTTTAAAAACAACTCCAATTCTAATTCTTTACCCAACATACCTTGCATGTTTTGATGCATCAAGTTTAAACAGTTGTTGTTAGTAATATTACATGTTGAGCTGAGTTGTTCTAAATTACTGCTAGAGTTTGCCTCTATTGTCACACTATCTAATTTAAATTATTAATACTTAATGAAGTGCTACTGCAAGTATCACTACATTCTTTTAAGTTAAGCTGCTCAATAGAAGCAGTTGTCTGAAAAGCTAGCTGCTCAATAGAAGCAGTTGTCTGAAAAGCTAAATGTTTAGCTTTAGTTGTAAATAAAAAGTAAGATAGCATAGTAGCTATCTGTTGTAAATAATAATTAGGTAGGCGGAACCTATCCTTTGTCAATACATACTTATTTTTAAATATACAATTTATGTCCATTAAATTAGGTAGATTATATATCATATTTTTGTTATTATTATTATTATTTTATTTTTTTTAATTTATAATGCTACAAATGTAATTATTTACTTTTTTTTTATCTCACACACTGTTTTGTTGTGTTTTTTTTAATATTTTTATTACTCTTTAATGTTAATATTCTACGGTTTCGATATTTGTAAATATGTGAGGAACATGTATACTAACTTTTTTAGTATAGTAGTTTATTCTAAGAGTACATTGTCTTCACATATAATTATTTAACAAATGTAACAAAATATTGTAAACCTATTTTAAAAGAGTAAGTGTGGAGTTTCTTGCCCATTCTTCTCCACACGAAACTACCTTTTGGAAGGGGCAACTAGAATCTTCTTTATATTTTTTAATAAATGATTTGACTTTGACTTTGACATGCACGGAGTGAGTAAACTAAAACACCTATGTCAAGTTTTAAAACAAATAACTGAGTAAAAAAGGATTTTTACATACAGGAGTCGTACTTAGCGCTAAACCTCTACTCTTGCCAGACCATGATCTTGGCAATAAAGAATTAACAAAAAGTGCGTAAAATTATGTGCCAGGGTTGAGGGTTCGTTCTACTTACACCATTACCTTTCTCTCTTCAGTCGGTAGCTCATGTCTGAGCGTTGGGGTCAGCAAGGAAACGTCTGGAGTGGATTGCCTGTTTCCACCGGTTTCTGTCCAGCGCCTCTCTTATTACAGTGTACAGTTTTCAGGACGATGAGTCTTTCACTTGATCGGTCCATCTGGTTGGTGAACGGCCACGTGATATTTGGCCTTCTGTGCTACCAACCACGATAAGTTTCCCCAAGTTCTCAACGCCTCTGCTCCTTGCCAATATAAAGGTTATGAGAAATTTTACTATAACATAATTTTTTAAACGATTGTATTAAACCACATACATATCTTTATTTTGATAGGTGTCTTATCTAAGACTTAAAGCCCAACAAACAAGCAATCGGCAAGATGTTCTGTCTAATGAAAATATACAAAATTCTATAAATGTTTACTTCTTTCGAATTTAGAACGTTCACGCGCTCGCCACTCATCAATGCCAAATAAAATAATGCAAATTTAAATCAATCACAACCTGGATTATCCCAAGGAGATTTTTTTTTATGTCACAGGAGGCAGACGTGCAGGAGGCTCTCCTGATGTTAAGTGATACCGCCGCCAATGGACACTCGCACTGCATGGCTCGAAGGGCGCTGCCGGCCTTTTAAGAATTAGTACGCTCTTTTCTCGAAGGACCCTAAGTCGAATTGATTCGGAAATACTTCATTGGGCAGCTGGTTCCACAAAGGTGTGCGGCAGAAATTGCCTTAAGAATCGCTCAGTTGTAAGATTAATGTAGAGCTTTAGATAGTGTAGGCCTTATCTAGGTAATAAGTAAGGTCACGCTCACATAGCTCAAAAAGCTTGATTCTCTTTCTCTGTACGCAGAGACATTACATCTCTATGCGTATTCTACAAAGTGTACTATGAAGAGTTGATTGGTTCCCTCCTGCCTCGTTTCATCACCGCACCGTATTAATTGAAAATTTCATCCGCATCATCTTGATGGCTGAAAGTCCGCTACTCAAAACATTTTCTTTTGCGAGCTAGTGAACTGTAACCGTCTCCCTGAGAAATACGACCTTCAACTGTTTAAAATAGAGTATACTCTTCGTCCTCAAAGGCTAGCAACACACCCACTAAAACGGGTGTCCGCGGGCTGCGATTACTGCCCTTAGGGCTCGTTTGCACCCTTGTCTTTTTAAAAAGATAATTAGGTACTTCTGTGCCTGACCCGGTGTAGCTTTGGATCTTTATCCTTTTAATAATAGCAGAACGAAGTTTTTATTACCCAAAAAAGTTTTTATTAATCTAACACCTAATTGTACACACACAGGGTGTAAAGTTTCACACCACAAAAAATATACCTAAATAAGTAATAGTTTAAAAAAACTAAAAAACACGCTTTTAAAGCACATCAAACTAAAAAGTGAAAAATAATTCCTAATTTAGGCTGAAAATGGTAATGAACAAAAAATACTGGTATTATTGTGAAAAAGCGTGGGTTGCTCTATAGACGAAAAAAAATATGGCACAGAGACATAATTATTTTTCACTTTTTAGTTTGATGTGCTTTAAAAGCGTGTTTTTTATTTTTTTTTAACTATTATTTATTTTTTATTTTTTACTTAATTTTTATTTTTTTCGGATTATTGCATTGTCATCGATCTTTGACAGGTGTGCAAAATTTGAATAAAATCTGTCCATTTAAAGTGGCTCAAAATCGAGTCCGAAGGAGTCGGTTACATACATACAGGTGAAGCTAATATAAAGCGTGTAAAAACACGTTTTTCGAAACAAATACAATCAATTTCTCGTATGGAGAGGTCAACGTAACACGAGAAGGCGATGTATATTGCAATCAGTGATGTATTGGGCAAGTGTGTACTTATCATTTATGTTACTTTCTTATTTGTTAAATTGCTTACAAATGCCTAAACATGTGCCTCCAACGTCGGCATAATTATGTGCATATATAGTTTTTCAACCAATTAATGGTTTAGTTTCCAAGAAGTTTATTCTCATTAAAAACATACATGTCACTTAAATGAACATAAAGGTTTTCTGCGTAATTGTTACTAGCACGCTTTGTTAAAACTAACTTTTTTTAGTATAGTAGTTTTGTTCTAGGAGTACATTGTCTTCACATATAATATCATTATTTAACTAATGTATACAAAATATTGTAAACCTAAAAGTGTGGAGTTTCTTAACCGTTCTTGTCCACACGAAACTACCTTTTGGAAAGGGCAACTAGAATCATCTTTATATTTTATTTGATGTTCAAAAGTGCCATTTTAGGTGGTCTAATTGAAATAAATGAGTTGACTTGACTTGAAAAATATGGTGGAACTAAGGACAATTCGATTCTGGCTTAACAATTGATTGTGTGATAAATCATCACGCTTTAGCTCTTATCAGATTGTATATCGTGCATAATACGAATTCCTTCCGTAAGAGTATGTTAATGAAACACAATGAAATAAAATTCCAAGATTCACGAGCAGGGAATAATAATCATCCTTTATACATTAAAACAATACAGTATTGGCCTGAAGACATTCAGCGTGCGACTCTCATCCCTTAGGTCCTAGGTTCGATCCCTGGATGTGCTCCAATGGACTTTCTGTCTGTGTGCGTATTTAACACTCATTCGTACGGTGAAGAAAAACATCTTGAAGAAACCGGCTTGCCTTAGACTCAAAAAGTCGACGGCGTGTGTCCGACACAGGAAGCTGGATCACCCACTTGCCTATTAGATTGACAAATGATTATGAAACAGATACAGAAATCTGAGGAGTGAGAATTAAGATATTGCATAGCTTCTATCGCGGGCCTCGAGCGTGGAGACGGAATCCAGAAATTCCGTAACGAAAAAATCTTACGCATTAGAGGGGGACAGAACGCATACTGCGTATTCACATCTTTCTGCCGAGATCGGTGCAGCCGGTGCGCGTTTGAGTGAGACAGACTATATAGGCGAGTTAATCTGAGTCTGGTAGAGTGGAAGATTGAATTAATTTATCAAAGAAAAAACCTGAATTAATATCAAAGAACAAAAATACTACATAATTAAATAATTATAATTGCATAAGTTGAAAAAAAAAAATATGCAATAGCTTTACCGCGGCAGTCCCCGAGTGCCACACGTTTTTTTATTTATTAAAACTTCACAACAATCGAAAATTCAATTCCAAATCCAAAATAACTTGTCTAAGTAGGGAAAGTTTAAGTGAAACCTCATTACTGAACACTTTTCAATAAATAACGTCTTGAATCAACATCTTTATCTTTTTCTATTCATTATTGATATTAGGCTTGTTTTGATAATAAACATTCGTGTTGAACAATTTGTTTAAAGAAATTACTCGCGTGATTTAAAATTTCTCAAGATTTATATTCTTCAAAGCGATTTTGCCAAGGATTTGTTCTCCCAAACTTAATAGTAGCTTACGATTAGGTTCTTTATTCCTATTACGAGTCGTTTAGAAATCTTTCTTCTCGTATCTTTAAAAGCTACAACTTGTAATGAGGAGTATGTTAGAAATTAAACTTGAGTGTTTTTCAATAATGGCGTAATGTCAGGATGACGAGTCCAAAAAGATTCCACATCTATTAAAATCATTAGGATTTTTGATAACGTGTTTTTTTTCACACTACATAAGTAAAACAACAAATTATTCATATCTATTATTATTTAGCAAATAAAAAAACTACTTTTATATGCATTTGTCGCGCTCCTAAAAAAGACTGTTATGGTTACATCAATATACACCACTTGTAACTTATTTCGATTGTATTTTTTTTTGTAAAATAAAAAAAAAGCTATCTAGATAAAGTCCTTTATCTGAAACTGAAATTTGAGATTTTACCAACGACTGTGTCGCAACCGCCATAAACGTAACGTATATGATGTTTGTATGTACGTAATATGACACACAGCTTACAGGCCTTGTTACTAAGCTCATTTAAATCCGAATTAATGTGAGCGGTCACAAACAGTGTCAATATAAAATGTATTTTTAGAAGCGCCATGGCATGACTAATGAAGCCAAAACGTGCGTTTTATACAAATAAAGTAGCCCTTTGAATAAACAAGCGTTCGGCAAACTTAACAAGCAATTATATGCATATTTATGGGACAATGGAACTAATGAGTGGAGAAACTTAGCAAACAACACGCTATTTGGATAGTGAGGAAATTATTTGTTAATGAAATAAAACGATTAGTAAATTCCATATCTATAAATGTTTTTGTTAAGAACAATGGTAAAAACTATTCAAGACTACATTTTGAGGCTTATTAAACCTTACTGGGCTTAGTATAATGCTCAAAGTTTTTTTTTAATCGAACAGGGGGCAAACGGGCAGGAGGCTCACCTGATGTTAAGTGATACCGCCGCCCATGGACACTCTCGGACATGCCAGAGGGCACGTTTTGATTTGAAAAAAAAAATTAAATTCAATACACTCAATAAACAACTTTAAATAGTATGTCTAACGCAAGAACTCATCAGTACCAATCTAGTGGATATTATGAAAAAGTACAGGATGTAGATTTTTTCGAATTTTAATAAGAATTAGTAAAAAAATGGCAATTTTCTTATGAAACGCCAAATAAATTATAATATATTAGAACAATTTTTTGCAGCTGATGACCTCATCTATCCCCTACTTGCGTTTGATCCACGACTTTTTGGCCACCCTGTATACGTAAAGGGAGTTTTATTCAAATGAGTGGTTGTCGCAAAAACCAAAGAGTGTTGCCATCAGCGATGTCATTATGGTGATTATTTAAACCAATAAAGTATTCATAATCCTATAACCTATTTATTATTTCAAAAGCTTGAGGTGTCCTTAGTGACATGAGATATTAAAACTAGACAAACACAATTGTTTCTCTTTTTAAAGAGACTTATTGAAAGAATTTTAAATTTACTTAGTTGACATGATTAAGCTCTATGTATCTAAGTCTAAAATATTTTAAAAGACGAAACTGTGCGGACAAACGGTAATATGACGTATCATGTCGCGTGACCAATCACACACAATCCAAACGCACCGTCGTTAATTTTTTTTAATAAATTTTTATACATTCACTGCGAGGTTTGAATAAATTTCGCACATTGATCTTATCTATAATCTATGTAGAGAATGAACAAAGTGAACTTTTAAATTGGCAACTAACCAACGCTTCGAAAAGTGAAAACTTTGAAATTTCGACACAAAATATGTGTTGAAAATTGTAACTATGTATTTCCCTTCTCCCAATCATAATTGCATGCATACGTATCAGTTATAAAAGATAAATACAATGAGATGGCTTCACTGCTTACGAAATTATCTTCTAGGCGTATTATCTTGCAATGTACATAATGCATCTTGTAATTTATATGCCCAAGTATCAAAGGGGAGTTACACACTAGGTACAGGACTTTACTTTAGAACAATTGACTCAGAATCGTTAAATATTGACCTCCGAGGTTATTGAATTTCTTCCAATGGTATATATTATATAGCGTACGACCCTACTCCATCATAGTATTTACATTTAAATAATTTGTTGTCTGTCTGTGTGCGATCAAACCGCATACAAAATACATCCGTGCTGGACAGAATGCAGAAGAGTGAAGTGCTTATGACGATTAAGAAAAGGTAACCTCAAATATTTCGGATACGATTTACGATTACGATAGACGTTATCGTAACACCAAATACGAGTTTCCTCAACTACATAGGCACAGTGGCAGGTAGAAGGAAACCTGGCCGAAGACACACGTCTTGGTTGAAGAATCTTAGGCAATGGTTTGGTCAAAGGACCAAGTCATGTCAAGTCACGTCAAGTCATGTTGAGAAATACGGTATCTAAAACTAAAGTTTAATAATAATAATTTATTGGAAGAATATGGTACAAAAATGTGTAAGGTGGTACAATCGTAAGTTCGCATATTCTGATTTACACAATGGCGCGCAAATTTGTTTTTAAAGGAATTTTACATTTTAATTTTTCATATCATACGTTATTAAATTGATATCAACTGCAGTTTCTCACGCAAATAGTCATTGTCGCAAATAACCAAGTCGACTAACTCTAGTCGGAAGATCTTTTAATTATTTTGGTAACATGTTAACATTATTTCGCTTAAATTCTGTTAAAAATTAAATCCTCTATATTTAAAGCACCCCGATAACCGCACAGTGCATTTCAAATTATAATTTCTTATATTAGTAGAGTTTAAAGGATTATGAGTTCTTGTTTCGCATAAGACCTCAAATATATCGACTTGAATACGAATAACAAACAAATTATTGCAAGTACATATGTGTAAAAGCCCTTGTAATAAACATTCTTTGAGCTTTTTGATGTGAGCCCGGAGGCACTACAAGTTCAATGCGATATGCTTTTAATTTTAATAGACTGTTCATGTGAATAACGGGCTATCAAATTGAATGACGGCTCTCAATTGAACTCTTAGTGGTTATTTTACTTATAAACTCGTTTCAAAGTATATTATATCGTTTGATAAACGTCTGTTGATGATTTAAGTTGTTATTTTTCTAGGGGTTCATAATAAGTTCTAGGAGTTCTGTTTCTGAAGGAACAGTGTTGGCCTAGTAGATTTAACTTACGCATCCCTGTGGTCGTGGGTTCTAACCCCACTGTGCTAATGGACTTTCTGTCTATGTATGCATTTAATATTAGCTAAAGTACGGTGAAGACACCATGAGGAAACCGGCAGATTGATCACCTTCTTGCCTATTAAGAAAAAACAAATGAGCACGAAACCAGTACAGAAATCTCTCAGATTCTGGTTCTCTTACTCTAGTTCTTTTCTGACAAATCTATGTGCGTATAGCGTTATGTAGATCTTTATATATATAAATCTTCTTTGCATGTGTTTGTAATTAAACTTATAAACGGGGCTCCTCCTAAATTGTTGGATCTGTTCAAGTGGATCGTCAATACATTACAAAAGATAACTTTTTTTTTCTTCATTTTATTCAGTTTTTTGTACACGCGGTACGGGACAACGTCAATAAATATTTATATCCCTTAAAACGTTTTATTCAAAGGCAATATTAGATCGTAATGTTTACAAGTTAACATTTAAACAGAGAAATGCGAAACATACTCGAAACATGTTAGAGATATAGGCCTACCTTGTATTGTGTAATACGAAATTGTTTGACGTCACGGAGGTCAGTGACCCTAGTCGCTCAGTTATGTCCAACAGTATAGACATAGTTCTGTGTCTTTTGCAACTATTCATTCCCGTTTTCCGAAATATTTCCACGATCGTTAAAGTAATTTTTTCATAGAAATCATGTTGGCCAGTTGAATACAGACCTTGTGCTAGAAGCTGATAAAAAAAGTTGTGTGAGAGCATGACTCCTGCTGATAAGGAGACTTCTATGGAACATTTGAAACTGACAGAACTCATAATAGTAAGTTACCGTAATAGGAAATTTGTATTGCCCATGACATCAAAGAACAAATCATTATTACTAAAACCACTTCGGGTAGTTCCAACACGACCCAGAAGATCCCGGAGTCATCATTCAAGAGAGAGAGAGACAATTCCTCTTGGCTCCGACCGACTTTTTTTTATAAAATTTAGTTTAAGTAAATAATACTAATTTTCTATGACACATTTGTAGAAGGTAAAAAAACAATACTTTCGAGTTTTTAATCGATTATGAGGATATATAGCTAGCTGTATAAACTTATGTATTTATTCCTATATAACTTATGTATTATTTAGGTATTTATTTGCTTTATTGACACATAAATTATTATAGAAACTAACTAGATAACTAGAGCGTTATAATCTGGGCCCCCACAAAAGAGACTTCGGAAAAAATGTTTTATATTCCGACTAGTAAACTCTAAACAACTTTTCTTTTAATTATTTTTCCTTTACTTTGTAAAAACACGATTATATTGTTCTTAAATAATAAGTGAAATCATTGATCTGTATTTTATTTGCATGTTTGTTAAATACAAAAAAGTTTTTTTTTTTCATTTTATATAGAAAATAATTTAGTGCCACGGAGGTCCCCAAACCTATACCTTTACTCCTTTGTTGCCCCGAGGCTGCCAGTCGTCTAAATCTGGCCCTGGTTATAATATACCAGCTAAAACTTAATATTACTTAGTGTACCAGTTTAACACAAAACCCTATTCACACAACTGTGTTTTCGCCAAAATTAAGACATATTCCGAAGGTTAATATTACATAACGCAATCTCGGTCAAAATGGCTTAAAACTTAAAACAATTTATTGATTACATCATTCCACGCAAAGATTGAATGTTACATTTGTTTCCTGATCCTTTCTCTCGTGAAATATCAAGAAAGTTATATTAATATTGACGCACGCTTTATCTCACGATATTTCACAGCACTAATAAAATACATAAAAATAGCGCTATATTCGAGCTCGAGCATTACATTAGTTTATATTATTATATTTAATATTGTAATATAAAAGGGCCTGGGACTAGTGCTAGACGGGCTACTTCTAATTAATTTGCGATATTTGTTTTAAAATAAGTGTTGTTTGATGATTTGCTATTTTAAAAGAGTACCTACCGAGAACTTTTTACGCCGGCTTTTTCTCTCGCCCTACACATTCTGTCTTCTTTGCGATGAGTAGGGATGTCTACCGATTTAAATTAAATGACATGGAATAAGTGATACCTGTATCTTATGTTCCATAATAAATATATTTTATTTTTTATTTATTTTATTAGTACACGACCTCAGACGGAGCCTTCTCCAAATTCTTCCATTTGTCTTTCATCGCTCATATTTCAATCTTTCCTATTCTCCTTTTCCCAGGTGTCTCATGGGCGTCCTCTCTTTTTTCACACCACTTAATCACGCAACTTAATTATGATTATTATGTTAATTATAAAAAGTTATCGCTGTGGTAGTCTACATTCATTTTGGCTACATATTGTGCTGATAATAGGAGAAAAGCGCCATGTAATGTCCAGTACTGATTACCAGGAGACTTTATTTAATTTAAATTTAACAAATACGATAAATCGTGTTCGAATACTAAAAAGAAACCCATCAAAAGATCGATTACGCTACCTTTTTCCCGTAAAGCATTGATATCATATTATGTGATTAGAATATGCGTGCGCGCATGAGAAACGAATGGAATAGGTTATCCAACTATTACGGTGGCATCTCATTTACATTATCATGGCACGTTATGACATAATGTAGTAATTTCATCAAAAGTAGGTCTATTGCACAGAATGTCCTTAAATATCAAATGGTCGGATTATACTTGTATGTATGTACGTTTTGTATAATCTTAATATATATAAATTACGTGTCACGTTGTTTGTCCGCTATGGACTACTAAGCTACCGAACCGATATCAATCAAATTTGCACACCGTGTGTAGTTTGATCCAACTTAAAAGATAGGATAGATTACATCTCAATTTATACCCGTAATCTTATTTTATTGAAAAATATTTGTTAATTATATTTTGATAGTCATAATTCTAACAGATGGCGCTGTGTTGAAAGTACCAACGTTTCACATAAGCTACAATTTAATGGCATAACCACCAAAAAAGCATGGTGGATTGGTGTTCTCCTGCCGTTTCTCTGGAATAGTTTACTACTACACAGCAACGCTTGGCTGAGTCTACTAGTAAATTTATATTAAGGGCAATGCAGAGGCGATGAGAACTTATGGAAACTGATCGTGGTTGGTAACACAGAAGGCAAAAGATCACGTGGCCGTTCATCAAAGAGATAGACAGATAAAAGACTCATGGTCCTAAAAACTGTACACTGTTACACTAGCACTGGACAGAAACCGGTGGTAGCAGATTGTTCGCACCAGATGTTTCCTTCTGATCACGACGGTCAGACATGAGCTACTGTCTGAAGAGAGAGAAGGGTAATTCAAAGATGAGACTCACAACTCAGAGTGCCATTTGAACTCAGTGCTAAATAAAACATATTTCTGTGTAATGATATTTTACGTTATTCAAAATTTTGTTATGGTAGCGCCTGTAATTCATGACTACGAATACTATCAATTAATTTTATTGAAAAAATCATACTAAAACGTCATTAATATCTATCAATCATTTTACTTGTTTTTTGTCCTTTAAATTATTACCTTTCTCCATAATAACCGTTTACTAGGTTTTATTGTTTGTAGAGTATTTTGTTTATGGCTATTATGTATTGTGTAATCGCATATTATTACTAGCAGAACAAGAACGATAAATTTTACGATCCGCCCATACGATATATTTTTTTTTTGTAGAATAATAATAAAGCGTTTATTTGAAAAGAAAGTGGTACATTCATTGATTAATTATAAAAATAATATATCAAACTAGCTGGCCTGGCGAACATCGTACCGCCTAACAGTCGACTCTTTATTTTTTTTAAATACTTATTCTGCTATTCGGGACACCGGTCTAGCTAGTAAGAAAAAAAAAGAAATTTGATAAGACAACAAATACATTATGTCAAAAATTAAAAATTTACCTTCCCGGAACCCCACCACTAACATTTGAACTTTATGATATGGTTTTAAAGTTCAAATTGACTTTTAAGTATTATTACGAATATTTTGTATGGGAATATAGAAAAGTGTTGTTTTTAGACTTTTCCACTCAATTTTTTTTAATTTTTCTCTCCGTAAAACCATCCTCGTACTTCAAGGAATATTATTTAAAAAAAATTACTTAGACAAATCGGTCAAGCCGTTTTCATGTTATGTCGTGACAACGGAAAACGGGTTTCATTTTTATATATATAGATTATAGCATAGTAGGTAATATTTCACAACATATAATGAAAAACAAAAAAACAAAAACCCCCTTAACAATCAAATTGCCCCCAAAGTTGGGCGTGGGCCTCACGTTGAGAAATATCCTCTCCCACACTAAAAAGGCCTTGTTTAAAACCTTATTTAAATTTTTTTAGCGTTTGTTGTTTATGAGAATTAAATATGTATTTCATAATTCCAAAGCGTTAAGTATAATAATCATTTATTTAAATTACCATATTTTGACAAGTTAATGGTAGAAAGACGCTAATTACTATTGAGTAATAGCAATTAGCACAGTAAAAATGAATTTTTAAATACATCATTGATATCTCGTTAAAAATTTCCGTTATTTCAACTGAAATTATAATTATGTATATTCCACCACCTCTTTGTGGAACCCGTGGAGGTTTTTCCGAACCGTTACGACTTAGGAGCCTTCATGAAGAGTGTACCATTATTTCAAAGGTCGGTAACATACACGCGGCGTAGTAAATGTTATGGTTAGCACTTTATCCAAAGTCCCGCCTGCCCGTTTGCCTCCTGTCCTATAAAAATATGGGATAAATAGCAAGTTAATTGTGGCAGTTATGAGATAATTAATAAGACTATATGCAGTATGTATGTTTATCAAATAGAGCGAAATAATCATGTATATTAAGCTCTTAAATATTATTTATTAATTTAGATAGAGCTAAACTATAAAACGATATTTATTTATAAGCAAAACAAAAGCTTCTTTATTAAAATATTAATTTCTCTTTTTTGTACATACACTTTGCATTTTCTGTTAACAGTTACTCATAGTAAGTAATATGAAAACTAAATAAATATTCAGTTTTAATATATTAAAAGGCGGTTAAAGGAAACTTATTGAAACTTTGATTTTATTCCCTTTGAATTAGAGACTCTTGGCCTATAGGTTGAAATAATGCGTTGTTAACAGTACAATAGAGTTCTAAACAAAAACATTTACAATTTATCCTTAGGCATTTTTACCTCAAATAAATTTTGGATGAATTTTATTCAAAGTTGATTTCTCTCGTTACGTCAGAACTCGTACAATCACTTATACTCAAGTACTAATGTGTTATTAAATATTCTACTCTCTTGTATTGAAAGGACTTTCTGTTTAAAAGTGAATACCCTGCTTTTTTTTATTACGGGCAGACTCACCTGATAATAAAATATATCTACATATATATATATATAAGTGACGCCTCCCTTACTACTTACCAGAAGGCTCGCAATATTAGTTCGTAAATACTTCAGTGGTTCCATATAGTGGTGGTGCGCAGCAAAAACTACATTAAAAACGCTCAGTTGTGGAACGACGGACGTCGAGGTGATACGGGTGGAATTTCGTTCATAATTAACAGCGCTAAAAAAATCATCAACGGATTTCATCTGTTTCTGATATTTTTTATCAAGCAATTATCGACAACCTTCTGCGTGTGACACGCCAACAATATGTAGGGATTAATAAAACGTCAACGATGTTTAACTTCACCGTATGACCGAATCTTAAACACTCAAATAATTAATTGTACATCCGGGAATTGAACACACGACCTCAGGCAAATGTATTGTATTGTTAACATTTTGTCATGGGTATGTTCGTATAGTCACTTTTTTAACCGACTTCAAACAAAATGAAGATGGTCATAAAAACAACTTGTATTTTTTGGTCTTAGTTCAAGCTCGTCGTGGTTATTTCTTCCATACCACAAGACTATAGAAAGCTCTAGAATAAAAAGATTAGAATAAGAAATTATCAACCATAATTTGATTATTAAATAGACCTTAATTGAACCGCCATGATGCAAGAAATTTTCTGTTTCTAAAACCTTGTCTAATATATAAAACTATGGTGTCACAATGTTCGTTCGCATACTCCTCCGAAACGGCTCTACCGATTCTTATGAATTTTTCTATGAATATTCGGTAAGTCTGAGAATCTGACAAAATCTATTTTTCATCCCCCTAAATGTTAAAGGTGGTCCCCCCTACATCTTTTTTTTTATTTTTTAGACAAAACTTTATTATAGAAGTAGAACCCCTAATTTTATTATAGAAGTTATTTTATTAAACTAAAAAATGTGTCCGAGAAATAATATACATGGCAAAACAACGTTTGCCTAATTGTATATAAAATTAAACCGAGAATCTCAGATTTAGTAATCTCACAAAAAATTACAAAAAATGTCAAGCATTAATTAAAATCCTTTACTTGTCCATTATGTCACAATTAAGTAATGGAGCATATGTCAAGATTTTTAACATTTTGAATTGTAATTGGAAAAAAAAATCGACCTATTGTAAGGTATAGTAACATTTGTTACGCTCATTACATTCTCTAATTGTTAAACTATATTAATATACTAGTGGACCCGACAGACGTTGTCCTGCATGATATTTCAAGCAATTAGTAAAGCAAAGTATGAAAGTACCGACTGCAGCGCCATCTGGCGGGCTGATTTGTGAATCTAAACCATTCCCAGATCCCCTTGAACACACACAAAAAAATTCATCAAAATCGGTCCAGTCGTTTGAGAGAAGTTCAATGACATACACACTCACAGAAGAATTATATATATAAAGATAACATAATTGTCAATAACGCAACTTAGATATAAACATTTTACCATTGGGTATTAAGTGATACCGCCCATGGACAGACAATGTCAAAAGTAAGAATTAAAACCGCCTTACTAAGGACCCAAAGTCGAATTGGAATTACTTCGTGTAGCTTGATAATAGATGAAATGCCTTAAGTAACAGTTTAATCTTATTGCACGACTGTGAGTACGGCTAATAATGCATTATGGTATTGGATAAAATAATTACATGAACACTAGCGTCACTAGAGGGGCAGTTGGATTAATGTTCATAAATAAATAAAATAATAAAAAATAGAAATCACTTTATTTGACGCAAAAACAATAACATTTGTACTAACAAACATACCATAGGCAACAAATCTTTGGGATACACTATTATTTTAGGTTAACCTCGTATATATTATTCTATGAGCACTAGCGTTTAAACTATTTGTATCTTAAATGCTAGTTCCTTCCAGTGTCATTAAGAAATTGGTTAAGTTGTTTTTAATTAGATGTTTATTTACGTTATATGTTTATTAAACTAAAAGAAGGTAATCTATATAAGTTGCAATTGGTGAGATCGTAGTAAATGTAACTTCAACAAGATTTTTAAGCCTTGTGGATGAGAAACTTGATACGAGATATATTTAGAGTTATTTAGGTAATTATGGACACTAATATTTAGTTTACTCATTATTATTCTTAATCATTTACTTAACTTGAAAGAGGTACATACTATGGCGGATTAATTAAAAAATCACACAATCTGCTATATCTAACTAACATACAACTGCCAAATTATAATTAAAAGCAATTAAATTAATAATCAAGTCATATTATATGTATGTATCTTAAAACTTACAAACTTAGAACTCCTACGCAATATAGAAGCACCTTTAGAAATCTAATAACTTTTCGTTTGAAACCTTGTAATTATTTTATGCAGTCGTTAAGACCTTTATTAAACTATCTCTCTCTTTAGTCAGTAGCTCATGTTTGAGGGTCGTGGTCAGCAAGGACACATCTGAAGCTGACAATCTGCTTCCACCGGTTTCTGTCCAGCGCCTCTCTTCGATCGGTCCATCTGGTTGGTAAACCGCCACGTGATCTTTTGGCCATCTGTGCTAACCACGATCAGCTTCTCCTAGTTCTCATAGCCTCTGAGCATTGTATGGTATGATAAAATTATTAAACTCAGAAAACTTAAGTATATGTATTAAAATTTATGACTTTTAATGATTCTAATGCATGAATTTAAAATAGTTGATTATTAACATGTTACGCCCAGTTTCTATATCGCTAATTTGTACGAGTCGTCGATATATATGTAAATTATTTATAAAGTGTATTTGAAAATTGTTGTTTTTATAGCCAACGAACCGTTGATGTTACGTGTAAATATAAACTGAGGCATAAGTTTACAATATGTGGGTTTACTTTCATTATTTAAGGCTGACCATCTCATTTAGCATTTTATATAATATTTATTCTCAGTGTGCAATTAACACTGGCTCCTACGGTGAAGGGCTAATTTAGCAAACTGTCATGCCTTTTATTTTAGTATCTATGTGATGCAGAAATGTGCCTAGTCAGTAGACATGACTAGTCAGTAGAGTAGAGTTTCATATCATTATTATCTAACACTGCAAATAGCAACACTTAGAAGAGAATCACACTGTTAATGTAGACATAGACATAACATCTATTATTACTAACGAAACACACACACAGAAACACACAAAATAATAATAATAATCAAAAAAGAAAAATAACAAAAATTATGGAATAAAAAGGAATAAGCTACATAGTATCTGGCCCTGGCTCAGCATTATGCTGAGGAGCAGACTGTTCCACAGCGCTGGTCATTCTGGTAGAGATCACAACAGCTAGTTTGCGCGTCAGTCGCAAAAACATAATGTAATAATAATAATACTTAGTAGAAGAAATAATCAAAATTGCTTTACGCGTTTCCGAGGTACACGTACAAATGTGCCAGATGTGCTAATTTACGCGTCATAGGTAAAACTATGGTAAAACATATAGGTATGACGTAATATATTGCGTAAATTGAGCTACTTTTGGTGATTCCCTGTTTAATTCAATAGCAGAGAAAGTGCTGTACGAATAACAAGGATTCAATATAGCTTTGTAAGGCAACAGGCAAAAAGCCTGCTTACGTAACCAAGACTGTGTCCGCATAGAACAGATACTAAAAATGCTTCAGAAATAATAAATAGATAGATATATTTATTATTGTTTATTTTTCAGATACACATGAATTGTTGAAAAAAAATTGGAATGAAATTAGACTCAAGTTCTTCCTTATTAATTTATTAACACACCACAACGGATATATCTTTTTGTGTATCTTATTCTGGTAGCTTTCTATGTCTAAGTTATTATTTCACCGTAAATCGAATTCAGTCGTAAACAATAATAATATGGAAAAAGGGAGTTAATTAAAAAACACTAAGTATTAAAAACATCAATAAAAAGCGTTTTGAAACAAATACGTTTTTAAATTTCGTCATTCAATTCGTTTTATAATATTCTACAGTTACAATTTTATTATAAAGTATGAAATATGGAAAAGCTTTATTTATTTACATAATTACACTGGAAGACTTTAGATCAAAGGGTCGTAATGTCATAAGCACGAAGTAATTTGTAATTCTGAGCATCTCGACATTATTATCTCCGACTTTCATTTTCGCTAATAGATATATTAAAATTTATAATCTAGATCAAAACAAAGGCTTTTAATAAAAGATTTTGTTTAATTAGGACTTATTTGAGTTACATTATAAACCTCATCACATGCTATGTATTAAACTTTCCAGTATAATTTGATTTTAATTACCTTATTTATATAGCTGTGTTTATTATTAAGAAATAATAACTAATTTGTCAAATCTGAAGACGGATATTGCTAGTAACATCCTAAAAGGAAAATCTAAAAGATATTTTACGAATTTTCTCATCAAGCGTTTAATTTTTTTCTGTGCTATTAATACGAAATTTCGAACTTACGAGTGCGTCTATAAGGTGGAAATTTTTTCGATTAACAATATTGTTTTCCGGTTACAAATTCATAATTCCGTGAAAGTAGCTTTGATCGTTTCAGATCAATGTTTTACCGAAGTCAAATTCGGTGGGTGTCATTAAAATCATAATTCTCGTATGACCGAAGGCCGAATCTTAGGAAGAGTCAGGGAGAGAGGTGTAGACGACTCGTCGGTATATAAACGTACAGATCGTGTGGAGAGCATCATACAACCACGAGACCTCCGAGAGTCAACATGAAAGCATTCTTGGTAGGTATATGTGTGCAGTGAAAGTGATCTGTGACCTGTGTGTGACCCAAGAGGCTTGCTTCCTCATAGGACTGTGACTCAGTGCACGCGGCGACCGCTACACTTCAGTCGCACTATCACGACTTTTGCACTGGCGATCTTTTACACGCAGACGAGTGGATACACTTGGGTCACTTTGGTAATTTATAAAGGAAAGCTTTATATTAATATGTTTTATTGCACTTTAGGTATTAGCGGCCGTTGCGGCTATCGGCTCGGCAAGACCCGAGGCGGGATACAGTTACAATGCGCCTGGAGGAGGAGGTGGCCTAGGCGGTCACGGGGGTGGCATCGGCGGAGGCTTCGGCGGTGGCCATGGGGGCGGCTTCGGAGGTGGATTCTCATCCGGTGGACTCAGCTCTAGCAGCTTCGGTATCGGAGGCGGTCTAGGAGGTGGAGTCGGAGGTGGAATCGGTGGAGGATTCTCCTCAGGAGGTTTCTCATCTGGTGGATTCTCATCCGGAGGTGGTGGTGGATTCTCATCCGGAGGTGGCGGCGGATTCGGCGGCGGCTTCGGTGGCGCCCCAATTGTCCAGAAACACATCTACGTCCATGTCCCACCACCAGAACCCGAAGAACAACGCCCACAAATCATCTCTGGTGGCGCCATCCCCCAGAAACACTACAAGATCATCTTCATTAAGGCCCCAGCACCTCCCGCCCCAGTTGCGCCCATCATCCCCGCCCAGGCTCAAAACGAAGAGAAGACCCTCGTCTACGTGTTGGTCAAGAAACCCGACGAACAGCCCGACATCACCATCCCAACTGCTGCCCCCACCCAGCCCTCAAAACCAGAAGTTTACTTCATCAAATACAAGACCCAAAAGGAGGGTGGTTCTATTGGCGGTGGTATCGGATCTGGAATTGGCGGTGGAATTGGCGGTGGAATTGGCAGTGGTATCGGCGGTGGTATTTCTGGTGGTAGCATCGGAGGTGGTCTGTCCCTTGGCGGCGGCAGCATCGGTGGCGGTCACGGCGGCAGCATCGGTGGTGGACACGGTGGCAGCATCGGAGGTGGCAGCATTGGTGGTGGCAGCATTGGCGGTGGTCACGGCTCATCAGGAGTCAGCACCTCATACGGTCCCCCCGGCCAGTCCGGCCCATACTAAACACGCTAAGCGTGCCCCCATGTGATACCTGCTTCGCCGGCGACAAATCTAGTTTATAAGTAGAGAAAAAATTACGGTGCCTAAATGTATTTATGTAAATAGTAATTTTAATTGCCTAATTTTAGATGTACTATAAATATTTTTGCATAAAAATATCGTTAAAGAAACAAATGCAATCTTTTCTTTCACCTCATTATTACTTAGTAAATATTCGTCGAAATATGAAAGTGTTGTTTGAGATGACATCTTTGACATCCTTATAATGCATTAACACATCTGAAGAACAGGTGTAGTAAGGTAGAAAGTGCAATCGTAAGCGTGGGCGATCCATTACACAACATCGAGAGTCGTGACCCCTCGCTTGCATAACAGAAAGAAGCTACATCTTTCATCATATATCTATATTTTTATTACGTAAATAAAACCCATTCTAAACAATTCAGTTGCGTAAACCTTGACTTTTAAGATTTCCCTTTTATAAATTAGCACATTTTACATAAAGTGAATAAGAAATGTTGAAGTGGGCCATTGATTTACAAAGCAAATATTTAACTCATAAATTTTCCGTTACTTTATCAAAAGATTTGTGGTTCGTTGAACCGCACCACGCATGTTATGTAATACGAAATATAATACAGCTGTAATGTTTTAAATTACCGAAATTAATTGTGCATAGGTTAATGTAACATATATAAGAGGAATATTTGTCAGACATAATAAGTTTAATCGTCAACGGAATTACTAGGAAATTTAAGGACTGACATATTCTTTAAAATCACAATTAGAAGCATTATTTTGCCTGTTATCATTAAAATATACAAATATTTAAATTTTCTATTAATAAAGGATGTAAAATATAATTCTTCAAATATTTCTTTTTAGCAATTGTATTACTTTCTTAGAATCTATTGATTATATGCCTTACAAAGGGAAATCCAATACCAAATTCAACAAAAACTTCAAATGAACTCATCAAAAGGTCACTATCATATTCAATCATCAATCTCACTTTAGCGTTGTTTTTATGGAGATATTACATATTCATTACAATCACAATAAAGTGAAGAAACGTTGCTCAATGATGACCATACGATATTTGTAACAATCCACTTTACGAAACATCCGCTCCAATGCTTAAAGCATTGTTCCAATTTCAAATTTAAACTTTTAAGTTCACAGGCGTTTGATTACGTACTTTTGCATTGTCTTAAATCTTTAATATTATACCGTATACGTCAAGTTTAGGGTATGATTTATATATTTTATTAATTCTCCTGTTGGGGCAATTATCGCGGTCGTTTGTACTATACTATAATACACCTATTACTTAATAGAACAGGGGGCAAACGGGCGGGAGACTTATCTGATGTTAAGTGATACCACCCTAAGAATTCGGTTGATTTAGCCTGAAATTTCTATATAAGTTTCATATTAGCAAAGGAATAATGATTTATCGGCAAAATTACCTACCTGTCTTTTGGATTGTGTCGATTTTTGGATCTCGAATTCATTGTTATTCTTCATATACATACATTATACGAACTCGAATCTCAAAAACTTATTGGACTAAACTACTGTTTAACTTATTGACATCTCTGACATCGTTGACAAATTTAGATGTAAATATTACAGCGACGCTATTCTATTTTCATATAAAATCGCTGTCAAACAAAATAATATGTCAATTTAAAGTGTCTGTACTGTAATTATTTAGATCTTATTATCCTTTCTACTCATCCGAAGTCCATTAATCTTCTTGGAGGCATAAGTACATTATTATATTATGTCAAGCAGATGTAGTTAATTTAAAATCATCATATAGGGGACTATTTTTAATAATAAAATTTGTTACATACAATGTCTGTCGTTCTAACTCATAATTATTAATAAATCGTTTCTATTATGTTATGCCCTTAAGGCAAAAGTCCAACTTTAAAAAATGGGGATTAATTTACTCTTAGATCCGATAGAAATTATAACCAACCGGTCATCACAATAAAAATAAGATTTTAAAATAATATTTTTTAGGTAAAAAAGGAAATCTTAAATGTCTCAGAGTACCAGGAGCGCATAAGTTCCGTGGTAGTTCTCAGCGAAAGCTTAGTGACGTACACACTCTCACTATCCGTTGTAGCTGTGCTTTTCGACAACTTTAAGTTCTGCCACGAGATACGAAAGTTCAAATTCTTATGTAATGGGACCGGTCTGGATCCAGTATTTACGTAATAAAGTAACGGAACCGCTATTGTCTTTGGTTAATGACTCAAGAATTATGAGCTTGTACTGTTCGTATTGAATTTCTTGAATAAGTTTCTTAATTATCGTTTTATTTGTTGTTGAATAATTCTTACGTCTCGAAAGTAAAAAGTTACACAAACTTATTTATTACCATAAATTAAAGACTAATTATATAAATTAAACCATTAATTCATATTTTAATGACACACTTCTTAATATATATTATATGCACTATGACATAATAAATGTAATGTCCGTAACGGTGAGATAAGCCTTCGCGTGACGCAGCCATTGTCTCTGAAATTCTTCCGGGAAACAGATGAATATTTAGAATTAATTTCTTCTTGTTACTTAGCAACAGAGAAAGCGACGTATAAAAAGGTATTTTGTATGGATGTAAAGCTACCTTGTACAAGAAACAATCAGTATGTGTCCTAGTTTTTATGCAAACGTGACGATTGTATTGTCTGACTTAATTGAGATATTAGTTTAATAGTTACAACCTAGTCTGTGTTTCGGCTCTCTCATTGTTCATAGAAATTTTGTTTCGATTTTTAAATTTTCCTCTTTGGTCCTTGGCCTCTTTGAAAGCGGCCATGTTTTCCATGAAACATCTATTTGTCTATTGTCGTTTTAGTCTGTGGTTCGACTCTCATTGTTAGGAATTTGGTTTCGATTTTTAAATCCTGTCTATGGTGCTTGGCGTTCCTATGGCCATTTTTTATACATTCTGAAGATTCGAAGTTTGATTTTTATAGGTCATTTAAATATTTTAAATGGCTGTGACCTATTCAGCCAGTATTTTAGTTTTATGATGAAATATTTTACTACAGATAATATTTAAGCTTTCAAATAGTTTAAATATTAGATTGTTAACGGTGCAAGACTATTGCATAGAATTACACAAGAGTTGAACGAAAGCGGATCTTTCATCCTTTATTTCAAACACGTCTGCCGACATTTCAAATGTGTGTGTTAACCGCAAAACGAATTGTTTGGTATTTGTATTCACTTTCTTTTATTGATGGGAAATCAACTCATTCATATTTACATAATATCAGTGAAATCTTTTTGCTTTTTTAGGTTTAGGAAACACATTACAAAATACATATATAGTAAAAAAATCGGCGGGTAAACATTTTTGGGGATAATAAAATAGGCTATTTTTACTCTGCAAATGGAATCAATATTAAGGATATATGACTTTGTGAACATACTTAACGCTAAGAGTAAGTTACCATTGTGGTCAAACTTTTCTCCGGCCTCGAACCTTCGACCAATGGTTAGAAACGTCATTCACGCTTTAAATGACCAATCAAACGCAAATAATGCACGACCCATTGTGGTGTTAGACTCCTTACAATAAAAAAAATTCAGTAAAAACATACCAAACAAGAATTATGATAAGAATAACTTATCTTGCAAAAACCTGTCCAAATTGTAATCAAATTATCACTATTTCTGATATTTAACGTGAAAGTGAGAACCGTAGCGTAATTATCGCTTGTCCTCAATGCGATCTTAAACTCAAATATTTAGTAGAAAAATAAATTGTATATTGTAGCGATATTACGGCAGGTTCCTAAACATTTCTCAAAATGTTTTTATTTCATCTATGTTACGTTTCTTGATTGGTTATAAGATTTACGAGATCTACGGTGATTTGTCTATTGTTTTCTGAGAAACACATATAATATACATACAACCTATAGATGTCTACGATAATAGAAGATACTATCAATTCTCGTTTCGTTACGAACTAATTGAAACGCAAAAATTTCACAATTATTATTTAAATAACGACATTTTACATTCCTCGGGAATTTTTATTATTTTAAATTAAGTAATTTTAAGTGGAAATATATTATAATTTTAATTAGAATATGTATTAGAGTATGTTAATAGAAGAATAACCACTGAATAATTATTTAAAACATTACAACACAATTAATTTTATCTTATTGTATATTTAAAACATAAACTTCTTTCCTTTTTTACTACATTTATCTGAAAATGACAACAATGATTAAGGTTTATTCACGTTCATGTTTGCCCAGGGAGATTGTAATTTAAAAAAACATTCGCCTACAGACGCCGCAATTATCTCTCGATTTAATTTTTAAAAACTTATTTTATATCAGCTTTTAGTTTTTAGTTTTTTTTTGTATTAGATTGAGTTGGGCCATTCTAAATTTTCTGTGCTACATACTTGCAATTTAATTTAAAACACTACACTTTACCCTAAGTTTGTATGACAATACTTGGCGATTAAAAAGAGTGGCGGAAAGTTTCTTGCCAGTTCTTCTTACCCGCCCTTCGCCCTTGACTTGCGAACTGGTAGTAAATGTAAATTTACGATTAATTTAACTTGACGATTCAAATGTGTACTTGGTTACCCACTTGAATAAAGATATTTTGAGTTTGAGTTTGAGTTAAATATTTCTGTTTTTTGTTTTAGTTTCTTTCTTACTAGGGTTGCCTGGAATATATTTCTAGTTAGCGATAAGGCCGCCCGTTGCATCCCTAATAATTTATGTTATTTGTTTTTATAATACTGTAAATGAATTTACATAAATAGAAATACATTAAAATATGTTTTCTATTAAAGAACTAATTCACTAAGAAATGGTAACAAAAAGATTTCTAAATATTTTTGTATGGCGTCCGCAGCTATGGAATACATAGCTGAATTTCTTAAATTATACACTGTTGTCCTATAGAGTAATAAAAGCGGCACCTAAAACTTTATAAACTTTATTCTCTATCGCTTTTATATTTTTATGCATACACATTTTTATATGAACAACGCCAATTGGTCCTTACAGGTAATAATAATCCAGAGGCGACCTCTAGAGGTCTAGAGATCAGATGCTAAAACTTCATCCATTACATTTTTATGGGCCAACGTTGACAACTTTTGGTTTAAAAACGTGACGGTCGTCACGAAGTTGAAACCGAACGAACAAGTGTTTGGGCAGATAGAAAGAAAAATCATTTGTTCACATTCGGGGCTAGAATATAATCTGTATTACAATTTAATTGGGAAATAGTATCGTTTAATAACAGGTCCTTTAAGTAAGTTCAGTCAAAGGGCAAGTGAATGGTTGTGATCTAGATTACTGATTTGGTTGCAATACTTGAAAGTCTTGAACCGATATCTATAATAGGAGTGAAGATTACCTATGTTAATTGTGATCTCAATTCATATATTTGTAATATCAACACGGTAATGTTTTATGACGAGCGGGCCGGGGTTCTCGAGATACTCCGACCAAAGAGTGCCTGTGTCTCTATTCCATATAGAGTGCTTATATTCTCTCATATTATTGACGTTATAAAACAAAAGAACTAAAATGGAAATGGGCTGGACATACCATAAGAGGAGCAGATAAATGGAGCAAAATTGTTACACTATGCTAAGAGGCCATAAAAGAGGTAGGCAATCTAAAAGGTGGGCTGATGAAATCATGGAAATGGCTGGAAAGACTAAGACCTGGACGAGATTGGTATACAATAAGGAAAAATGGAGGACAATGGGGAAGGCGTTTGCCCGTAGGCACACAGAATCGGCTAACGCAGATTAAGAAAAACAATAGTTATAATGTATATATTTTTTACACGCTTTATATTAGCTTCACATGTAACCGACTCCTTCGGACTCGATTTTGACCCACTTTAAACGGACAGATTTAATTCAAACTTATAAAGAATCAGCGACAATATAATAATTTCATAGATTTATCTCGAAAAAACAATGAAATTTTTTTTAAGTCCACAAAGCAATACGATTAAATTGAGACAACACGTATTGCTGCTAGGACTAAAAAGTGGAAAATAAATATAGTTTAAAAAAACTATAAAACTTTTTTCACTTTTTAGTTTGATGTGCTTTAAAGCGTGTTTTATAGTTTTTTTTAACTATATTTATTATAATAATAAGTAATTGTTTAAGATTTCATGTGGTGCATGATGTAATGGCTCCTTACAAACATTTTGCAATACAGAAAAATTACCAATTAAAAAGCATGATGGAGATCTCATAGCCAGTTCTTTTCGTCCGTTCTACGCCCTTGATTTGAGATTTTTTGTTGCCTATGTTAATAATTGATATTTTGATTTTGTAAATTGAAAATCCTAATAGAGAGTTGCCGCCGAATCTGAAAAGACAAACTAACCAAGAAATCCTTTTTAAACCGTTTTAAGCAAATTCACTAATAAAGTTAAAAGCACCCTAATTAAAATAAAAGCTTCGCATTAAGCTTTTATGATTTTATATGTTGTTTACATTGTACATTTTGTTATAATATGCTTAATTGTTCTTGGTAAAAAGATTCTTTATTTCAATTTTTGGGCCACATCCTTGTACTATAATACCACCACTATGTGGAAACAGCTGCCCACTGAAGTATTTCCGTACCAATTCGACTTGGAGAGTTTTCAACGCATTACTTATATTTCATCACAGTATAGTATTGATCAGATATTATAGTATCAGTATATATAGACAGTATATAAACGCATAATTAACGGGCTTATAAAAAGTTAATTACTGGTCAAGAAAGTTCATACGAAATGTTCTCGTCTGAAATGTCTTTAATTCAATACAATAAAGTCCATTTTCCCACGATTTTAACTACATGATATGATCAGCAAATTGTTTCATACACTTAAAATTTCATAACTAACTCTTATTGTTTTAAGATAAAGATGAGAATGGCGTAGCAAATTTCGTTAACAATTTGTAATTTTCGTGTGAACGGCTAGTAGGTAAATTGGTTACGTAATCATTACGTCACGTTGCAGTCCGCACTCTCGCGCAACCTGACCTATGACATCTTTATAGTGTTGCCATTTTTTGCAATTATCAAAATCGTTAATGCGTATTTTGAATTTTACTTTCGAAATTCGAATGTCAAAGTTGTTGGAGATTATAGTCTATGTTATCTGACGCAATGTTCTGTGTCGCAGATATATATCATGCATTCCTTATCGATAACTATATATTTATAATATAGTAGTGTTGGCTTAGTGGATTCAGCCCGACTCCCATCCCTGAGATCGTAGGATCCCCGGCTGTGCACCAATTAACTTTCTGTCTATGTGCGCATTTAACATTCGTTCGAACGGTGAAGGAAACATGAGAAAACCGGGTTGCCTTATACCCAAAAGTCGACGGGGCGTGTCAGGTACAGGCTGATCACGTCATATTTGATTGACAAAATAAACAGATATAGAAATCTGAGGCCCAGACCTAAAAAGGTTGTAGCGTCACTGATTTATTTTTAACTTATTTAAATTATGCGTCACACTTTAAATAATTTTTTTCTTCTTCTACTTGCCTATGAAATTTTTTTCTGGATTAATAATTGTTTTATCCAATACATTCCATACTTTCTCGTGGTGCCTATACAATAACTGAAAGTCAGAGGACAATTTCCAAAATCTCCAATTGTTCTACAGACTTGACCCTGGTCCATTCTCGATGTTTCATAGCCAAAACTACGATTTTGTAGAAGGCCAGAAGGTATAGGTAATAAAGAGGTAGCATTTACCCCCAATTTTGACCATATACCCCAATTTTGACCTTATACCCCAATTTCGAGCATATTTTTGATACTGCTGGTTACGGAGGATGTGGTCAAGATCTTCTCTCGCTCTGACTTTCCTCTGTTTAATGGTGTGGCATTGTCGAAACAATTTAAATCACGATCATTTAGAAATAAATTTAACAAAAAATTTAAAGTATTTTAACAAATAATAAACACAGCTGATCATAAACAGACGCCATCTTGCCTGTCAATGAGTTTATGTACATTATAAAATTTGTTTAAATCCTCCACTGAATTTGATTTATCGGTGAAATATGTAAACACTGTTTGAAAGCTAAGTGTTAATCTGTAAGGGGCATGCCATTTTTAAAATGGATTTTATGCCACCGAAAAATAATAAACACAAGGATATAGTTATATATATAGCTAACGACATTTTAGTTGAGTATAGAACTCGAGTCGATCCAAAAAGGCCGCTTTAGGAAGCCTTTTCAACCTACTAGAAAAATAAATCTTAGCTTCATCCTTATTATGCAAAAAATACTAATAAAAATACGATTTTAGTTAGTCTTTTTAACCCCCCAAAAATTCATAAGTTACGTATTGGGTCTACGGCATCCTTCGCGCATCTGAATCGCACCAATACACCGATTCTGACCCAACTCCGAATTCAGACTCGCCTCTACCACAAGCCCATAGCGATTTATATTATATTTCAACTTGGAGAACTTGGAGAAACTGATCGTGGTAACACAGAAGGCAAGATCACGTGGCCGTTCACCAACCAGATGGACCGATCAAGTGAAAGACTCATCCTCCTTAAAACTATGCACTGTCATAAGAGAGGCGCTGGTCAGAAACCGGTGGAAACAGACAATCCGCTCCGGACGTTTCCTTGCTGACGTACCTCCTGTAACCTCTGCCTGTTTCTTTGCAGTAAACTTCACAGAACTTCATGTGGCTTTTAACAAAAATAGAGTATTAATATTTTTGGGAGATGTAACATGTAGGTATAAAATAACAACCCGCGCTAAAGGCAGAGTACAGAAGAAAAAGTCCAACCATTGTAACCTAATTGGGAAATTCAAGATGGCGATCTCTATAAACTACTGTTTACGACTTCATGTTTGACCTGCATTGATGAAACGTGTTGATCCTTATTTTGATTTAAGATAGCCATCAAAGACAAAATGTGTTGCGGAATGTGATCTTTATTTATTTATTTATTATTTATATAAAAAGAGTGTCGGAGAGTTTATTGACAGTTCTTCTCTTCCGTTCTACGCCCTGGGCAGTAAATGTAAAATTAGAAGCATTTAATGTATATTTCTTTTTTGTCGTTCATAAGTGTACATTGTGTTACCTATATGAATAAATTATTTTTGACTTTGACTTTGACCACATCATTGTTATATCTTAACAATTCGAGTGAACAAACAAATAGGTCTACCTCGATAGAAGTTCTGTTTATTATTTGTATTGCTCGCGTGAGTGGCGCTTCGCTAACCAAGTTGGAATGTGCGCGCTGTACATCCAAAAGTTTAGACTTCCGCCTCAGATTTTAACTTGGCACCCGTAGACCCATTCTCTCCATTATATCCAGATTATGAACCCGACCCGTAAGTATCTTAAATAAATACACTGAAAAATATAGGCGTAAACACTGATAAATGTGAAGAAGTCTGTAACTTAAATACCATGATTTCTTCTAAATTTTATCCATAAAGAACATTATCTTTGTTTTTTATAGTCATACAAAGTAGCCTATCAGGGATGCGTTCAGGTAGATCTGTGGCCGTGAAGCTATGCAGCATGAGAGTGTTAAAACCCCTTCCTTCGAAGAAACGTTCGGTTTTACAAACTTCCAAGCGAAATTAGATAATTATCACTAAAAAAAATTCAAAGCCCTTGTTAAACGATCCTTATCCTTGGGATTGATTATCAATTTATGATTGATTTATTGATATTTACAATTAATTTAACTTCTTTTTTGACTTTCATAAGTGTACTTGTTTACCTATATGAATAAATATATTTTGAGTTTGAAAAGAGCGTTCTGGCAATATAAGTGTCCATGGGCGGCGGTATCACATCAGGTGAGCCTCCTGCTCGTTTGCCTCTTACGATATAAAAAAAATGCTTGACGTCTTCCATTGGGCCTGGGCGACAATACTATCGTCATGATATTTATTGGCGAGTCGAAGCCCGCTGGCCGGCGGGACCCGTGTTACCTCTTCAGCGATTTGTCTTAGTGATATATTAAGTAAATAAATAATAGCATTAATAAACCATAGTCGTTGTATAGGCTAAATTTACATTCAAACAAAATCGTTATTTGTTTTGTAGACATTATTGTTAATAATACTGGCATTTCTATCTAAAGTATGTATGTATTAAGAATTTTTGTCTATATAAAAGAAAAGAGCAGTGTTGGCCTAGTGGCTTCAGCCTGCGACTCTCATACCTGAGATCGTAGGTTCGATCCCCGGCTGTGCACCAATAGATTTTCTTTCTATGTGCGGATTTATCATTTGCTCGAACGGTGAAGGAAAACATCGTGAGGAAACCGACATGTCTTAGACCCAAACAACGACGGCGTGTGTCGGGCACTGGAGGCTGATCACCTACTTGCCTATTAGATTAAAAAAATTATCATGAAACAGATTCAAAAATCTGAGGCCAAGACCTAAAGAGGTTGTAGCGCCACTGATTTTTTTTTTAAACTTCGTGGTGTATTTATAAATAATTATGGATGAATATTTTCTCCATTATTAAGTTGTTTAAAGTCATAATTGTATTTTTGTTCTCAGAAACAATGCTATCGTGACAAGAGGCCAAATGGAAGAAAGTCCGCTATATGATCACAAAGAGTTTGAGGTACTCTTATTTACAAAATCTTTTCTCTTATTTATAACATATCATCTTTACTTAAACTAAAATAATACAGCACAAGTAGTTTTACATATACAAAAATCGGACCTAACGTTCATTAAGGAAGAACGAAATTTACATTTACCATAGACATAGACATAACATTTATTACATACGAAAACACACACACATAAACATAAAAAATAACAATACTCAAAGAAAAAATCAAATAAGACATATCAAAAACAATAAAAATTAAAAATTCCCTTTTGCCATTCGGTTCACTTCAAGTGTGCAATGTGTATGTACTGTGGTTGTAATTGACCCTGGCTCAGCATTGAGCCAACCAGCAGAAAGTTCCACAGCGCTGGTCATTCTGCCAGAGACCACAGCAGCTAGTTCCCAAATCAATGGCGTAGAGCGGCCGAGATCTGGCCAGGAACTCACCGTCACTCTTTTTAATCGCAAGTTTTAATTTACAAGAAAATTATAAGGAACTGCAACCGAAGGAGTATTCGTTCCTGTACCTAGAATCGAACCCAAGACCGTCCGCCCATGTGCGTTTAACTAAGCCACGGAAGCGGCAGCCACTCTATAACCGCTGCTACATCAGTTCGTGAGACCATCCTTATTTATTTCGTAATCCTACAGCTAACAAAAATTATATTAACAAACAACTAAGTACACTAATAGCCAGAGATGGAATACTAAAATATAGTAATATTTATCTACAAAAAGGTTCAAAAATTTACAAAAGGGAATAAAACAATAAAAATTATTCAATACATTTAACTACAACTACCTAATTTGGCTGTGTTGTGTGATGGTGTAAGAGTGAGGGTATGTACGTACGTGTATGTGGGGAATGCTCATGATGCAGGTGATTTTGCGCTATGGATATTCTTAATACTTCTATTAACTCTTAAATATATTTCACCAGCCAGGGGAAGAATGCGATGACTGGGAAGTCAGCAGATCCAGGGTCCATTTGGGTGCTTTAATCGGAAGTGGTGCATTCGGGAGGGTCCATGCAGCGCACCTGGATATGCCTGGAGGGGAAACCATCACAGTTGCCGCTAAAATGCTGACAGGTAGATTCTAAATATATTATTAAATTAAAAAAATATATCTCACGTTCGAATATTCAGTGAATATTATATTAATTTCCGTTTATATCCGTTAAAATGTAATAATAGGAAGATTTTACTTGCACATTGCCTGAAGAACAAATGGCCGATGGGGCAAAAAAGTCCTGTAATGGAGTCCGAGGACCAGTCGGCAAAACGTTAGACGGCCTCCGACGTGTTTGTGATGTTAGCAGAGCACGTACCAGGAGAGTTCTAGTAGCACATACAATAATTCTATAGTTCCTGATAGTTGTATGAAAGAGTTCTTATTTTGGTTCTAGACTAGAAAAATGCTCATTCTTTAGTTTTCTCTCACTCTTCTTAATTTTTTTTATAATTAAACCTTTTTATTTTTGAATGAGTTGTTTTAATGAGACCTTATTTATCGAAATCAATATGATATGCTCTGCTGTGATCGGAAAGCTGGCAGAGCATTTTACCATTTAAAAATATTTAAAAAAACTGGATATAAACGTCCAGAACTCTTTATACGAACTCTCTTTATAGGAACTATATAACTATTGTTTGTGGTACTAGATACTACTGATAAGTGCTCTGCTAACTTCACAAACACGCCTCCCACTAGGTGAAAAGATGACCTGGTGAGGGTGGAGGGAAGGTCTTGGATGCAAAGGGTGGGGAATCGGTCGTACTGGTAATTTAGGGGAAAGGCCTATGTCCAGGTGTGGATGTCAACAGGTTGAAACGAACGAAAATCGAATATCAACTATGGGATTCAAAACATGCTTAAACCGGTTTGAACTTTTGATTAGAGAGTATATACAATCACAGACATTCATTATTATTCTCCAATCTTTGTAGTATATTTCCCAGGAGTATTCTGATTTATATTACTGAAATAAAGCAATTGTTCATATTATCATTGATATATAATACTGGAATTGATATTTCTTTACTATTTTCTATCTTTAATTATATATTTTAAAGAGGTATGTAAGTTTGTAAATAAACTCAAAAACTACTGGTTTACAAAAATTCTTTCACCATTAGAATTACCAAATTATAAAAAAAATAAAAAAATAAAATAAAATAAAAACCAGCCGTACAAAAAATAGAAAAGCCCAGCCAGCGTGAAAACATTTAAAAATTTAATATATAGAAGTATGTAGTTTCTATCGTGAATACATTTGTTTACAATCCTATCATATAGTAATAAATCGAACTAAAGTAAATTAAAAACAAAATAAATCGGTTTTTCTAATTAAGACTAATATTATAAAGAGATATGATCTCTTGAATAACAACCTCATTAATCTACTAACTTCTAGAGGAATCATATGTATATCTAGGTATATCTATGATTTATAGATCTATTCAAAGCACGATTCAATTACTTGTCTAATTAGCATACCTTTAAAAAGAAACGCCTTATGAATTTTCAATAGCAATTACGTAAACTAGGAAATGAAAGTCTAGGACTGTGTAATTGTCGTCTTCCGTTTGAAGATTCTCTTAAGTTTCAACACTAAATGATGACTCATTTGAATAATTTGTAAATTTTTAGTAATCAATTTTTTCAACAAGAATGTTGTGGGCACTGGTGTACACGCAAGTTATACTTCTTTTGCGTAACAAGATAAAAATCTTTTTAAAATTTTTATTGTACGTTTGTAGAAAAAACGACACGAACAATAGCAAAATAAGGTTTTTAATACAATGAAAGTTTTAGTCTAGTTAAATAAAGGTTATTTAAATATCTCAAAAAAAATATTTCTACATAATTATACAAATGAACATTTTTTATTTTAGCATGCAGCTTGTAGAAACATAGTCTAAATATCGTACAGCATCAATAGTTGTATAAAAAAAAAGTTGACTATAGCAAACTTCAGGGTGTCGGTTTTTGTGACTTTGTGTGCGCGCATCGTAAAAATTTACTCTTATCATCATTTCCTGTCTGAGGCACATAGTATTTCAAACACAATTGCGTATTTATTGGCCTAACTCAGGATTTGAACTCGACGCCTCACAATATACACAAGCTAACCACGCAGAACGAGAATAAAAACAAACGTGGCGCTACAACCTTTTTAGGTCTTAGCCTCAGTTCTGTATCATTTTTATGATCATTTGTCATTGTCAAGTAAGTGATTAGCCTCCTGTGCCTGACACACACTGTCGACTTTTTGTGTCTAACGCAAACAGGTTTCCTCGCGATGTATTCCTTCACATTTGTAGCAAATGCTCACATAGACAGAAAGCCCATTCACAGACAGGGAACAAACCTACGACCTCAAGGATAAAGGTCACATTGAAGCCACTAGGCCAACACTGCTCGCGGAACGAGAACAGTGGTTGTAAATATTGTCGATGTACAACAGTGTGTTTATTGCCAGTTCTTCTCTTCCGTTCTACGCCCTTGATTTGAGAACTGGCAGTAAATGTAAAATTAGAAGCATTTAATGTATATATCTTTTTTGACGTTCATAAGTGTACATTGTGTTACCTATATGAATAAATGATTTTTGACTTTTGTACTTTCATTTTTCTAGACAGTACAGCAGGCGAAGAGATGCATGACTTTCTGCGTGAGATTGCGATGTTAAAGCACGTTGGTTCCCACAAACATGTTATCCGTCTCGTGGCTTGCTGTACTAGACGACCGCCGCTGATTGCGCTCTTGGAACATGCACCTAGGGGAGACCTTTTGACTCTACTAAGAGCTGCTAGAGGAAAGAGAAACATAATGAAGGAAGTAGATGTATCCAGTCGTAATGGACGACCATCTGAGGCGGATAGTAAGTACATTACAACTACTATAGAAGAAATATTTTTAATGAAAGTGACACTAAAATTTTCTGCTAGAAGAAAAAGAAAAAGTGGGATGGTTGATAGGCACAGACATACCTTAAACATAATTGATGAGTCAATCATCATGCACAATAGGTTAAGGAAAATAAAACTTAAAACTATGGAATAAAATAGCTATTGAGAATTTCATCTGTTTCATGCATGTTAGTTAATTTATCGGGCTAGAAATTATAGCGCCTGTTAATAATTAGCAGGCAAAACGACGGTGTTTCGTATTTATATTTTTTTTGTAAAAAGAACGTAAAATTAACGTATAATTCGTCCATGACTAAGCAGGCCAACTTTATTTATTTGTTTATTATTACGTCGTAATACAGACGCCATTAGAATTTTAAGAACATAAAGTACAAACGAAATATGACCGGTGTTTATAATATAGGTTCATCAAGGTTGCAGTAACTTCAGTATCGCCTGAATAAATTTTCCGTTTTTCTACCACCCAATACAAACTGCAACATTGTCGTTAAATGAGGTCATTCTCTTTGAGGGTGTGTCAAAGCCAAGCATTGATGATGCAAGCATGATTCATTGTAATTGCTTTGGCAATTAGGAAAGCTAAGCTTACGCTTGCTACTTTAAGAATAATTACCTACCAAATTACAGATATACAATACATACATATTCCTAATTAAAATCCGGCATCGCACCCACTAAAAATGACACAAAATAATAAATATTATATTTAAAAAAAACAATTTGGGGACGGTCGGGTACCATAAATTAGAAACAACATGGTACTCACAATTGACCTACTATCTACTTAAAGTCTTGCGGGGGTGGAGGGCAACCCAAGTGGTCTCCAAAAAAACGGGGTTCTTTGTACCTGGGGAAGATGTGCTACGGCGAAGGCCAAGGTTGTTAGTTATACCAAGGCCAGAACCAGTCTGTTGCACAAATCCCCGTTAACAGAAACGTTGCGCCTACTAAATGCTCCGACGCAATCAATATCTTTATACGTTCGCAGAGTAAGTTCACAGTAGCGATCTTACGTATTTTATATTAAATTGAATTGGTTTAGTACTTAGATAGTGTATGTTTTTTTTGTGAATGAATAAATAAATTTTACAGCTGAATACACTAACATAAGCGATTCGGATCCGCCGATAGAAGAGCCTGGATATTCTAAATTGTACATTGACTCGGACCAGGAGACAAACAAACACCAGTACGTAGCAGAACCAGCATTACATCTTGACAGCTCTACCATGAGAGATTATGCTTTGCAAGTAGCTTTAGGTATGCAGCATTTGGAAGCAAGAGGAATTACCCATCGGTAAGTGAATATCCAATGCTAATCAATTCTAGATTTTGCGTGTTCCCCTGTACCTATGGATTTAACAGCTACTTTGTCCTACGATGAAGGAAAACATTATACAGAAACCTGCATGTCCAGATCATCATCTTGCCGAAAAAATAATGAAACGGACACAGAATTATATTTAATGTTTATTATGAAATATAAGATACAGGTATCACTCATTCCACGTCATTAAATTTGTCTCGGTAGACATCCTTACTCATCGGCAAAGAAGAGAGACGGTGTAGACAGAGAGAAAAAGCCGGCGTTAAAACTCTCGGTACTCTTTTAGAATATCATCATACAAAATGACTATGGCAAACATAAATAGAAGAAACCAGAAGAAGAGGGATACGGTATATATCCCGTTAGGGTTACGGGACTTTTAACTAAGGGTTAGAAAGAAAGTAAGTCATTCATTCATGAGCGTAACCGTTTTGATGATTAGTTAATCTGTATTAAAGTACTATTAGTTAATAGTTAAATAATAAAAGTATGTTATTATTTCATTATCTTCGTAGATATATTATACACGTTTCCTCTATAATAGCCCGGAAACCCACAATCCGATTTTTAAACACTCACGATTCTAGACTATAATGTAAAGTGATCTGTAAAGAGCAGTACATTACCATAGACAATAGAAATAAATGTTCATTGACCTACTAATTTTTTAAAAACATTAATTAATAGAGGTTTTACTTTTCAATGTTTCCATTACGCCTATTAGTCCAGGATCCATCGCCCATTTTTGCACTTGATTAATATCAACCTAATTTTCCGTGAGTAGCTTTATTTTGATGAGACGCCCAATAATTTCCTGTACGAAACTCTCTATTGTGGTAGCTAACAGAAGTAGCAAGGATAAAATATGTTGATTTGATGATTCTCAAATATTTATTACTAACTGATTTTTTTTTTTGTTAAATCTCAAGACAATTATCTAAATTATTCGAAAAAGATTTGTCCTACAAAATCTATGGTTTGATGAAAGAGTCCCCTCTTTCCGACATGTATCGATAACGAGGTCATCATATATGATTACTAACCAGCTGATTTTATTTTTTTTACTTATGTAATGTTTAGTGATTTTATTTATGTAATTTAACAGACATATTGTCCTACAAATTGCGCGGTACGTTATCCTGGTCATACGCTCAAAAGTAGTAGTACAGATCCTTGATATAAAAATAATTACTATATGGTCTCTTATAATTATTTTCAACATCAAGATTTGTTCTTGGCGGTTTTAAGCACAAAAGGGGTTAGGACATGATGACATATTTTTCCAAAATTAAATGTTCATATTTTCGCTTCAGGGACTTAGCTGCTAGAAACATTCTAGTGGATGGCGCTGGTGTCCTCAAAGTGGCAGACTTTGGTCTCTCCAGGTCTGGGATCTACGTTCATACAAGATCTCGACCGGTGCCGTTGCGCTGGTTGGCACCAGAAGCAATTTTCTCATCGCAGTACAGCAGTGCCACCGATGTCTGGGCATTCGCAGTTTTGCTGTGGGAAATTGCTACTTTCGGTGAGTAAATAGAAGTAGAGAATCCAAGAAGAAATCGAAATGATTCTTTTTGATCTGAAACACTCAAAGTTTCATCAAAATCGGAGTGGATATAACCAAACTGTGAAATTAATACATTTCTCCGGTAATTTTTCTTTATTATCAGACAATTCCATGACAGGTATATGAAGGTTTTTTTCTTGCTTAATCTTAATATATATAAATTACGTGTCACGTTGTTTGTCCGCGATGGACTCCTTAACTACCGAACCGATATCAATCAAATTTGCACACCGTGTGTAGTTTGATCCAACTTAAAAGATAGGATAGCTTACATCTCAATTTATATCCGCAATATTATTTTATTGCAAAATATTTGTTTATTATTTGATAGTCACAATTCTAACAGATGGCGCTGTGTTGAAAGTACCAACGTTTCACATAAGCTACAATTTAATAGCATATCCACCAAAAAGCATGGTGGTCCCCATGGCTGGTGTTCTCCTACCGTTTCCCTTGAATATTATTGCTACTATGTAATATAACAAAAACCTTAGCCACAGCAACGCTTGGCCGGTCTGCTAGTATATTATAAAAGTACAAAAAACACTAAAAACCCACTAAGGGGTTGGTGCCACAAAACAAAATTTTAAATTCCTTATTAAATATATAAATATAAACTAAAAAGTAAAAAAATACAGTTAAGTAATGAAATCAAACGAAATGAAAACATTACGACAAACAGAGAGATAAAAAACATTTTTATACCTTCATAATATTATATCTATCTTAAATTCGACTTAGGGACTTCAAGAAAAGAGCGAACCTACCAATTCTTAAAAGGCCAACAACGCACTCGCGATCCCTCTAGCATTGTTTGCCTCCTGTTCCATAAAAAATATATATTTTAATTTCAGGTGGATTTCCATACGCCGAACTGAGCAACCAAGAGTTACCAGAATTTCTGACTAGAGGCGGTCGTCTTTCGAAGCCTGCTAGAGCCTCGTTACGTCTGTACCAGCTTATGGAGGAATGCTGGTCGAACGACCCAAGCTTTCGACCCACGTTTACCCAAATCGTGAATAGACTTACAGTCCAAAATCAATTGTATGTGGATTTAGATTGTGTTTTTCCACCATTCGAAGATATGGATCTTAAAGATGCTTTTCAACCTGAAGACTGAATAGTTTTATTTATTAAATGTTGTAAGTTAATGTGCATTTTTATTGCTTACAAAAAAGTGTTTCTACCAAAATGTTCTGAAGAACGCGGTTTAGTCAAAGCTCACCGATGCACCATGCCTCCTGCTGATAGAGGACAAATCTTTGTTTTTAATTTATTTTATTATTATTTATTACTTAAGATGTCATGTGGAACATAGTGAAATGGTTGCAGCTCCTTACAAACGTTGTGTAAAATAAAAAAACTTGGCCATTAAAAAGCGGAGAGTTTATTGCCAGTTCTTCTCTTCCGTTCTACAACCTCGACCGATTCTTATGAAATATTTTATGCATATTCAGTAAGTCTGAGAATCGGCTACTATCTATCTTTCAAATCCCTAAGAGTCCACCCCAAAAACAATTTTTTTTATTTTTTAGACAAAACTTTTTGTTTTTATTTTTTTATGATACAGCATACAAAAATACATACAATCCCTAATTTTCGCCCCTCTACGATCAACCCCTCTTTTATATTATTGTTGTACATTTTTATTGAACTAAAAAAATGTTTCATAGAAATAATATACATGGCAAAACAACTTTTGCCGGGTCAGCTAGTAAGTATGTATAGTTTGTTATATGTACAGTCAAGTAGTCAATCTTTTTATTTCAATACAAATACTGAAAACTTTTAAAATTGAAATAGCAATAAAAGTGACGCTCAATTAAAACCACGATATTGTTTAAGAAATTTCTTCATTATTCCGAGAACAATGAATGACTGTAAAACATGAGTGTTCTTAAACTAAATATTCGTGAACAAACAAAGTATGTATTAATTTATTTAATTCAAACATAGATGATACCATATTTGCAATACTTGCATTAGTTTCATCATCGAACGGCGTATCAGAATACGAAATTCCACCCGTATCTCGGCGTCCGTAGTTCCAGAACTGAGCGTTTAATAAGGCAGTTATCCACCGCGCTCCACCACTATGTATACCCACTGAAGTATATCCGAATCAATTCGACTAAGTGTCCTTAAGAGCCAGTGGTGTAACCAACTGGGGCCCGTGGCAATTTTTTTTTATGGGGCCCTATCAGTAAAAATCGCCACGTTGTACTCAGTTTAATTTTAATAAACTTCGAGATTTCCAGCATACTCATTTACACGTTGTATATGTCCCACTAATGGCCATAGGCTCTCAGGCTCTTAGGTGAGAGGAAATGGTCTGTACGATAGCGCAACCCAGAGCACATAATATCACTTGGGCAGGGGCCCGCTTGAGTCGGGGGCCCGTGGCATTTTGCCAGCCCTGCCACCCTATTGTTACGCCAATGTTAAAAGCGTTCTTTTTATTTCTTAAAAAGCCTGCAACGTGTCTGGCATTGAGAGTCTCCATTGGGCGTTATCACTTAACATCAGATTAGCCTCCTGGCCGTTTGCCCCCTGTATTTTGTATAGCATTTTTATATTCAAAGATCTTTGCATAACCTAATTGATCATAATGTATTTTTACAGTGTGCACACTTAGAGTAGCAGCCTCCTTTTTCATATTATTCACAATTAAAGCGGTTTCAACAAAATGGCCGGATCCAGACGACGACAAGTTGATATTCATTGCGAATCCGGTAGAAGCTGATATGCCGGGACATTGGATGCCTTTGAGTGTTATGAAAATCATACTTGGAGGCTCCACAAAAATGCCCTTAACTACAACGAGGAAACAGCTTAAATTGAAATTAAAAATAACCACTAAAAGTACGACCACTAGCACTGAAGCGCCTACAACTACGACGGAAGCTTGCACTACAACTACTACAATCCCTACCACTTCCACCACTCCTACATCCACAACTACTCCCACAACTACAACCACTCCGACAACTACAACTACTCCCACGACTACAACCACTCCAACAACTACAACTACTCCCACAACTACAACCACTCCAACAACTACCACTACTCCCACAACTACAACCACTCCAACAACTACAACTACTCCCACAACTACAACCACTCCGACAACTACAACTACTCCCACGACTACAACCACTCCGACAACTACAACTACTCCCACGACTACAACCACTCCGACGACTACAACTACTCCCACAACTACAACTACTCCCACAACTACAACTACTCCCACAACTACAACCACCCCGACAACCACAACTACGACAACAACTACAACTACGACAACAACCACGACCACCACAACAACGAAGCCGCCACGGAAAACACCACCACGAAGAATTAAACCTGCTACTGATGCACACGAGAATTTGAATGCGTAAAATCATAGTGTTGCCTGGATGAGATTGCTTAGCAGCGACAAGGCCGCCAGTTGCAATCATTTAAATATAATTATGTAACTGGATATAATACTTCTACTCTACTATAATTTACTAGAACACGTCAGATATTTTTGTTGTTATACTCATATGAATTGTGAATATGAGAAAAGGGTTTTCTTTTTTAATAAATAGAATGAAAAATAACAGTATCAGCGGATAAATTACCAAAATCTTCGAATAAAAGTTAATAATATTATATTATCGTAACACATACGGAGGTTGATTTTTGTTATAATGATCAGTTTATAGCTTATATTTTTGTTATTTTATTATGAATTATTTATAATTAATTAATTGCTTCACATTACTATTTGATCACAAATCAAATACAAGCTTATTACACTTAAAATTTATTTAAAAAAACAGATTTAAAAATCGGCGGGCAATTTGAAGTTTATAACCATTCAATGTATATCAGCGCCATCTATATTTTAGAATCTAAAGCGCATAGACACGCATTAACTAGTATGAATAGTATATTGCTTTTTGGGTTATTAAATTTATAGTTAAAATGTTAGGCAAAAGATGGCGCTTTTCTAAAGATAATTAACACGAAGCTTTATTATACCGTAGTTTTCTGAAATAAAAATAAGTCACATAGGTATATACTCTTTTTGAAATAGTTATATTTTATTCTCTTCCAAATTACCGCGAAATTGAACGTCATTCGATATCTCAACGCCGAAGAGTGTCTTCTAAGAGAGGAGTAGCGACAAAGGCTGTTGTTTATTTTTAGCCTATCTCCCGTAAAGTTAACGAACGTATTTTAATAAAGGTTTGAATAGACAATATTCGTGTAATGGCGTACTTATAATATTTTTAAAATGCATAATGTCAGTAATGAAAAAGGATTGACATATTGGTTGTCAAATATTCATGCGCACGTTCAGAAATTTATTTTCTGTAGACGATGGAAAATATACATTTATTATTTCTTTTTGTGTTATTATTTCAATAAACTATTTGTCAAGGTAATTACAGATAAGTGTTTGTTATTTGTGGTTTTTTTTTTCATCTCTGTTTTCTATTGGAGGGTGAAACCTAAGATCACCGATATGCACATGCCTTACAGCTGAAATGGAAATGGGTAGACGGATAAAAGATGAGACTTGAACACAAGAAGTCACTTGCTGGTCCAGGAAAAAGAAACGTGCGAAGACCACAAAAGCGATGTGCTGACGACATAGTAATGGTTTCTGGGTATAAATGGACGGAGGAAGCAAAGAACAGATACAAATGGAAGGTTCCTAAAATCCAAAAGGAGGAGGCCTATACCCCAAAGAGGTCCGTACCGCAGAACTCGAACGGAAATAACAATCACTAAAATCATAAATTAAATTCAGCTAATTAACACTACATCTGTTAGCCGAACCAATTCAACTTAGGGTCCTTCAAAAAAAGAGCGTACCAATTCTTAAAAGGCCGGCAACGCACCAGCCTTCTGGCAATGTGAGTGTCCATATATCACTTAACATCAGAGCCTCCTGCCCGTTAGCCTTTTCTTACATAAAAAAAAGTTCACGCGTCAGATAGTCTTAGTATGTTTGACAAGTGAATTTTTTAAATGGTTTTTTTTTAATTTACAGGCTAATTCGTGAAGTAAATTACATTATTTATTTATGAGTCACTGTTCAGTTATAACAATTAAAATGTTAAGTGCACTCAAAACTACCCATTTATACTGGATTCCTAAATCCTACTATTGTTAACATTATCTCAGATAACCAACAGGCGCCGGTCAATGTATGGCCAGTAAACGAGCGAATGGAAGAATCTTAAACTAACCATGCATAAAAAATGGAGCTATGAATTATGAATATGAATTGACTTTTTTTTACTCCGAGTTTTTGTGGGAGGCCTATGTCCCGTAGTGGAAGGCTGTATAATATAAGAATATTGTCCTTCCAGTGAAAGGACAATATAAAAATGTACCTAATCAGTTATTTTACTACACAAACTTTTTTTTTATGTAATAGGAAGCAAGCGGGCAGGGGATCAACGGCCCATGGACACACATTGCCAGAAGTCTCGCAAGTGCGTTGCCGGCCTTTTAGGAATTGGTACAAAAGGTACGTAAAGTGCGTCCCTATTCACAAAAACTAAACTTAAGTACGGTTCTTCGCATCTTTAATGGCTCGCTTCTGGATCCTGTTCACGAAATTTCTCTTGAATAATTAATATTTACAATGACTGTTTTAAAGTTCCTTTGTTTCGAAAAAGATCGAGACACAAAAGACACGGTAAGTGAAATGACAAAGAAATATGTATCTTGGAAATCAATTGTTAGCGTGTTCTAATTTCAAAACGTTCTGGCGCCAAAATTTACTTTTTTTAAATGGCGACATTCCATTTTCAACCAAAGCCATAGCGTAAAAATTTGTTCTTAAAGGGAAGTCCGTAAATATTTTTTTATGTTGAGATGGCACGTTCATATTAGCTGTACTATAATACAAAATACCAAAACGGCTGAAACAAGATAAATGTCCGTATAAAAGCTAACAAATTAAGTACTTCATTTCTCAATAATGTTAAAGTCATTAAACTTAAATTAATTCGAGGTCCAAACATTCCAACCAAACAAAGGGCAGCGATCGACGTTGAATTCTTTTGATTTTTTTGTGCGCGTGCGCTGTTCAATTCGCCTCTGTTTCTATCGAAGTTTCTTTTCATTTTGTCTGAAGTTAAAAGGCCATTAATTCACGTTTACTGTATGCAATCACTTTTTTATTTATTATAATTACTAACCCCGGCCCGCGGCTTCGGCTACGTGAATTTTGTGACATCTTCAACAAAAAAATTTCCTAAAAGTTCGGTAGTTACTGAGCTTATCGCCTTTATACAGACAGACAAACGCGGGGGACTTAATTTTGTAATACTAATGAAATTGTCGGTATATACATCTACTACTACAGCTTATATCATTTTGACAGTTAATAATCATGTCATCCTAGTTATCCATCGACAGTAGAAAACTGAAGTACGAAAAAAATTTAGAACAATTATTGTTTAAAACTTGTTTGTATTAATTCAAATGGCGCCAGACAAGTTTCCCTTATAATAAATACTTCTAATCGTTAAAAATGAAAGATAAAGAAAGGGTTTATAACGAAATCCCAACAAAACAAAACAAAAATCCACTCCACAATCCACATGGATGCCGCATAGTGCGCTTAAATAAAAAAAATTGGATCCGTTTATACATTCAGTGCTTTATTTCAATGTTATAAAGTTTAATTTACAATGACTGTAAAGATAGAGAACTGCATTGTTTGGTTTATTGGAAGTGTTGCTAGTCTTTTATCGATACTAATGTTTGTTTTAAAAGCAACACAGCAAAGCATGCATGTTATTTTTATAACAGTACAGTTAAATGTACGTGTTGCCATGACTTATGTACATATTGTATATTACAAACATGAATAGATTTTAATTTCTAAAGATAAGTTCTATAAAACACAAATATTAATCTATACCCGAAAGAGTAAAAACTAAAGTGTATGTTACTTCGCTAATTCATAAGTAAAAACTACGTAATTAGTACGTACTAATTAATTGTAATATTTACTTAAGATTTAAAATTGTATTGTCGATAGGCCATAGAGCATCACTCGGACGTATCGCACACGCCGATAGGCCGGTAGGCAAGTTGCTTCTCACTCTAACTACACTTCCCGCTCCCGCGTAAACGTCAGTCAGTGACTTTTAGCAGTTGCACGGAGAGCACGTGTCGCTGTGTTAAAAAATATTATGAGCGCGTGGTGAATTATTATTTTGAAAAACCATTATTATATTAGACTAAATCATTTTTAACTGTGATACTATTATAGGTGTTGTGTGTGTGAACAATGGATTAATTTGGTGTAATCACACAATGTTATAGTGATTTTAATGTGTGTTTGTTGGTAATAGATTGTAATTGAGCTATGACCATGGCTAATTTTAGCGTGTGTTTAGTACTGGTACTATATCAACTCTCGGTTGCTTTTAGTAACGAGGCATCTTCGGAATTGTCGGATCTTGGATTGACAGGTATGTTGTTTATATAACTAGTTAGTATCGACATCCAGCAGTATTTAGCGACGACAACTTCTACAATCTTGGCATTAATTTATGTAGAAATTTGCAAAACAGCATAACAACGCTGTTTTAAACCAATAAAAGTCTAAGAAAGCGTTTAGTCGTATTTGGAAGTAGTCGTTAAATAAGTGATTAGCTAATTATCTAAATTACCAATATTTCTGTAGTTATTAGATGATTTTTACATAAAGCTCCAATATCCTTTAAAATTATTGGGACAAACAATTATATATATAACATAGTTTGATTTCTTTATCCTTTTAACTTACAATAGATTTTATAACAACAATATTAAGTTAAGTACCAGGATCCTATAGCCTCCGAAGAGTCCTTAAGGCAATTTTTTTAAAATTCAAAATTACACAATATTGATAGGAACATTGAAGTCATGGCTTCCTGATTCCTTTGACCATTGTTTTCTATTATATATTCATATTGAATTGTAAACATGCCCACAAAAACCAGTTTGATTTTGTTTAATTGCAAATATTAAATTTATTATTAAAATTTCTAGATATTTAAGAACTCCGAATCTATTTCTCTTTTAAGCTTGAATAATACTGAGAAGTTATCAACTTTAATTAAACTATTAAAAATAACAAGTTAATGATAATATTGTGATAAAGATTACAGTTCATTTGGTCAGAGTTTATCAGAGTTATGGAAATCTGTGTGATGTTAGCATAATTTTAACATTTATTACTTGTTATGACTTCATTTGTTAATCTTAGCTTTGTTTGTGACAAATTAAATAGTATTAAAAGTTGCTATATTTTACTTTTATGAAGGGCAACAATATACCAATAATTTATGTCTAATGTAGTATACATTTTGAAATATTGTCATAATTCTCTACCATTGTTATAATACTGGAAGTCTGGAAATTATTCCATGTGTAGCGTATTGGGAAATTTCGGTTAGTAGACAGTTGAAGTTGTTTAAATATTATTTATTAGAGACTTTCACAGGAAAACTAATTTTTCGTAATGTTTCAACAGTCTCTTCTATTTACGATGCGATAAAACGACTGATGTTAAAATGGTGTAATTAAACTGTTTTTGTTTAGTTTAGCATTGACAAACACTAGAAGTTATGGCAAAGATCGTCAGGGGCCTTTTGTAATTTTTTTTGATTTTTGAATTTCGAAACGGTACATGGGTAGAAGATAATACTGCGGTGAGGACCAGGTGGTTAGTAATCTTCTAATACCTTCTATAGATGAGATGGACCTAGGAAACTTAGGTCTTTTATAAGTCTATACTAGAACCACAAGCTCCTGTTCTTACAATATCAATTACATCAATTAGTAACAGTCTCGTTGTATCGACTTTAAGCCTATGATCGACGGACGAGTAAGACCGTGGTTTTAAATACCGACGAACCTGGCTCGCGGCTCGTTGGTGCTGATCGATTAGCAAGCAAAACAGTCGCAAACATGTCTTGTTCTCTTTCCGATACGCGGTTTTGCATGGCGAGCCGAGTAAAAAATATACCATGACGACGAGCCGCGAGCCAGGCTCGGCGGTAATTAAAACCGTGGTTTTGCAATGATACACCGGCGAGCTTTACCGACGAGCCATAAAACCGCGGTCTTACTCGTCCGTCGATCAGGCCCTTTACATGCATGTATCGATTGGTGACGTCATAATATTCGATATCCTATCAATAAGATCAGATAAACCGCAGACTTGGCGCCGTGACATCGTCGGTAAACAAACATAATATGTAATAAATGATTAAGTAATTTAAATATAATTGATAAAAGAGAGTATGAAAGTTTACAACTACGGGCTGGTGGTCGTTGAATTAGCTGTATATTTGTGTGTATAGTGGAAGCTTCTAGAGAATATACTTAAAACAATATTAGCCTGGTCGGATAACATTAAAGATTTCTTCATGAAACCTACAATAGTCCGATTAGTACTTCATTTGTTTTCGTAGAATAATCTCCAATGTTTTGTCTTCATGCCTCACGCATTACTGCAAATATAAAAACGTGATAATATTTTAAACCAATTTAGATATATCGAATTAAACGTAATTTTGACTGCTGTAAAGTAGAGAAAGACTAGACTGTTAAGCGAAACCTTTAAAAAATTTATTTGAATTTTTTAATGCATATTCAGTAAGTCTGAGAATCGGCCCAATAAGGCCCAAATAAAAATTAATTTTTAGATTAATTTTCACCCCTCTACGATCAGCCCCTATTTTTTATTATAGCAGATAGTTATTTTTATTGAACTAAAACAATGTTCCTTAGAAATAATATACATGGAAAACAACGTTTTCCGGGTTAGCTAGTAGGTATATAACATATAGTATTAAAATGTGAAGTATGTAACAGTAAAGAGATTATGAAAAATCTAACTTAAAATGGCGCCGCAACCTTTTTAGGTCTGGGCCTCTAATTTCTGTATCTGTTTCATGATAATTTATTTATCTAATAGGCAAGAAGGGTATCAGCCTCCTGTGCCTGACACGCGCCGTCGACATTTTGAGACTAAGGCAAGCCGGTTTCCTTACGATGTTTTCCTTCACCGTTCGAGCGAATGTTAAATGTGCACATAGAAAGAAAGTCCATTGGTAGAATGGGATCGAACCTACGCCCTCAGGGATGAGAGGCGCTCCTTGAAACCACTAGGCCAACACTGCTCTAAAAAATCTACTTACCAAAAAAAAAATACATTGGATTATATATAAGTCTTCTATTATCTGTTGCGTCTATAATCTCTGGTATATAATAAAGTACTGACGAATATCTTAAAGTATTCGTGCGTATCTAGGGAGCTTAGTTACAACATGTGTGCGACACGCGCCGGGTTTTGGCGCCAGTGACGTCACGGGATTTACATTATACAAAAAAATGTAATATACATTTTAGATCGCTTATTTAAAGCAAAAACTTTTTTTTTTCAGGAAAGATAAAGAAAGGTAATCTTACTGGGAAATTAAGTACATTAGGTACATACACAATTATATATAATATCAAATCAAAGCTAATTTTTAAGCAAATTTTTAACTGTCAATTTTTGCTGTCATATTAACTTTTATGATATGGTTGTTTCTATGTATTTCATGAAAGTAATTGAGGTAAACGAGTATTACTAAAACTGTGCACAAAATAATTTCCATAGAATAAAGACATCCATGTTTCTATAGTAAAATGTTTGACAAAAATTCGGAAAATGAAGTCAAAGTGAGAAAGCATTAAAACAGACGTAATAATGCTTTACGATTTTGTTTCCCGGGGCAAGCGATATCTCCGTTTCTGTATGTCACCTTTATTTAAGAGAAAGGCGGAGAGGTTATAGCCAGTTCTTCTCTTCTACACCTTTGATTTGAGAACTGGCAGTATGAATAAATGATTTTGAATTTTTAACTTTTTAAATTGATAGTTGCTCATCATTAGTAGACGGTCTACTTGTTCAGATTCTAACTACTGTAAACCAAGGATCTCGACACGAGTCCGTGATTAGTCAAATCAATCAAATTGCTTTGTTTCGTCTTTTGTTTTATATTCCCAACCCTGTACGAATACAGCAAAATATGTTTATCAATTACGTATCGTTGAATAATTATGTTTTTTCCTTAAATAAATTTATATGTGGAATTTAATTGTAAAATATAAAAACCGTTAGTTAAAATTAATTCAAGATTAAATTTTTTTGCGAATCAATTAAATGTATAACTCGTTTATCCAGTTTATTCAAATTAATTTGATTGGAATTCAAGATGGTTGTTTTTATTTATTAGATTTTTCTTGGTATACTATAAATTTAGATATAATTTATATTCTTCGTATATTAATCAATTAAAATAAATAGCTTGATGGGTGGAAGCATTCCACGGTTCGCTTCAATATTTCTTTTACGAACTGTGGAATCGACTCCCTGTGGGTTTCTCTAGGAGATTCGACCTCCAAATGAAAACAGCATACTCAAAGGCCGGCAACGCCAATAAAATGGGTGTCTATGGGCTGCAATGACTGCCGTATTAACTTAGTTCGTTTTATAATACATTCAAAACCGTTTACGACGACATCGTTTAGAACAACATACCGGTTATATTGACCAAAATCAAAGTTCCCGGCTGAATTCTATTGTATTAGGTTCTTAATAACAATGTCATCGGCTGTTACGACCAAATATGAGTAGTTCCTTCGATGTCGTTATAACAGATTTTGACGGATTTTTAATTATTATGGAGTTACCATATGCAACTGGAGTTTTGTGAGTAATTGTATGGCGCCTAAATTCATTAAACGCGGCGCCTCGCACTCGAATTATGAAGTACATACCAAAATGCTTTTTATACAATTGTATTAAGGGTCATAATCGCTCCAGAGTGTATGGACAGTGCCAACTGGCAGTGGCGTCAATGGGTCGCAAATTGTTTAGGGGCGAGTTTATGAGCACCTGCCTATTATTTATGTATACAATTTCCACATAGTGTGTTTAGTAATTAGTTTCTTCCTATAGAAAATTATTACCAAAATACTTGTGTCAAATGCCTCCGTAGCGTGTTAGACTTATATATCCCTGTTAGTTGTAGCTAATAATAACTGTTTTACATTACACATACACACTTGTAATTTTTCACAAAAAACTTGGCGATTAAAAAGTGGCGGAGAGTGTATTGCCAGTTCTTCTCATCCGTTCTACGCCCTTGATTTAAGAACTGGCAGTAAATGTAAAATTAGAAGTATTTAATGTATATTTCTTTTTTGACGTTCATATTGTGTTACCTATATGAATAAATGATTTTTGACTTTTTAAGGCAATTAGAAAATACTTTGTTTTCCGTCCGTAACTTGCAAACTATAAAATTGCGGCAAGTCAACTTCTCAGCCGAAACACGCAGTCCGCCGACACACTTGTAAATGATTTCTTTTTATTACAATCACAAAATACGCGTCTTTCTCATAGTCCATCTATCTACCTGAAACACGTCAAAACTAAAACAGTGGAACTATCTACACTATCAGGTTTAATCTTTATATTACCTCAAATAACTAATGCTGATAAGCAATAAATAATTTAACTTTAGAATACAGCCGGTAACAGTTGCATCTAACTTCCTGTTGAAGCGGAAGTATGGCGCCTGCGGTCGGCGTAATATGTATTAGCAAATAGAAATATAACGGACGTAACGCTTCGGTAACCATTTTAGTTAACAATTACCAAAATAATGGACTCCCGTGGTACCTACAGTAGTTTTTAGTTATAATTGGCCGTAGAGTTTCAGAGGTTTTTATTATTGCTTAATATATTAAACTAAAATTATATAAAATTTCAAATTACGACTAAGAGGTTTAATCTTGGTGCCTAAAGGGATACACCACGGTACAAATTTTAAATCTTAATATATATATAAATTACGTGTCACGTTGTTTGTCCGCGATGGACTCCTAAACTACCGAACCGATATCAATCAAATTTGCACACCGTGTGTAGTGTGATCCAACTTAAAAGATAGCTTACATCTCAATTTATACCCGCAATATTATTTTATTGCAAAATATTTGTTTAGTATTTGATACTCACAATTCTAACAGATGGCGAAAGTACGTTTCACATAAGCTACAATTTAATGGCATAACCACCAAAAAAGCATGGTGGTCCCCAGGGCTGGTGTTATCCTACCGTTTCCCTTGAATAGTTTGCCACTATGTGATAAAACAAAAATCTTAGCCACAGCAACGCTTGGCTGGTCTGCTAGTTCCTTATAAAATTCGCGATTATAACGCATTATACAGTAGGTATATCCGGAGCTGGATATACGTAGTGGGCTGATCAATTTTAAAGAAAACATTGTTAGGTGCCTATCTCATACCTAATCTGCTGTTTTGCTGGTAATTTTTTTAATGTTGAATTGATTTTTTTTGTAACATTTATGTTGACAAAAATTGTCATATGTATTTTAGATAAGATAGCTTGTAACTTATACCGTAGATATATGTGTGTTAGAGCAGTGTTGGCCTAGTGGCTTCAGCGTGCGACTCCCATCCCTAACGTCGCAGGTTCGATCCCCGGCTGTGCATCAATGGACTTTCTTTCTATGTACACATTTAACATTCACTCGAACGGTGAAGGAAAACATCGCGAAGAAACCGGCTTGGCTTACCTTAGACCCAAATAGTCGACGGCGTGCGTCAGGCACAGGAGGCTGATCACCTGCTAGTCTATTAACAAATGATCATGAAACAGATACAGAAATCGGAGGGCCAGACCTAAAAAGGTTGTAGCGCCACAGATTTTTTTAATATACTTAGATAAATAATATGCATTTGAACATGGATTAAATTTTGTTAATTACGTAACGCAAGTTACAAACAATTTCATATTGATTAAGTCTTAATCTAGATCTCTTGTATAGAGTATCTATAGACCTTTTTAACGCTAGACTTATCGCATAAAGACATAAGGCGATTGTTCTTCCAACAATAGTAATAACTTAATAAACAATGCGACAGTCAGGCGCCGTTTAGCCTTTAAAGCCTTTTACCTTGCGCAGTATTTTTACTATACATATATGTATGTATGTTTGCTTATCCAAAATGAAATAATCTATTCATATAGGTATACACTTATGCAGGTCACTAATGCTTCTAAATTCTGCCAGTTCTCAAATCAAAAACGGACGAAAAGAACTGGCAATTAACTCTCTTTAACCCTTTTTAGTGGCCAAGTGTAACCGTAAAAGAGACACTCATGTTATCTAACCAGCCATAAATTTATATTTTCATTAATGTATGTATATAGATTTCACTAATTATATGATATTTCGGACATGGTTAGGGTTCTAGGACTCCTTTTTCCGCAATTAGACTCCTGATTGGTCCGTTGTGCAATATTTCGATATTTCGGACATATAATGCTCAAAGGCGATGAGAACTTGGAGACACTGATAGTAGTTGGTAACGCAGAAGGCAAAAGACCACGTGGCTGTTCAACCAGATACCTACCTCTCTTATAACAGTACCCTGTTATAAGAGAGGCGCTGGCCAGAAAGGGGTGGAAACATTGTCCGCTCCAGTTGTTTGCTTGTTAACCACGACGTTCCGACATGAGCTACCGACTGAAGAGAGATAGAAATTTCACCAGTGATCGCCTAGTGGATTTACCATTCGACCCTAAGGTTAGGACATTTTTTGACTGTACACTCTCTTTTTTATTATTATTTGGACCACAAAATAAGGGCTGTTTGCCGTATATGAAAAATCAAAACGTAAGTACATCCAAACCGTACGTCATTCGGACACGACCAGCAAAGTCTCGGTAAAGGAAGAAATCGTGAGGCACCAGCGTAACTTAGACCAATAATTAACAGTGTGTGTCAGAAAGCTGAACTAGAACATTAGGATACACTGTGTGTGTACTGTTTATTTTTCGTTTTTATTTATTTATTTACACTTTATCACCTTATACAAAACACATATAAAAAATAATAATTAAAAAGCAGGTTACATAAGTTATATGGACGGCCTTATCGCTAACATGCGATTCCAGGCAACCCTAATATGGAACAATAAAAAAGAAACACCCACGGTTAAGTACAAGAAGTGCATAAAGAATTAACAAACAAAACTATTGCTAAAATAAAATAAAGTAAAATATAAAGAAAAAATAAAAATAATACTAAATAAAATAATGTATAAACAAAAATTTAAATGCCAATCAAAAGGTTAACTGAGTCACAATAATTAATACATATAAGTAGTAGCTAATTACGAGTAGTTTTCGTTATACCTTCAGTAGGAGTTGAGGAAAATTAATAAAAAACATTGTCTCATACATTTGGCTTACGGCTTTGTGTAAACCAGACATTTAAATCTACACTATATCGATATTTCTAGGAACGAGTGCCTTTGCCTTGCAAATCGATCAAATCGAGTCATGTCGCAATGCACTTAATAATCATTATGTATGCAAGATGCGACTCCGAAGGCGACTGGGTACTTGCCAAGTGTTTATATGAATCCGTCTATGCCAGGATGTGTACAAGCTATAGCTTATATATAAGTAGGATAAGTAATTAATATATGTCCTGTTAGCAGCAGTAATCATTTTAGATTGGCTCAATATATTACCTGCAATTGATCAACAATTTGATGTGTAAGTAAAGTTTCTGTACTCTTTCCCAGACTCTAATCTAAGGAATCTAGAGTTTAGCACATGTAAAATGCAAGGCAGTCGTCGGCAGTGTGTATGTGTCGCAGACGCACCTTCTGCCTTTTTTAAAAGATACATAATTTTTGTTACGACTTCTTGACTTGACTACTTGAATCATTCTATCTATTAAAGGCCAGCAACGTACTTGCGAGCCTTCCGGCAATGTGAGTGTCCATGGGCGGACATCACTTAACATTAGGTACGCCTCCTGCCCCTTAAATATATGAAGACGTCTTTGAAATTAGTTGCTTTATTTATCTAAGCGTACAGTAAAGTTGCTTTATGTGGTTTAACAATAGTTATTATTTGTTACCTTAATATTACTATACATAACCACCTTTACAAACTGACATTTAGAAAATGATTTGCCCTATAAGACACAAGTAAAAGATAGAAGTTCCTGGTTTTATTCAACATGATCACGATCCCATAGACACGTAGAACATAAGGTTGTGTCAACTTTAACTGTCAGCGCATTCGAATTTTGAATATCAATTGACAGATAATCGATATTCATCGCGGACATCGAATAGATAATTGAGTATATAGTAAAACTCTTCATTGTCTTTGTTTTTTCCTGATGCTACATATTATGATATTCAATATGTCTAGTCAAGGGCTTAGGGCTTAATAAATCAAAAACTAGGCGATTAATAAAAAATAACATACCTAAATAATTTCTGTATCTGTTTCATTATCATTTGTCAATCTAATAGGCAAGTAGGTGATCTGTGCCTGACACACGCCGTCGACTTTTTGGGTCTTAAGGCAAGCCGGTTTCTTCTTGATGTTTTCCTTCACCGTTCGAGCGAATGTTAAATGCGTACATAGAAAGTCCATTGGTGAACCGGGGATCGAACTTAGGTATGAGAGTCGCACGCTGAAGCCACTAGGCCAACACTGATTTATTTGTATAGCTTAGTGTAATCAGTCGAAAGTGCTGCAATTGCTTTCTCGATAAAAAGGAAGTAATACTTGTAAGTATCATGTAGCAGTGGCAATGAAGATTAAAGGTAAAGCCAGGTGGCATTTAAAAAAAAAATAGTTGCTAGTAAGGACGGGCGATAATTTTAGTATTAAATCCAATTCGTTTTTGACCTTGTCACACTGAATCTTATCCTGAGATGTGGATTGGAGCCTATTAGCCTGTTTAATAATTAAATGTGTGTATTAAAACTAGATAAACACATTTTACGTATATTCAAAATATTCCGACGTTTTTTTTTATTCAATAAAAGCCGTGATAATTTGATTGATTTTTTTTTTAACAATATTCGGATATATGAAACATAGTGTCGCGCTTTAAATTATACAAGTTTCTTGTTCTGTCAATTTTGCATACCAAAAAGCTATATCGTTATTGTGCTTTCAAAGTGTTAAGTTTTTATCGGAATCTTAAATTAATTAGTGAATTTTATAAGACAATATATCACCTTTAAAATTATTTTATAATATACTTTATTATGGCTATCATAAATGTATTAGAATTCGTCAATGGCCACGTGTGCGTGGGCGCAGTTAATTCCGTTGTTTCTGGTTTGTCTACATTTCACTGTGTCAATTTCACACCTACAGTTCATAAATTCGTAATCCTGTTAGTGTCGTGGGAACTTTTAAAAAATTTACATAAAACCATAAAAATATAATATCTTTTTTATATATATTTTTTGTATACACTGTCTAAGTATTAAAATCTTCTTCTGGTACTTTATTGCTAACAATTTGAATTGCCGGGTATTTTGCGCTGGCCTAAACAGCTCTTCGGCGGATATGATGCCGGTCCACTCCCGTACGTCCGCAACCACGACTTCTTCCTTCTCTTGCTTCTTCTTTTTTCTCACCATTGTAAGCTGCAACAAGTCGTATCGATGAAGACGCAAAACGAGTCCGAGATATGAGAGTTTCCGTATTTTAACACTCCCCATAAACTTTCGTGTCATCCAGATTCGTTGAAGGACTCTTTCATTCGTCACTCTCTAGATCCAGCTGATGCGAAGCATGCGACGGTAACACCAAATCTCAAAGGCTTCGAGGCGTCTTCTTTAGAAGTCTATGCGTCACAGTGTTAAAAAAAAAAAACAAAATGTTTAAATTTGGAACACTTGGATTGTCGAATAATAAAGTATATTCTATGGTCGGACATTCTTTGATATTAGAACCTCTTTAAATTCAAAAATGGAACACAGAACATAGCTACATAGAAGATATATCAAACGAACAAGTATTCGATAACAGCTCATTATATTTGATTTGTGTCAATGTTTAATACTTTCTATAATCTGTTGAACCAGTCAAGTGATATGATGCCTTATTTATAGGCTTGCTACTGAAATGTAATTGAAACCAGTTTTAATTTTAAAGGGAAAGTTACTTTAAGGGCTACATTGATCGATTTTTATCGAAAAGCAAACAGGAATTGAAGCTGAGAGCTCAAGGATCTCAACACTAACCTTTTATGGTGCGAATTTTGTGTGCGTCCAACTGAGTCAGAGAAAGTTTTCCAATTCCATTCTGCAATTCCACAGCAAAGTCATACTGAGTCCTAACAAACAAAAAGTACATACTATATGAGTTGGCAACAAAATTTAAAGTAGTATTTGGAATGTACTCTTATATCCAGACCTACTATGGATATTCCAGAACCAAACACGTAAGTTTTCTGCTAGTTCCAAATAAGGCCAACTATATGGTATGGGTAGCATAGAAAATTTCACACACAAATTGGATGATAGCTTAGCTGCGTACCCGTTATTAATAACTTGAAAGGCGCCACCACAATTATCGCAGTCTGCAATCTGCATTCGTTATAATTAAATTATAATTATTGCACTGAAAAACTGACAAGTACGGACGAGCTGATTAATGTAATGACTTTATTATTAAATTATTCATACACAAGTGTAGAAGAATGCGTGTAATACGTAAAAAATATATAATGTTTGATGCATAATTAAAATAAAAAAACGTGTGTATGTACACGCGTTAGAAGTTATACTTTGGCGTAAGATAAAAATCTTTTCTAAAATTTGATTCTACGTTTCACTATCAATAGAAAAAACTAAAATGTTGACTACAGCTAACTTCAGGGTGTTGGTTATTTGTGACGGCGTGCGCTCGCATCGTAAAAATTTACTCTCATCATTTTTCTCTATCGCGCCAAAAGTCTCTTCAAAAAAATAAATCAGTGGCGCTACAACCTTTTTAGGTCTGGGCCTCAGATTTCTGTGTCTGTTTCAAGATCATTGGTCAATCTAATAGTAAGTGATAAGCCGCATGTGTGACACACGCCGTCGAATTATGTTATATGCTATGTTAAATGCGCACTTGGAAAGAAAGTCCATTGGTGCACAGCCGGTTATCAATCCTGCGACCCCAGGGATGAGAGTCGCACGCATACATAAATAATATTATGATAAAACCAGTATGAGTATGAGTATATATTATTTGGGCTAATGTTAACTTAAAAACTCGTTACCTCAGATCTCGATAATTAAACTCGATAGATCACTTTAGCCGTCCAAGTTTAGTACTAATTTATCATGTTTTATTCATGCAACAAGAGCTATAATTGCATGCGTCATCCTGCAGTCGCCCACGAAGCTGCGCCGGCGCCGTGTTTGTCAATAACAGCCGGTATGCAAATATTACCAGTTTATTAATTAAAATTACGCTCTGACACTTTCTCTACCCTCTGAATAATTAGTGGCAGACAAAGGGCCGTAAAACTTGTCACTTAAAAAAACACAATGCCGCCTCCGAGGTGGTCATTAAATTCTGGCGTTCCACTAGATCCAGCTGCCATTCCAGGTGTTTTCGTTGTGACATAGGTTCTTTCAAGAGAATAGCGCCTTACAGTCCGGCAACGGCATTAAATCTGGTGTTGAGTGTGTCCATGGGCACTAAACTTTAAGTGCTCGTTTGCCTCCAGTCTAAAAAGTTATTTTTGAATTGACCATTGGGACAGTTATTCGTGGGTCTAGTTCTGAGACCTCTACTATATTATAAAGAAATAAATTTGTTTTAATATATTTGGTTTATATAGTAGGTACTGATATTGATTGGGCCTTGCCCGTTTCCTCAAGATGTTTTCAGTACCCAAATATAGAGAAAGCCATTTCATACCCAGGGTTTGAACGTACGTTTAACCGCTAGGTTAGGTAACACTGCAAAAACCAAGATCAGTTCTTTTTATTCAAGTTTACCGTATCATCATAATACTATATCTACGGTATATGTTACACACTTTTATCTAAAAAAATTAATAAATTCTATACATTATACATTGAAATAAATAACTAACCTTAACATATAATAACTAAAATATATTATGAAAAGGAGTCCCTTCAGGCAAGGTTCCGAAATGTCATACATTTTATCTAAAGTGTATGACAATTTAGGTAAACTGGAAATGTTTAAAAAAAAAAAAATATATGAAAACTAAAAATGTACTATCAATTTTTGTTATGAAAAAGAAAATACCAGCAAAACAGCGGATCAGGTATGAGATAGGCACTTAACAATGCTTTCTTTAAAATTAATCGGCCCACTACCGAATATATCCAGCACTGGATAAGTACTGTTTAATCCGTTATAATTGCGAAGAATTCGAAAGAGAGGTGCCTGAACTCCTAGACTATAGGACTCCTACAAGAACGTAACACCGGCTAAAGATCTCCGATGGTACAGTGATATTAAATTTCTGATGCTACGCTGGTGGTACGTACTATGAGAAAACCCTGTAACTTTTTTCAATGCGTTTATATAATTCTATTTTTCAATATGACGGCGCACCAGAGCGTTATACAAAATAGTTTTTAGTCTTACGACGAAAACAATTTTGCACTCCGTTTAAGAAATCCGAGCATTCGTGCGGTTGTGGTGACTTTATTAACTTGAGATATAAACGTTAATTTTCTGATTTCAGATTACCGTACTTGTATTTCTCTACATTGTTCTATTGTGTTGTTACTTTCACAAATTATTTTTAATTTATTCGTATCACAAGCGGTGGTTTTGTGATAAATTTAATGACAATTCGCACGCAACTGTAACAGACATCTATCAAATTTCATATTGTTTTATTAATTACGCATTGCTGTTTAATTATTTAGTAGATAGAGTTTATATGTTTAGCGAAGTAATTAAATCATTCGTTGATTACAAAGTCTTTTAGAATTCTAATTTTAGTTAACCTCATTTTTTTAAAAACATTTAAATCATTATCATGGTTATTTTATAACTGATGATAATAATGATAATGTTTTATTTTTTGCATTCTTAAAAACTAGCATGTCTAGCGCTGATGGACAGCTGTATTTTTTTTCTAACATATTAGCATACAAATATATCCTTTTTTATAATATATGTATAAGCAAATATATATTATATAATATCTAATTAAAGTAATATAATTCAACTAATCCATGAACTAGTGTCCAGGGTCCAATAAACGAATAAGAGAAAGACAACTTAAAAGGTAGACCAAATTAAGGAAACAGCAGGCTGAGAGTGGCACAGCGCAGACAGGAATGGCAGGATTTTGAGGAAGCGTTTGCCACAAAAAGACACAGATACCTAAAAGGAATGAGATAAAATTAGAAACATAAAATTGTTAAAGTGTCTGAAATAATAATAATAATTACATATTATTAATTTAATCCAATGTGGGACAGGCACGTTTTAACATTAAACAAAGTACGGAATCGAACCTAAACCGAAATGGATTAGACATATATAATCCTGAAAGGTGTTATTTCTATATTTATATAATATTAATAAATCACAAGCCACTCAATCCATCAACATAAAACAAATATGTAATATAAAAACATACGCAAATACTTAAGGTGTAATAAATTTCAGCTTGGGTCAAAAGCCAGCCACCTGACATCCCATCTGATTGCCTCTACAATGCGGCTATACATTACTGGACTTAATTATCGCTTTACCGGTTATGTATCTGGCTTTTAAATTATCCAATAAACTATAGAGTTTCCCTATTGTGTTGTTTGTTTATTATATAACGGTATAAATGTGCGTCATAGGCTTTTTGTTTTTGGTTGTTTCAAAGCCGTAAATTATTCAAATTGCCGCATAATGCGTACACAAGATATAATTAAGTTTGAAGCTACAATACTAGTTATGGAAAGTAATGTACTTTCCATGTAAACAGCAAATCGCGAAACAAACTACTTATTTATTAAAGTTCACCGCATCATACATAATGGTGTATCTACAATATATGTTACAAGCTTTCTAAAATATATGACAAATATGGTAAACAAAAAAATAAAATACAATATAGCAAAACACCGGATTAGGTATGAGATATGCATACAATGCTTTTTTTATTTGATCTGCCCACTACCGAATATGTCAAGCTGTGGATAAGTAGTGTTAATTTCGTTATATTCGCGAAGCAAAATATAATTATTATATAAATAGAAACTAGAACGGAAATGCAAAAAAGGTCAATTAAATTAAGCGTGTCTATTGGAATGACCTACTCGTAGACACGCTATGAAAAGTAGACATCCTTGGCTGTATTAAAAGACAAAAAAATATTCGAAATAATCGAGTATTAAATATACGATTTGTTTTAAACAATGGCAGAAAAGGAATCGTTATTGAGTGAGTAAATGATTCAACAAAACATTTCACTCAAAAAGAAAACGGAAATATCAACTGAAAACAACATCACAATTTTAAGGATGTGATTCAGTCAAAACACTTTGTGATTCACAATAACGCTCTCCCACTTTTACGGCTTGCACACGTTCCTCAAAAGTAATAATTTTAAAATACACATATTTTAGTGTAATCAAAGGCAGCGGATGTTGCTGGAGATAGCGGTATCAATATAACAGCTCTCTGCACCTAATTCCCACTTTCACAATGTTCACCAAGTGTGAAACAATCCACACTCTGTTTTTGTATTTGATTTTACCCTGAATTTATTGCCGCTACACAAGTCAGTCGATTAGTCATCGCATTATTTTAATTCTGCTAACAAGAAAACGCTCAACATCACAAAGCCAATGCACTGTCTACGAGATTAACGCAAGTTAATTGCCCACGATAAAATGGACTCGATGTGGCATCTCAAATGCATTTTGGCGATAAACAATCGTCAAACAGTGAAACTCAATTAAGCGGGCGTCCCGTTATCGGACACAGCGAAGGTAAAGGACAAAAAGGACGAAGAGACAATCTTGCCTTATGCTCTTATCGTATCCACTCATTTGTCGGCGACATTCCGGGAATTGTGTCGGCGGATGGCCTAATTGACTTGGTCGCCTACACTCCATCATACAACCATTAGGCTAGACCCTTTTGTTCTCGACAAGTCCCAACAGGTACAACTACCTGTACTAAAATTTGCAAAAAAAACATTTACCTGGACTCTTGAAATGCCTTTCGAGTGATCGTGTTTTGTTTATCTAAGTAATGTATTGTTCCGAGGGCCTGGTGGCCAATTAAGGTAACGCCATTAAATTGTCATAGAATGATTAATCTCTTATAGGTATTGGATTTGTATTAAAGTGGCTATCAAATCTACACCATAATTGCTGTCATCATCTCTATAAAACAAATGTCGTTCATTAATATACCGTGAACAAAAAAATTATGTTCTACTATAATGTTTGTCTATTGCTTATTTTCTTCTATTGTTGAACGATCAATATTTGCTGTTCTGCTTATGACTCATCTACCTGTCAGTGACATTTTTAATGGCACTCCATCACGTTGTCACGACATTACTTGAAATACCAAGATGCTCATTATTTTAAATGGATTTCAAGTGCTTACTATCTTCGGCTTGAGTGCTTGAGACTCAACAATAAGAACAAATATTTCCGATATTTCTAATCTAAGCTTGGGTTTTATTAGGACTGTTTTAGCGTTATCAAAAAGATGTTTCATAAACTAAATCAACTTTGTTCCTTTGATGTCACTTATAATCTTAAATTACTTAAGCACATAAGTTTCCGTTACCTAAAGACATCCGGCGACCTGTAAATTGATCCATGCGTTATAAATCTCACGGGACTTCGATATGGCTAAAAGCATCACCGGAGGAGTAAAAATAGGTACCGGCTAAGTTGAAGTTCGTGTCACTTGATAAGATTGTAGTTTTTGTAACGAAGGGACAACTTCTAAAGATAGCGGTGTGGAGAGATAATAAAATACGAAAGGTACCGGGATTGGGGCGTAGCCTCTATTTAGATAAGTACGGGTTTGTTTGTCTGGACTGCAGCTTTGAGATCTTTGCCGCTATATTTGATTTTTTAACTCAACAACGCTGATTACGGGTATTACATAATACATTGTAACACTCCGTTCGTATACAAGTACTGACGGCTGGATCACATCTGTTATCAAATCGATGTTTATGTTTCTTTCGAACGCACCTGTTGTGTTCTAAATTCAAATTACAAGTTTCATCACAAATTGGAGAAATTTATTCGTTAGTTTTACATTTATAAGCTAATGACTAAAGCATTTGCATTTGTGTTTTAAATGTTGTATACTTTTTGCTCCGAGTTATTTAAGCTTAAATTCCTTTTAATTTTCGACGTGCTAGTTGCAATGGAACAATAGAATATCAACAATAAATCACTTCAAGTTTCTCATATGCATTGTCGCAATCACAACACTATTACCACCCAATAGAGCCTACCCACCCCTAGACCTTATTTGAATTTACAATACTTTCTAAGTATCGTAATGAATCGCTACGGTTGCTTGAGCGCATTCAGACCCCGTGTTTTCCAAAGCGTTGTATTTATTTAAATGTATCTACGAAATTAGCTTTTAGCGGCTTGTAATAAGATTCATAATCCGTTGTAGACGATCATCCTCAATCTAGAAGTGCACGAGTATCCTTACCGCCTCTGGCGCCGGCGCCGCACTTATAGCGCTATTTTTTTCCCGCGGCGTACCACGTTGAACTCATAATTTATTCATTAAATCGGTAATTTATTCGTCTTTTATACGGACGGTGTATTCTAGTTTGCGACTATTATAGACATTTTTATTGTTTTCGTGTCACGATTGGCAGTCGGCGCGGCGTGGGTGCGCCCTATCATTTTATTGGGCTGTTGCGTGTTTAGAAGTATGGGAATCTTTGTAATTCCCTTCATAGTATTAGTCACGAGGGCGCGACCTTTTGGTCATTTGAATTCGATATTTGAATAAACATAATCATTGATTATAATCTTGTCTTGTTATCTCTCTCTCTTCCTTAGCTCGTGTCTGCGCGTCGTGGTCAACTAGGAAATATCTGGAGCGGATAATCTGTTTCCACCGGTTTCTTCCCAGCGCCTCTCTTATAACAGTATATAGTTTTGAGAACGATGAATCTTTCACTTGATCGGCCCATCTGGTTGGTGAAAGGCCACGCGATCTTTTGCCTTCTGTGTCACCAATCAGTTTCTACAAGTTCTCATCGCCTCTGCGCATTGTATGGCATATGGTAGACAGACGATTCCGTATGCGGAGTTGGATTAAAGATGTATTGGTGCGCTTGCCTCCAGCAGCAGAACTCAAAGGCATCATTTCTCTCTAATCTCAAGCCTTTCTTGTCTTGGTATATTCATTTTTAACTTGTGTTTAATGTTGGGTTGTGGTAAAGTGTTCATAAATAGACTTTGTGGTTTAAGTGTTTGCTGTGAATACGCAATAGACTAAACCATTACGAGTTGTCCTCGACCTTGCCTTATTTTGCTTGTAACTATAACTAAGCACTACATAATTATTATAGTTAAAAGTTGACTATATGGATGATATTTTGAATTTTCGAAATTTATTATGTATAACATTGGTGTTACATCTTATTGCAGTTAAAAATAATTGTTGTCCCGAATTAAGTTTGGTGGCAGTTGTTGTATGTATATGTTCAAATAAAACACTTTGTTTGAAGTTGGGTAACAATTGGCTTTAATTGTTTATTACTAAGATAACTTTAGAAGAAGAAACTAACTTGACTTATTGAAGAGTTCGTAAATCTAAGTGACACATGTTATTGGACATTATCGGAATCGAGAATGTTAAATTACAATTTATAAGAGTGCTAAAAGCTAAAGGGCTCATATTGGCTTCAAGTGGTGGAGGATTGTTTACGCTTCTAATTATTAACTAAAATATTAAACTTAGCTAATGTTACATAACTCCCGTCTTTAATGAAAATATCTTAGACTATTTGACTAATGGAAAGATAAATTTATGTTTTTAACCATTTGGATATGTCAAAACCACGCGTAGAACCAAATATGTTCATATTTCATACTATTTATAACTGGTAGATCAATAATAGAACGTTCTACTGTTTGAGGGGTTCAACAGGTCGCCATTTTATGAAGACCCCTCGTTTATAAACATGTGTTCGTTAATGTGGCTTCTTTGAAAGTCTGGGGAAGGAGAGGGAGGTCTTCAAGAGTGGCTTTCAAAACAGTGGCGACAGATGTGAATGTAAACGAAAACTGGAGTGACAGCAAAAAAGTGATACAAAAGTTGAGTTTTTGTGTTTTTTTCAAACATTAAATGTTTTAGATGTAGCACGAATGTACTGTGATTAAAAAAAAATACGTTTATAATGAATTTTTTACTGTTATTCATTTGTTTTATTAAAAAAAAATTAAACAAGGCACTTGGTTACCTATCATTGATACCTATAAAAGGTTGTTACTTAAGTCTACGTTAAATTGAAAAGTACCATAAAGTACAGAGAGCAACATACATTATTATCCAGCATTTTCCTTTACCTCATTTTGCTGACCGTCTAACATCTGCTTATTTATAACGGCGAGTGGGTTGTAAATCAGAAGGCTGTTTATACGTTATAATAAAATAAACTAAAGCAATAATAGCACTCGCTGCTATGGGGAGGTATTTTTTATAGTGTAAGAGCTAACTCTCCCAGAGACTGACGCCATTCAGCAAGCTGGAGATTTTCGAGAATGGATGCACCGGTGTTGTAATGGCATAGGGAGCATCACGACTCAGAAGTGAGCAACCGGAGGAGGAGATAGTTATAAATATTGGTCTCATAACATGGGCTCTCAAGGACTCTCCATGGTCACGTTATTCCGCGCACCACTACTATGTGGCACCAGCTGCCCACTGAAGTATTTCCGAACCAAGAAAAGAGCCGGCAACACACTTGCGAGTCTGTTAGCATTGTGAGTGTCTTGGGCGGTATCACATAACATGAGATGAGCCTCCTGCTCGTTTGCCTCCTATTACATAAAAAAAAATATTCCAAAGAGGTTTAGGACCGACCAGGGAATTATACTATATATATTTGAGTACTTTACGAAAAATATACAATTTTAAGACACAATAGAAAGAGCCATATTAGAAATTTAGAATAGAGTTTATGTACGTGCGGAATAAAGACAAAAAGACGAATGACAGCTGTCACTCGGCTAAATATCAAAATTTTACAGACCTTAAAAGTATTAATAATCTTATTTACAAATAATAAAACAACATTTTAGTAATTACTAATTCAAAATCAGTTATTAAGCAAATATTAATAAGTGATCAACTCTCATACTATATCTATAAATATATATAGTAGTTATAGAAAAACTGATTTCTAAACATCCTGTCATTGAAAGGATATTTTTATAATCAGCTAGACATATACCGTAAAGTCAATTAATATTAAACACCTATTATTATTATTATTAATCATTTATTACTGATACCCAGTATAATATATATATAAACATTTGTTTAAGTTACATAACCTAACTTAATCTAATACATCAGATGTGACATTTTTGGTGACCAGCTTTTCCCGTGAGACATAGGCTGTGTTCAAGTTGTGCCTAAAATTCTCTTTATATCGTCTGCCCATCTCTTGCTCTGTCTTCCTCATTTCCTTGTTCCATCTCGTGGTTGCTATTCTGGAATAATTTTTGTCCATTTCAACCTGCTATCTCTCGTCATGTGCCCGGTTCAGCGCCATTTCAATTGCCTTTTTTCTTTATAATGTCCTCTACTTTGGTGGTAATTTGTTATATAATCAAATTTTGTAGCGGGTTTTAAGGCACTCTTAAGCACCGTTAAAATAATAATTTTAATATATCTACATAATAGATTTCATTCGACTTAAGGTCTTTCAAGAAAAGAGCGTACCAATACTTAAAAGGCCGGCGACGCAGTTGCGAGCCTTCTAGCAATCTGGGATAAAATACGGGAGGCCTATGTCAGAAGACAAGTTGACCATAAAAGTGGTTGCTAAAAAATTAAAATTCTTTTTTATGAATTTTATTATGAAGGCTGAATTTATTGATAAAAAATACAATTTCGAAGCTTTTAGCAAGCCCCATTCTTAAAAGCTATAATTTCGCTTTTAATAAGGGAGCATAATGTGTCTAAATTCCACAGGCAGCTCGGGGAGGCTACCTATTAGACTCTCTCCTTCAACTTCTATGCTCAATTCTTTTCAATGCTATCAAATTCTATGTTATGTTTTTTTCCTCACTAGGGTTGCCTGGAAGAGATCGCTAGTTAGCAAATAAAGCCGTCCGTTGCCTCCGTAATAATTTTAAACTAACATTTGTTTTAATTTAAATGTAACGAAGTTTACATAAATAAATATTATCATACTATGTATTTTGAATTATATGCAGCATTTGTAATGAGTCATTTCTTTACAGGTAAGCGAGTTGGCAACATACATCGTTATTGGCACGTTGGTATTGACAAATGAAAACAAATTGCATACAGAAGAGTGAGTATGAAAAGTGTCTTGGACGGTAAGAGCGTCACTTGGATATTAGTATTGCCAGTAAATAAAAATAACCATTATAAGAATAACTTGAAGTCTAACTTAATAATTTATTGAAATGTCTTAATGTATACTATTATCTAGAAAATACAGTTCTAGGCTTAAATAAATGTAACACAAACTTTTCCTAAGTTGTATATAATCCAACTGATATGATAGGTTTGGTTACCTGTACTATTAATATAATTTCTTTTAAGATACCTAGCAAACAGAACCGTTCGATAGTTAAAACTTTGTCATTGTAATTAATAATGCAAGGAATAAAAATAAATAAAAAGTTGGATTTTTATTAGATGTTGGTAGATACAATTATTTATTGTACGCAATAAAATTATTTAACTTTTATTAGTTTAGTTTGTTTTTGTACGTTTAGTTTTTTTTCTTCTTAATAACTATATGTAATATGTATTTTTGCACTTCTTGCCTACTTATCTAATTTAATACATTTTTTTTTCTAACAGTGGTTGCCTGGAGATCGCTCGAAAGCGATAAGGCCGCCAGTTGCCCTCCTTTACATTTAATCATGTTAAATTTTTATATTGTAATGCAACGAAGTGTAAATAAATAAAATGGCGACGGTAGTACCAATTTAGAAAAGTATGTGGCACTGTAAAAATTAAAAAAAAACCTTTGATATGAGTCAATATTTATGTTAGTGCCGTTCACACAATGCGAATTCGATAGAGATCTCATATTAGCATAACAATTAACAAAGTTTTCAAAGCGTTTCGTAAAGGACATGCATTGTTTGTGTGAGGCGCCGACTGTGGCGCCGTGCATCCGCTAGTGTAGGACAATACTCGATAAACGATGGTAGCACTGTTATAATAATAATATTTAGGTATGAACACAATGCAGGGTCAAGAGAGTAATTAAAACATATAGGACTTATGGTTAGGTTAGGTTACGACCAGCGTTGCCAGATTTCTTTTTAGTCAAGTCGGGATTTTGGCACTTTTAAAGTGAAAAAAAGCGGGATTCATTTGTCGAAAGCGGGACATTGTAAAAAAAATTAAATAATCAGAAGTTTTTAAATATTTATGTTTTTAATTGAGTTCAAATCACGCATGACAATAGACAGCGAAAATAGTCACAGAAAATGTATTAAAATCAGATTAAACCGATCGTTAAATAGTTCTTATTGATCTTCTGATTAAAAAACAAAAAAATCAAAATAAAAAATGTTTTATTTATTAGAAAAATATACCGTTTCAAACAATACTCTGAAGAGTGAGTACGACCCTTTTTAGCCACTTCATATACCCCGGGCATCCCATTATTCCATTTGTATCTTCTTTTCGAAGAACGCGTTTTGGTCACCGATGTCCAGATTGTGCATTCTGATATCCATAGTAGCTCCCCCCTCACACTTTAAAATCGATTTTCAATTTTAATTTTTGTAACTTTAATTGTTTTGTTTAATGTTTGTATTATCTTTTCGTGTATGTGATGTTTGCCTTTAAGTGATTGTCAGATTAAAAATTTATTGTATATTGTAGTTCTTTTACCAATGTATCAGAGTGCTGAGCTTTAGCAAGCTTTTCTCAATAAAAAAATATCCTACCTTAGTTATTCTTGTTTCTCTGGGCTTATGTACGTCGAATTCGCACGTGATGTACTTAATAAAATTGTTACATGACAAGGATAGTAATTCAGCAGTACTTCAGTACCTTAGTTTCATACTACTAGGAACAACCTTCTTAAAAGGGCACATGATTCTCTTTATTACTTTAGTTAACGAATTACATGTTAACGGACCTTTATTATTGTCAATTGATTGAACTGAGAAGTTATATTATTCGTTAGTGCCAATTTAATTTGTTTTTATGTAATTTTTTACTTATGTTTAATTTCTGTGAGTAAATTTTTTTATTGGTTATGCATTCTTGTCGATTTAGGGTCACCTGTTAGGAAAGAATTGTGTTCTTTATAAATAAATACAAAATAATCTAACAGAACAGATATAACGAGTGTTGTAAAAGCGTCAGAGAATACAAAGGCCTTGCTATTTTGTGGTTCTTGGTATGAAGTGAAAATAGGAATAAATTATGATAACGAGTCTTGCGAAGGGAAATTGCGACATGTGTAAGTGGAAGTTAATAGAGACTTATCGATACCATGTTTTTGACTTGGCTTGTCGTATGACGACCTCATTCCATCAGGCGCCAGTCTCGATTAGCAATAACATCTTCAGGTAACGCTAATTGTGCGTGAATTGTTCTCACTTAGCGACTCACACGTAAAAATGAATTCGACGGAAGTTCCCGTAAGACACGGTTCTGGAACTCATCTATTAATTTTATTATTAACAGCTAGTTTTGATAAAAGCTATATTTAATCTAAAAGACACAAATAAATATTACCTTTTAGTTTTTAGTTTTTTTTGGCATTTGTATATTTTTTTAGTTTCACTTGTAATTTTATTTTGTTGATTTGGTTATGCACTTCTTGCACATTGCCAGTTAAATAAAGTTTACTTAAATATCACAAACAAATTATTTCTACATAATTAAAGAAATTGAAATTTTCATTTTAAAATGTTGACTATGCTAACTTCTCGGTGTCGGTTTTAGTGACGGTGTGCGCGCCCATCGTAAAAATTTACTGTGACCATTTTTAACTCGCCAAAATAAGTATAACTTCAAAAAAAAATAACGTGTTTAGCAGATTAATAGAGTATAGTGCTCATGTTTCTGAGTACCACTAACACAATGCAAAATAAAACCGCTATTAAGTGAAAAATGCTAATTATTTCATTGTTGCCAATTCAGAATTAACTATTAACGGTCTGGGAATGAGTACAGTGTTTAATAGTTGTTTTTATTTCACGTCTCGCGTTACATTACGCGTTGGCGCCACCGGGCGTTGGCTGTCTGCCACTGCAATAACGCACTGTCAAGCGATTAATTTCGAAATCTTTATTGACATTACGTGCTATGTCTAAACTAAAACGTGTAGAAAATTGTTTAGTGCCACTCATTTCTATACTATATTTTGTGTATATAAAAAAATCAGTGGCGCTACATCCTTTTTAGGTCTGGACCTCAGATTTCTCAATTTCTGTTGTGAATTATTGAATACATCAATAATTTAATATACAACCCTAAAACTCTCCCTTTCAAATATAAATTTGATTTGTCAGAAAGAGAAATTGTTTATTTGGTTAGATTATTTGTTCACACAGTAATGACTGATTTTAATTTTAATAGAAGTTAAAAATATTCATTGCATTTAGATTAGTATGTGGACAGTCATGAATGCATTTGGCTTGTCGCCACGGGTGACCTCGTTGCCCCGTTTTTGGCGCCATCGTCTCGGCCATATTTAATAAAAATTACACGATTGATGCGTCATTATTAAACATTGTACCTATCCTCAATGTAACAACGGTTAAAGAGCTTTTAAGGCATTTTTTCGTATGAAATTTCGTAAATTACGTAAGATTTACTGCAATTTATCCCCCTCCTCTTGTTAACAAAAGTAAGCAAAGCTCTCAAAAATAAAAGTACATAAACGTATTAATTTTTTGTAGGAATCCTCGAAAATGTATTTCGTTTTCAAGCATAGACTGTGTAAAAAAGTAAATAATTACTGTAGACGTAATCACCAAATAATAAAATCAAAGACAGGGGGGGGTCTTTGATTTTATATTGCTTATGCCCCCTATAGTGCTTTCGTAATTTCGAATGGCCCCTGAACAGGTCACAAAGAATTGGAATACAGGTTTTGGACTTCCTTGGCGAATTATTTGAAACCTTTTTTAGATTAAAGAGGTCGGAATTGCACTTGTGAGCCTTCTGTGTGTCTGGTGTTGGTGGTATCACTTAACATCAGGTGAGCCTCTTGGCCCCTGTTCTATAAAAAAGAGATTGACATACAGCCCTATTTTTTTTCTTCTGCGCGTATTTGCATTCAGCCCTAAGGCTATTAGCGAATCTGTGCTGTGGTGCTGTCATGTAGCTGAAGACCATCTACTAATCTACTGCCTATCTTCTAGCTCTAGAATATGGTGACGTTTTAGTCGTCACATACTGTTTATCTGGTGAGTTGGCGAGCAACTTCGTTCGGGTGACAAATTTACCGCTCTTTGTATTGCTGCCAGTCTCCAGATTTCCTCTTTGATTAACACCTTGAAATGATGTTCTGATTTCAAGGTGCTCGTGAACTTCGTCGTTGGTACCATGGTACTATTGCAATTGCTCTTAGGATTTTGTTCTGTGAACAACACTAAATAGTAATATATTGGATTCATAGAATGAGTCATTGTATGCGCATTACTTGATGTAAATACAAATGCGGGGTCGAAGGGCAGTTGTCATGCGAATAAATCTGTCTATCACTTGTATAGTAAATTCTAGTTATCTTGAAGGAGCAATTTGACGTTGTATTTGCTATTCATAGCTAATTTGAAATAGTAGACGAAACGGGTTTATTTATTGCAATTGTTTTATGTGTGACGCAACAAAAAATTTTGTGGGTACCTATGTGTACCCACAAAGTTTTTCATACAAATACTATTGAAAACGTTGTTTTGTAAGTAAATTATAGATTATGTGTGTTTTTTAATCTCAAATCATAAATCAATTCAAATAAAATCTTAACTGTGGAATATAAAAATAGTTTACGACCTATTCTTACATTCATATAAACAAATTTTATCATAATCGCTCATGTAGTTTCCGAGGAGTTTGGTTACAATATTGACACGAGATATTTATATATAGAGTTTTTAGTCTTTATTTATTTTCCAAATTCCTGGATAATTAAAAATATAAATTTAAATTAATCATATTTTAACTAATAAAACCAGAAACTCCTGTGAACCTAGCCGAAGCACCAGAATACAAAAAAAATACGTCTACCCGCTATACACATAAGCTACCCGCAGTTATTCATACAAAGCGTTAAACTAACGTTTAATATTTGGTCAAGATGAAATCACTGATCTTGCAATATTATGTCGCAACAAAATCAAAGCGGGCCACACAAATAAATTACTGTCCATTAGCTCTCAATGGCAGTGCGTGTTCACGTCGACGGGCCAAGATGAAATCGTTCATCAAATGACTTATTGGGTTTATCTATATAAATAAAATCGAATATGTTGCTAAGCTCAAAACTTGAAGACGGCTGCACCAATTCGAGTATTGATATTGGTTCCGTGATTTCTGAGGAAGGTTTTTATCGAAAGAAATATTTCAAAAATATAAAAAAAAATTGAAAAATGTATTTTTATTTAGTATATAAGTTTTTCTATGGGGTAGCATAACAAAATTTTCTATACATATGTAGTATGTAGATACTGTATATCCATATAGTTAGGTTAAATTACTATAACCCCTTATTGTACCCATCTGCGTTTTTGAATCGTATGATACGAGATCGTATGTCTACGAAGAGAGCAATCGCTCTCTCCTTAGTTCAAGTGCCGATTTCCAATCTACTTGGCACTAAGTGTTTTGAGTGGTAGTAGAAACTGCATGGGACTGCGTCCAGCATCTCTTAGAGTGGGGAGTGAGTTAACTATAAATGTTTTAAACTCGTTCGGTCCGCGCTATTATCTTAACATATAAAGTTTCCGATAAAAAAATATGCATTTCTCCCTTTAAAAATAAAAACAAATATTTTCAATGTTTTCCTTCACCGTTCGAGCGAATGTTAAATATATAGAAAGAAAGTCCATTGGTGCACAGCCGGAGATCGAACCTACGACCTCAGGGATGAGAGTCGCACGCTGAAGCCACTAGGCCAACAGTGCTTTCTCTTTCTTTACACACCGTTTTAACACAAATATAATCTTTTTAGGTATTTACTTAGCGAGATAAAATGTTGGTTTACGTAACCGATATCATTATATCGAGAATCGAATCTGATACCACAGAATGGGAACGCCAAATTAAAACATGCCGAAGGATTTACGATGACACAGTGCACACGATCGAGCGGGACACGATTTAGGTTTTATATATACGGGCGTTGTAAACTTATTTATAGTTTAGTATCAATTTATTTTTGATAATAGGTATTTAAAATACTCATATTTCAATCAAAAAAATCTAATAATCCCTGATTAGGCATTTTCATATGATTTAGTTCCGAAATTAATGCCCAGCAGTGACCGGGTTAGATAGCTAGAATTTAATATTAAAACTCAACTGTTTTTTCGTCTGTCATCTCTCAATTTCAAATGTCAACTGTCATCTCTCAATTTCAAATGTCAACTGTCATCTGTCGATAATAATAATTCCTCCGCTACCACCATTTCTGGGTGTTTGGCTTTAAGTTCAGCCCTGCGATTCTGTAACTCACTTTTCGAACTCACAGCGGTTTTCGCATCGGCGGTCGCTCTCAAATCAGTCGTGAAGCAGTCATTTTATGATTTGGCATTCTGATAAACAATAAACTACAAGCTCCCACCTTTTCAGAATGCCAAATCATAAAATGACTGCTTCACGACTGATTTGTGAGCGACCGCCGACGCGAAAACCGCTGTGTGAGTTCGAAAAGTGAGTTACAGAATCGCAGGGCTGTATCTGTTGAGTGGAGGGCACCAGACCTCAAGGTCGATCCCTAGCTGGAGAGTGCGACTGAAGAAGATGTAGGCTAACAAAAATTGACCAACGTTAAAAGGAACATCCACTTGAACGGGGGTTTAAACGCTAAAATAAGAAAACATATTAACATAACGCTTATGTTTACAGAATACCTGTTAGTATATAAGCATCCTTTGACTTTTCCCTTTAATTAATCTAAAATGGCCGCCAAGCCACGAACGAAACGTACACAATTTTACGTCAATTAGCGGCTCTTACGGAATCACCTGTATTAAGTTAATTTCAAGGCAAAATAACACTTACGACCATTAGATAAAGGTGGAAATTCTGTGTCCGTATGACATATCAGATTTAAGCAATTGAATAAGGTAAGCTTTTAGACGTGTTTTATTTAATTAAATCTATGATTGGGAATTATCTATTAAAACATGACTTAATTATGTGAGTACAACAGTTAAATTAAACACGGCGAAGAGAAAATTCTATTAATTCTTTGCCGCCACAATCATAAGCTACAGAAGTAGGCGCCTCGTATCACCTCGAACTCCGTAGTTCCACAACTGAGCCTTTTATTTAAGACAGTTTTTGTGAACAGTTCTCTATGAACCAATTCGACTTAGAGACCTTCAAGAAGCGTACCAATTCTTTAAAGGCCGGCGACGCACTCGCGGGCTCTGAGAGTATCCAGTGTGTATCACTTAACTTGAGGTGAGCTGCTGGTAACATCAATATACGTCTTGCGATCCAATCAAAAAGTTTAAAAAATAGTATATTATTTTATTTCTCGCAGTGATTAAAGATTGTTGTGAAAATACTAATTTCGATAGGTAAAAATACTTTATATTTATTTTTTATTGTATACATGACACATGTATATAAAAAAAAACTAAAACTGGGCACAGTTAAAAAAGTGTATAAAAAAATCCCACTCCACAGCAGTATCTCGTAAAATTTCGCGTAAAGATGTTATCACTAGCACCGGAGTTCTAACGCACGGTTAATAATAATGTTAACACTTACAGCTCGTTACTAAATAATAAACTTAAAGTCTAGACATTGCAGCAATAAGTGGTCGCGATCTCGGCTCGTTAACCATATGTCGTTTTGACATCTGTCAACGTTGGTTTTGTGAAATGTTTTTCAATTGCATTTGTAATGAGGTAGTTTATAACTTTTCTTTGATAAACATTGCTTTACATTTAAATACATTTGGATTTATATCATCTCATTCATCTGTCTGTGTGCCCTTTTTTGACAAATACTATTCATTCCCGTAAATACATAAGTATGACGTGAGGGATGATGAGAACTTGGAGAAACTGATCGTGGTTGGTAAGAATGAAGGCAAAAGATCACGTGGTCGTTCACCAACCAGATGGACCGATCAAGTGAAAGACTCATCGTCCTCAAAACTATACTGTCATAAGAGAGACAGATAGTCCGCTCCAGATGCTTCCTTGCTCCGACGCTCAAACATGAGCTGCCGATTAAAGAGAGAGAGAGAGAGAGAGACGACGTGATGAATGGAAAATTCTTTAGTTCTGTGTCTACTTGTATATAAGAAAAAAACCATGTTTTTGTACTTATGTACGTTACGAAGTTATACTTCTTTGGCGTAACAAGATAAAAATCTTTTCTAAAATTGTATCTTTTGCCTCATTCTACGTTTGTAGAAAAAACGACACTAACAATAGAAAAAAGGTATTTAATACATTGAAAGTTTTATTATAAAGCATTATCTAGTTAAATAATGTTTATTTAAATATCACAAAACATTATTTCTACATAATTAAAGAAATTGAATTTTTTTCTTTTAAAATGTTGACTATGCTAACTTCGGGTGACGGTTTTTTGTGCAGTGTGCATCGTAAAAATTTACTCTCATAATTTTTCTCTAACGCGCCAAAAGTACTATAAGTTCAAAATAGAAATGCAATCCTTACACTAAACCAGAAATAAGTCACACACTCTATTTAATATAACAATGCCAATGTTCTATAGTTATTAAAGAATATAAAAGGTCCATAAACTCGGGCGAACTGGGCGGTTACCCTATAATCACCCCGCGGTGGAATCATTATAGGGTCTTCGTTAGTCAGTCAAATCATAGACCGGCGTTATTCCATAAAACGATTTCGTGTCATTTTCAAAATTACAAGAGTTAATTGTGTGTGAAAAAACTATGGTATTTTTCTAAGTATAAGTTGTGTTGTTTCCTTTATTGGTTCTTTTTTGACATTAGCAATAACTATGTAATAGGAAATATGAATGAACACTGTCCAATATCGACATCTTTATATGTTCGCAGAGTGACTTCACAGTAGCGATATTGTATACTATGTGTTTAATATATTTTTGATTTGTATTGGCTTATGTAATAGTCTATATATTTTTATTAATACATTAATGACAGTTATATACATTAACAAATTATGGTATAAAGCTATCTTATAATAATACTAATTTATTTGCAAGAATATGGTACAAAAATTGGTACAAAGCGGAAGCATGGTCGTCCCAGGTAAACTAAAAAGCTAATATAATAATAATATAATATATATAAGCTAATATAATATATATACTCATAGTATTTTACTTATCTAAAAACATACAGAATTTTATGTGATGGAACACAAATCGGTCACATTTCCATCCACCGAAGCCGTCATTACAATATTTTAAAACTTCAAATCAAATTGCTCCCGAAATTTTTGGACCTATTCGAAAAATTTATTAAAATTATTTCGAAGTTTAATTTCAGTTTTTCATTATGTTTTGAAAATTTACTTCGTTAGCAGTTTCCTAGTAATTTATTACTAAAACCTATCATTAAGTTTCGTAAGTGAACAATTAAATTTTTTCTTATAAATTATGTAAGTTATGTATGTATGTAAATTATGTATGATACATAAGAAATTTAGAATGGTTAGCCATTCTAAATTTAACTAATGCTTGGAACATACTGGTCTGGTAGGTTCACGATGGTAGCGTATACTCATAGATCAAAAAATGTAGGCATTAATGATATGATGCGTTTATTAGCTAAATAATTGAAGAAAACAGGTGCCAAGTCACCTGCAATTGTTTTTATCAGATACATTTTACATTTCTAGTTTTTCATAGTTAATATTGCACCTGCGCAAGGCATTGGCCGTATCAACTTTCTAATGCCATACATGTATTTTATGTAATTTATTAATTTAAAATTTATCCCCTTATAGCAACGTATTATTTAACATTTAATTAAGATATATAAGTCTTTTATGTATAGTTTTCAAACTACATATTATATATCTTTGAAGAAAAGTTTTTTGATTAACCTAAATTATGTAATATAGGAGTGATACACTAGTGGCTTCAGCGTGCGACTCTTATCCCTGAAGTCGTAGGTTCAATCTCCGGCTGTTCACCAATGGACTTTCTATGAGCATTTAACATTCGTTCTAAAAAGATCGTGAGCAAACCGGCTTGCCTTAGACCCATATTGACAAATTATCATGAAACAGATTCAGAAATCTGAGACCTTTAATAACAATTTTAGCGGTAATGATTTTTTATTACCATAAATACCTTTTACCCTTCAAAAACAGAGTTTAAAGTTTCTAATTGGTGGTATGGTTTTTCTCCTTGACCGAATTTATAGTATGAATTATATTAAATTATCATATATATAGCTAGAAATTTTATACAATAAATTAAATTCAAGTAAAAAATTAAGCATCTTAATCAGATAAAATATTAGACGTTATTGCATTAATGTAACAAAAAAATATAAAGCTTTCATTTCTAGCGATTTAACAAAAACCAGTATTACGAGGAAGAAATGTTATCGTATCCGCACTGAAACAATTTATATGTAACGGTATGTGAGGATATTAATGCCAAGCAATTGTGACTCTTAAATCCTTTGTAATTTAGACTTACGTAGATTTTTGAAAGGCATTTTGATGCCCAAGCTATATGGCTTTGGACTTTAGGTTTTTAGTATTAACTAAAATATAACCTCGCCGATCATTGTAACTTAAATTGTTAACTATATATGAAACACGTTACACGTTATCCCCTTTGTACCTCCGTCAGACAAGCACAAAAGCTGGCGCGGCCGCAGAGCAGGCGGAAAATAATAAATGGCTCAAATATAAGAGTATTTCCTCCAACTTTGGTGCTCTTTGGAGTAGAGACTTGGAGTGCAGGGCCTTGAGGTTCAAGTGCAAAGGCGCTAATAAAGATTTAAATTGGCACCTGGTAGATAGTACCGATGATCCCAGAGTTGGTGCTTTTCTCGATCACCGAACAAGTATAGCAATACAGCGACGAAATGCTGCCAGCGTTAAATGTACACTGCTATCGGGACCAAATGTTTAAATTTGTTTTTATTTATTTATCAATTTTCAATTATTATTACTATGTAGGCTAAGTATTATAAATACTGTTTGTATATAATACTGTATAATATGGGAATTCAAAAAAAATTAAAAATTACTTATTTTTGACACATTTTAATCAATGCAATAGCGTCGAAGCTCCAAAGTCTTTAGAAACGCTCAGGGTACCACCCAAAGTTAATTACAAATGCCAATTCGAACTATTTAATTCCCTCGAATTAAATAAACAAGGGAACCGCTCGAGGCAAGGAATCGATTGTCGGCGATCCGTCGGCCATTTGAAGGCGAATAATTGCCGATTTCGCCGACACGCGAATGCTAACCCGTGGCGTAATTGCACAAGATTGCATCCAATTTGCAACAAACAAACATTGTCTCGGTTATTTTAGGCTCGTTAATTTAGTGATTTTAATGCATTGACTAAACGCTGAGCTCAGCGGTTATAAAGCGATTTTCAATTGTTCAACCTTGTTCAAACTTTTTACGTTCGATTCAAAACTATACATTCATTAACATTATAGCTGAAACAATAAAAACGTGTGTTTATGTACACGCGTTAGAAGTTATACTTATTTGGCGTAACAAGATAAAAATCAGGGTTAAAAGACAGGGTGTCGGTATTTTGTGACGCGCGCAACGTAAAAATTTACACTCATCATTTTTCCCTAACGCGCCAAAAGAAGTATAACTTCAAAAAGTATTATTTTTGTGCAATAGTGGTTTAATTATTAAGCGTTATGTAGCATTTATTTAGTCAAGTACCTAAAATTAATATGTCAAATGGATTAGACTAACTGCCACAGGGAATCCTAGTGTGGGGACTAGTGCAATTTCTCTTTTAAGTGTACATCCTTTTTTTAATATGTGGTCGTTCAACCTAGACTGTTTCTATTTCTGAGCGCAATTAACACTTGTTAAGGATAACGGCATGTTTCAGAGCCGTAAATCGACCTGTCAGAATCTGATTACAACTCTTCTGAACACTTTATAGAAGATGCATAAAGATGCAATGACTCTGTAGAGTGAGAGAATCAAGCTTTGTAGGGGCTGCGTTGTATCTCAGTAAAATATTTACCTACACAAAACACAATGCTGTTTGGAAGTCAGTTTGGATTTTCTTCCTGACTGCGGAATTGGATTTCAAGTATTTAGTGAAGTGCTAACGTAAGCGCCTTTAACTTTAACAAAATAGATAAGATATAGATATAATGAGAAAATTTTATATGTTACTAGCAGACCGGCCAAGCGTTGCTGTGGCTAAGGTTTTAGTTATATTACATAGTAGTTACCTATTCAAGGGAAACGGTAGGAGAACACCAGTCATGGGGACCACCATGCTTTTTTGGTGGTAATGCCATTTAATTGTAGCTTATTTGAAACGTTGGTACGTTCAACACAGCGCAACCTGTTAGAATTGTGACTATCAAATAATAAACAAATATTTTGCAATAAAATAATATTGCGGATAAAAATTGAGATGTAAGCTATCCTATCTTTTAAGTTAGATCAAACTGCACACGGTGTGCAAATTTGATTGAAATCGGTTCGGTAGTTTAGGAGTCCATAGCGGACAAACAACGTGACACGTAATTTATATATATTAAGATTAATACCATTAAAGTATACTAGCAACGTTTGTTATACGAAAGTATCTTTGATCCACTTATGGATATTTATTAAAAGCATATTGAACATAAGAAAGTGTCCAATACTTACTCTATTAAGGGAATGACACTCTGTTCTTCTGTAATATTTTTTCACAGCAATTAAAACTAACATAACAGTAATTCACTAATTCAAATGGTTTTGTCCTTTTCAATCTCTATTCTCGTGATGGAGCTTTGGACTCTTGAGATGCGATCTCTTACGTATAACTTGGCATTTGAATGCATGTCATCATGTCTAATGAGTGTAACCAAAACAAGATCTTACAACCTGCCGGCACCCTGCAGCGATGGCCACACGTGGTTCAAAGTATTATATCTTGTATGGTGTAATTGATAGGTCGAAGCGATTATTTTTTTATGCCACAAATGCTATATGTATATAAAAAAATACTATATTTTTAACATATAAAGATCAGATCCACCCAAAAACTGGGTTCGCGTAGACACATAAGAGCCGTGTTTTTTGTTTGAAATTAACAAGCTTTAAGGACCTCTTTAGCTTTAGCTTTCAGTATTAAATTTTCGTATCACGTAATTCCTAATCTGAGTCATTAAACTATTTATACACTGTACTACACTGATGGGTTTCCCTCTCAAATACTTTATAGACGTTACAAAGTACCAATAACAGCATATTATTAACGAATTAATCATTTAATTATTTACCGGTTTTACAGTACATAACGTAACACATAATATGTTATATTCACAGTATACCAACAATAAATTATTCACGCTATTAAAGCAATTATGTAGTTGAAATTTAAATAAGGAATTGAATATTAATACAACAAGTGCATAATATTCGTATCAATTCAAATTCCTTTGCATAATCGATTATTGGACTGTATACAATCTTTAATTATTGGATGCATGATTCAGTCTGGACTATATTTAGCAGTACATGCGAAACAGACGCTCTAACTCTTGAGGCATTATGACTCTCAATTGCGTCTATAAATAGCAAATCGTGTCATATTGATGTCAGGGAACATACATGCTTTGATTAACTGGATGGAAATATTGTCGAATTATTATTGTTTCATTCTATAATTAACTAGTAAAGACAACTTTAATTCATAATTTTAACTTATATCTGTTTTGTATAATATTTACGTTAGCAGTACGAACTTAATGTGTCAACTAAAGAACAATAATATTGTCGTAAAGTATGATAGCTGATATTATGTTTAATCAAAAAATGATAATCAAAAGTACTTCTATAAAATAAAATAAAATAAAAATATGTTTATTATGGAACATAAGATACATGTATCACTTATTCCACGTCATTAAATTTCAATTTGTAGGCATCCCTACTCATCGGCAAAGAAGACAGAGGGTGTAGGCCGAGAGAAAAAGCCGGCGTAAAAATCTCTCGGCGTAAACAATAGAATACTAGCATATTCGTAATTATGCATTCCGGAAGCTCATCCCCTTCCTCTCTGAATCATGGCAGCGTTATTACAACATTTTTACCCCAGGAGGGTACCTTCACTTCTGGTATTAGATAATCCGTCCCTGGGTGTGCTCATTCAGGCTGTCGAGCGTATTTTGGTGGTATAAAAATACCGCTCAACTGCAGAGGCAAAACAAGTCAAAATTTCATGAACATCACCTTGATAGCTTTTTCACTTTCCTTTGCGAACTAGCGAACTGTGGAAGTCGAGTACCGGTGGACCTTCTCTGAGAGATATGACCTCCAACTATTCAAAGTTAGAGTATACTCCTCCCTCAAAGGCCGGCAACGCACACACTAAAAAATGGGTGTCCATCCTCGTTTTTTATTAAAAAAATACATTTATATTTTTGTATTTAAGAAATTGAAAAGTAAATAACGTAAAGTTTTATATTAGATTATAATGTTTTGATATGATATTTAAAATGTATATTAAATTATTACTAGTCTTACGTAAGTGATAAAACGTAAAAACTTTGTCCATATGGTAACGTATACGTTAATGCCAAGGCGAGAATCGCCTCCGCTTGTGCTTTGACACGTAAAACAAATATTTGTTGTAAATGAACGAGAGAGTGGTTTGTTTTAACGTATGCGCCGACGTTGGCAGCTGTTTACATTACTACTTACGTAAATGTACACTTAAATATTTAGTTTTCACTGTTTAATAGCCCTGGTTTTTCTATGAAAACCTTGGATGCGTCAATAATGAATTTAAAATGAAAAATTGATTTTTGGTACAAATAAGTAAGATTGGCGCTGCACTAATTTTATGATGTATAAATTACAGCTTAAGTGTAGACAATTTTCAACTAAAAATATTATATAATTACTCGAGTAGTGTTGGCCTAGTGGCCTCTTTCTCAACTCTCATCCCTGGGATCGTAGGTTCGATCAGGCACAGTGAGCAAAGTATATATGTACATACAATAAACTAAAGCTAATGGGTAGGTTCTTCTCTACAATCTTAAAGGACCCTAAGTCGAATTAGTCCGGAAATTCTTCAGTGGGCAGCTGGTTCCACATAGGGGTGGCGCGCAGCAAAAACTACCTTAAACTGAATTTCGTAGACTTAGAGGTCTTCGTAATTTAGTAGAAGACTTCGTAAATAAGGTTAGACTTAAATTACTTACTAGAGTTAGGCTTGTCTAGTGAAGAGACAATTTATAAAAATACTAGCTGACCCGGCAAACGTTTGTTTTCCCATGTACCTACATTATTTCCAGGAAACATTTTTTAGTTCAATAAAAATAACTATCTACTATAGTAAAAAATAGGGGTTGATCGTAGAGGGGTGAAAATTAGGGATTGTATGTATTTTTGTATGCTGTATCATAAAAAAATAAACACAAAAAAAATCTAAAAATTAAAAATATTACTTAGGGGTTTGAAATAAATAGTAGCCGATTCTCAGACTTACTTAATATACATAAAAATTTCATAAGAATCGGTCGAGCCGTTTCGGAGGAGTATGGGAACGAACATTGTGAAACGAGAATTTTATATATATATGTTACCGTAAAATTTTAAAAACCGTTAGATTGTAATCTATCGCGCGAGATTGTAAACTGTCGAAAGATTGTGAACCTCAACGAACTGCTTACAATTTAACGTATTATTATTCGGTAGATTGTACTACACTAACTTAGTTATCATTCAAACTTCTTTGGTCAATTACAGATTAATTTTACTTCCCAACAATTTCATATAACTACCGAATAATAATACGTTAAATTGTAAGCAGTTCGTTGAGGTTCACAATCTTTCGACAGTTTACAATCTCGCGAGATAGATTACAATCTAACGGTTTTTAAAATTTTACGGTAACATATATAATAGATTTCTCAAAACCATATTCTGAAGTCTAAAAAATGAACCGAGCTAATAGCGTAAGCGGTAGTTTAATTGCAGACAGAAACAAATCGTGTCTATTTTTTCAATAAGCCACCGTTCACAAATGCTAATGAGATGTTATGTTAATCATTAATTATCATTACACATTCCTAGAAAGTAATGATTTTTAATGAGGCAATGCAATCATGCGATAAATTGGTTACAATCACAACAACACTACCGATCTTTGGGGTATTTCTGTAAAAATAATTAGTAGCATAATTGATGTAATTGCTCCCCATCTAGCTATAATTTTCAACAATTGTATTAAAAGTGGCGAGTTTCCCGATCTAATGAAACATAGTAAAGTCATTCCATTATTTAAAGCAGGTAGTATGTCCGACCCCAGTAACTTTAGACCGATTTCCGTACTACCTACTTGTAGTAAAATATTTGAAAAAATTATATTAAATCAACTGGTAAGTCATTTTAACGTAAACAAATTATTACATAATAATCAGTTCGGTTTTACCAAGGGTCGCTCGACAGCCGATGCCGGTGTTGAGTTATATAGATATATAATTAAGGCTTGGGAGGAGTCGCATGACGCTTTAGGTGTTTTCTGCGACTTATCCAAAGCATTTGATTGTGTCCAACACGAGACCTTAATCGGGAAACTCCGCCATTATGGCATCAAGAATACCGCATTGAATCTTCTGACTTCCTATTTACACGGAAGAACTCAGAAGGTTGAAGTGAATGGTAAGAGGTCCTCTGGGTCGGCAGTAGATATGGGGGTACCACAGGGCTCAATTCTTGGCCCTTTCCTCTTTCTTGTTTATATAAATGATCTACCTTTCATGGTAGAGAGAAAACATCAGATAGTTTTGTTTGCTGATGACACGTCCTTGATTTTTAAAATCAAACGACAAATAACAAATTTTGACGATGTGAACAATGCTCTGTCTTCGATTGTCCATTGGTTTAGTATGAATAACCTTCTACTTAATGCAAAAAAGACAAAATGCATTAAATTTTGTGCAAAAAATTCAAGGATTATGGATACTAGACCAATTATAAACGGTGAGGAATTGAATCTGGATGATACAACTGTATTTCTCGGAATCACCATGGATTCAAAACTTCAGTGGTCCCCTCATATTAACGGATTGGCGAAGAGACTTAGTTCTGCAGCCTACGCGGTTAAAAAAATTCGCTCTCTAACTGATGTCGATACAGCTAGACTTGTTTATTTTAGTTACTTTCATAGCTTAATGACTTATGGCTTATTATTATGGGGTCATGCTGCTGATGTCGAAACTATTTTCATCCTGCAGAAGAGGGCTATTCGTGCAATCTATAATTTAAAATGTAGGGAATCTCTTAGAGATAAATTCAAGGAAATTAATATACTTACCTTTCCCTCGCAATATATTTATGAAAATATTATGTATGTATACAAAAATAGTGATAAGTTTACTAGAATAGAACATACGCACAATATTAATACACGGAACAAACGCAGGCTGCAATTTCCCCGTACTAGACTATCTAAAGTTAGTAATTCTTTTTTGGGGAAAGGGATACTCTTCTTTAATAAAATCCCAGAAGCTCTTTTATCACTGCCTTTCAATAAATTTAAGAAATGTATTAAAGAAAAGCTGTGTAAAAAGGCTTACTATAAAGTCAACGATTATCTAATTGATAAAAGGGCCTGGGACTAGTGCTAGACAGGCTACTTCTAATTAATTTGCGATATTTGTTATAAATAAGTGTTGTTTGATGATTTGCTGTTTTAAAAGAGTACCGAGAGTTTTTTACGCCGGCTTTTTCTCTCGGCCTACACCCTCTGTCTTCTTTGCCGATGAGTAGGGATGCCTTCAAATTTAATGACGTGGAATAAGTGATACATGTATCTTACGTTCCATAATAAACATATTTTATTTTTATTTTATTTTATTTTTTCAATGCGAGACTACTTTTTACACATTTGTCATTAGACAGTAATTAACATGACATTTAATATTTAACTGTATCTTTTAATTATGTGAGAGGTTTCGAATTAAAAAAGGAGGAACCTTACTTAGATGTAACGTTTATTACTTAGCTAGCGATGGCTTAGTGGTTGATCAACTATACGACTGAACTCACGATCTAATCATAGTCGTGAACTTTTCTTGTATATATATGTCGCAGCCAACTAGCTTAATTAGCCGTTTAATTAACAGCCTAACCGTTTAACTAGCGGCCTGAAAGATGTTCAGCCAGTTGATCAAACAGCTGGGCAAATGACTTGGATCGATGACGTTTCATTACTTGCCTAGCTGTTGACTGTTAATTTTAATTTAATTCCACTTTCTGCCACTGTCAAACTCGAAACGAAACTCTTCAAACTGTCAATATGACGTGGAAGAGTGTAGTGACAATAATAAATGTGAATATAATATCTTTCAGGCCGCTAGTTAAACGGCGCCGTTTAGTTAAAAGGCTAGGCTGTTAATTAAACCGCTAATTAAGCTAGTTGGCCGCGACATATATTCTACTAGCATGGTGCTACATCGTAAGAAAACCGCCTGTCTTAATTCAAAGACGCATGTCACCAGGCTTTCTTAAAACGGCAACGCACTTGCGATCCACGTTATCACTTCACATCTTCACGCCTGTTTGTCTATAAAAAAGGCTGATCACTTGAACCTGACAAGAATATACTTATGTTAACAAAAAAAATGTATAAAATCATTTATTCATAGTAGGTAACACAATGTACACTTATGAACGTTAAAAAAAAGAAATATACATTAAATGCTTCTAATTTTACATTTACTGCCAGTTCTCAAATCAAGGGCGTAGAACGGAAAAGAAGAACTCTTCTGCCACTCTTTTTGATCGCCAAGTTTTTGTTTTGCATAATGTTTGTAAGAGCTGCAACCATTACACCATGTTCCACATGACATCTTAAGTAATATTAATGTGCGATCATATGTAATCCTTGATTTATAAATTTCTTAAAGAATTCTCATTTAAGATAAGAGTCCTTGAAATCTTAATTTCTATTCAACATGAATTAGCTGATTGATTAACGAATTCATATGTACACCTTATGTTGACGAGATAAGACTTTTTTATCCAAGTAAGGTCATTGACTGCAAATGTGAATATCATTACATTACTTTGTTTGCTTCAAAAACCTAATTAAAATTTAATTTATTTCGTAATACAGATAACATAAATTATAAATATCAAAAAATTATTATACTCAGGATGTACCCAAAAATGGAATACATAATATTCAAGAAGGTTATAAACATTTACAAACGGAAAAAATCTATAAAAAAATATTTGATAAATTTAACTAAGTACTGCTGTGTCGGCTAATTCGCCTGTGTCGTGTGGTGGTGTGTACGTGAAGCTTTGCTCATGATACATTTCTAGAGATATGGATATTCTTACTACTACTAAAAAATAAAAAAAGTTGGACACCTCTTATCACTTAGGGGTTTGAAAGATAGTTAGCAGCCGAATCTCAGACTTCCTGAATATGCATAAAAAATCATACGAATCGGTCGAGCCGTTTCGGAGGAGTATGGGAACGAACATTGTGACACGAGAGTTTAATATATTAGATAGTATATTACCACGCTTAGAGCTCACATACCTCTGGCGAAAGTAGTGTTAAGAATTCTTTGAAGCGTTGGATCCGCAATCCACGGAATGTTAATCCGTACAGCGTTCAACGGTGAAACGCATGGACCATTAATCTACACATTAAATCATTTGATACGATTCAAAGTTTTAATTTAAGAATCCCCCAATAGATAGTCTCACTGGGCGAACTTCTTAAGAATCCAAGATTGTGATTTTGAATCCTACTGAAGATAATAATACCTAATATATATTTGCTACCGCGGCTAATAAATGGTCTACCCAATCAGATATTAGGTTGTCTAACGCAAACTAAACAGTAAAGTAAAAAATCGGTTGTCTGTAAAGTCGGTTTACTGACGATAGTTGAACGTGACAACGTCACGAATCGCTCACTCAAATAGGAGAGAGACAGATGTCGAACGCTGAAGAGCGCGGAGTCCGATTGTGCCTCTCTGTCGCTTCGCGCTCTCGCTTGCACTTCAAGCCTTAAATGGAACGCCTCAGAGCGAGGTAACGCCGCATGAGTCATGTTTTTTCGTGCGTGCAGCCGGCTCCATCGATTTATAATGGGGCATCCACACGCTGGCTGTTGGTCACAAACACCGCAAACAGCAAACGAAATACCAAACACCAACCACAATCACCCAACACAAACAGCCATCCACATGCTTGGCGAACGTTCATAACATTCCGAATCGGCAAACATGGCGGACGACGAGCTTGTGGCAGCTATTACTTTCGGGTTGACATATTTTTATTATAAATTAAAGCAAGAGAAAGAAAAAAGGAAAAAAAGAAGAAAGTAAAGACGATGGTTGATGATTAAAATACATAGAAATCGTACAAGGTACTGCTTTAGACCTATTTTAATTTTACTTAAAAGTTTTTATTCGTTTCAGACAATTTATAGAAGAAAAATTTAATGAGCTCATTTTGATAAGCCTCCAAAATGTCAAAATCGTAGGTGCTGACCAATCAGACATTTTTTACGCTTTGCGCGCCAACGAAAAAGTGTATCAAGTAAATACGTCCGCCTCCCGCAAGCTCGCGCGCATACTGATCGCAGCCAAACGTGTGGATACGTTGCAAACTGTTTGCCAAACATCCTTTGATCTGGCAAGATAAACCGACACCGATGCCGAACACTGCCCAACACAAACACAAACAGGCAAACAACGACAAACACCCATCCACACGTCCGTGTTTGCTGTTTGCTGTTGGCTGTTTGCCATTGTTTGGCAATCGTGTGGATGGGGCTTTAGACGTTGTCACGTCAAAAACTACTTTTATATGCATTTGTCGCGCTCCTAAACAAGACTGCTATGGTTACATTAATACAAACCACAGCGGTTTTCTAATGTATGTAACATTGTGATTATGTATAAAAAGGAAAACAAATCTGTTTGAAAAATATATCGACAGCATGCGTGACAGGTTGTTTGGCAATATGCTTATATATGTATGTTTTTAAGTGTTAATTCAAAGAAAAATTTACAGCGTGCGTGGTCACCGTGACCACGCACGCTGTAAAGCACGCGAAACGTCGGATAAATTTAAAATTATGTCAAATAGTTGTAAATTTATAATAATAATACATAACTTTAATCCGGTAAAAAGCGTTTTTCTTTAAATGTGTAAAAGTTATGTAAATCAAAGACAATACTAAGTGTTAATTCATTCGAAAACTTTTAGAACGATTTCTGGGTTCAGACTCGCGATTTATAGCATACTAAAAGACGGGCAATGCACTTGCGAGCCCAATAAAAATGTGAGTCCATTGGAAATGTAAGTTATAAAAATGTGTGGGTAATAATTATGGTTAATAGATTGGAATTCCTCTTGACGTAATATATAGTAAAATTTCGGTGAATTATTTAAATTTTATTCAATTTAATTGCGACCCGTGCGAAAACTGTATGTAATTAAAGTAAAGTTATTTGACTTAAATTATATACAACAAAAAACAATTATTCTAAACATAAAGCCAAAGATCGAGTACAAAAAGGTTCAAACTTTTACGAAAGGAAAAATTTATAAAAATGATTAAATAAGTAATACCTAATTTGGCTGTGCTGTGTGATGGAAAGTGTATGGTGGTTTAGCGCTATGGACATTCTTAATACATGGAGTATTAGGCATATTCCACGATAGCTTGTTGAATAAATATCTTATTTATATATCTGAAGCTTAGTTAAAGTATAAGTTTGGATATTCCCTTCTATACCTATGAAAACACTTAAGTTCATGGCTTAAACATATAACCGAAGACGCCTTTTAAATATAAATATTTTAGCAATTAAAAGTAAACGTAAAAAGTTCTATTAGGGATAAACCATCGTTTCAAACGTTTGCATTGGTATACGATATGTCCTAATGTATGTACTTTTTAGTAAAATCCTTGTAACATTTTAGCTTGACAGCTCTATACTCTATACTCGTACTAAGTGTACGCGTCGCATATTGATATAGACGTCTATAAACGGATGCTTAGTAACAAGTGGTGGATAAACTGTACGAGGGTTATGACACCAGCGGGAACGGAAGCGTTTTCCACAGCGTTTAATGCATTAGGTACAAAACATATAACCTATCTTATTCTTTATATATAACTAGCTGGCCTGGCGAACATTCGATTTAACAGTCGATTCTTTATTTTTTTTTTAATACTTATTCTGCTATTCGGGACACCGGTCTAGCTAGCTAGTAAGATAAAAAAAGGAAAGTTGATAATACAACAAATAAATTATGTCAAAAAATAAAAATTTACCTTCCCGGAACCCCTCCACTAACACTTGAACTTTATGGTATGGTATTAAAGTTCAAATTGCCTTTAAATATCATTACGAATATTTTGTATGGGAATACAGAAAAGTGTTGTTTTTAGACTTTTTCACTCAATTTTTTTAAATTTTCTCCGTAAGAACCATCCTCGTACTTCAAGGAATACTATAAAAAAAGAATCAGACAAATCGGTCAAGCCGTTTTCATGTTATGTTGTGACAACGGAAAACGGGTTTCATTTTTATATATATAGATTATACTTTACGTGTGTATGTCACTGAACTCATATTAAACGGCTGGACCGATATGATTGAATATTTTTGTATGCGTTTGGGAGGCGCCCTGAATGGATAAGATTCAAAAATAGATGGCGCTGCAGTCGGTCTCTACCTTATTTATCTGTACAGCAAATAAACAGCTGGAATATATTTAAATCTTCTGCGCATTTGTTCGTAATTAAACTCCTAAACGGATGAACAGATTTTGATGACATTTTTTGTGGAGTCGATAGTTTACATGATTAGATATTTTTTTTTGTATGTAACACGTGGACAGAACAACGTCTGTCGGGTCCGCTAGTTCTTTTTATCACTGAAGTATCCGTAGTATTCCGAACGCATTCTTCAAGAATTGAGCGTATCTATTCTTAAAAGGCCGGCAACGTACTCGCGAACCCTCTCCGGCATTGAGTGTCTATATGGAATATCACTTAACATCAGTAGTCTCAAGCCCTATAAAAAAATATGTACGGTGTGAATTTTTTTGAAGCTAAATTAGTGTCTCTTAATTGGCTTATGATCAATTAAATACGACATTATCTATCTAAAATTTAAACTAATACTTTTTTTTTTATATACTACGCTAGGTTTAATAACTCAAAAGGTCGTATGCAATTCTCATAGAAAATTAAACTCCTATACGAAAAAGAATGTAAACAGAATTCTCGCTTGTGAAATTCGCTACCGCGCCCTTTCGCGTACAACTTTAAACATTCCTTTTGAAGTCACCGCGAACTAAATGCATTGGACCTATGTTCACGCTCGATGGAGCTTAGAAATCGCTTAGAATAATTAAAGGCACTGTATGACGTGTGTATTTTAATGAGTGCTATCTAGGTACATGATAAGAATGCTTGATTGTTTGTATAAATAACTAGCTGGCCTGGCGAACATCGTACCGCCTAACAGTCGATTCTTTATTTGTCTAAAATACTTATTCTGCTATTCGGGACACCGGTCTATAAAAAAAAGAAAATTGATAAGACAACAAATACATTATGTCAAAAAATAAAAATTTACCTTCCCGGAACCCCTTCACTACTTGAACTTTATGCGATGGTATTAAAGTTCAAATTGACTTTTAAGAATTATTACGAATATTTTGTATGGGAATATAGAAGTGTTGTTTTTAGACTTTTTCACTCAATTTTTTTAATTTCTCCGTAAGAACCATCCTCGTACTTCAAGGTATATTATAAAAAAAAATCAGACAAATCGGTCAAGCCGTTTTCATGTTATGTCGTGACAACGGAAAACAGGTTTCATTTTTATATATATAGATATTGTATTGCATGAAAGTTAATTTTGCTATTTGTCATCTTAGCTTAAAGCTAACACGACAATACTTTGATTAGTTCATATAAATGAGTATGGAGATTCTTTTAGGCTTTTGAACATCAAAAATAACATACAATTTATCTCTTCCTTTTGATTTTTGGAGTTGGTTAGTGGCTTGATAGCTTTAGAAACTAGATTTATTTTACTGTGACGTTTTGGAATATGCTTAATATCACTTCTTTGTTTTTGACAAATGAAAGTCACACTTAGCACTAAGACTTGGTTTTATTATGATTTTTCTTTATACGTATATTATTAGAAAATGTCGTTTTTCTAACGTGAGGGAAATGTATATTGTTGGGATGATATCAGACGTTAATGTACCTATTTTTTTAAATAAAACGACAACAATCGGGTGGGAGGCTCACTTGTTGTTTGCCCATGGACACTCTCAATGCCTGTAGTCTAACGAATGTGTCGTTGGCCTTTTCAGAATAGGTACACTCTCTTCTTGTCCCCTAAGATGAATTAATTCAGAAATACTTTAGTGGAACTAGTTCCACAGTGGTGCGGCAAAAACTGCATTAAAAAGCGCTATAACTAGCGGGTCTTTTTCGATTCCCGGCGACATTATGTATTTCGAATAGCATACATGTTTATGTATATAACGGACGCTTACAAGTATACAAATATTTTATTATCTTAGCGCGCCGATAGCGGAAATGTTTTCGTTTCTAGCGCATGGCAACTCAATCATCGACCGCATTCCTCTACACTTCTTTCTGCGCCAGCGGCCATAGACATTTAAGTGCATTCCACGTGAGCACAAGTGTCTAAGATGAAATGAGTGACGTAGACTGAACATTGGTGTATGAACAAACGATTGTAAAATTTTCTTAATATATATATATATATATATATATATATAAGGATAGGAGGTTGGGTTTATAATTGCAGTAAATCTGCTTACGTAATACTTGAACGGCCTCTATATACATGACCAGTGGAGATTGACTTTTGGACGGACCCGTATGTATGTTTGTTTAATTTATTGAAACGGTAAAAAAGGTTTCTGGCACGCGCGGTAACTCAGTGAATAGGAAATATTGTATAGACATCATGCCCACAAAGGGTTTGTTGATCGGCTTCGATAGGGTAGGCAGGTAGGCAATGGGTCTATTGTATCTTAACGAGGCGTTGAATACTACAGAAGGCCTGTTCTGTAAATTTGATAGAGATTATTGCGTTATCGTAATTTCTATATATATCCGCTTTGCAGGTATATTGTAAAGAGTTTAATGCTATAGTATTATATGATATCTAATAATTTATTTGCAAGAATAAGGTACAAAAATATTATGTTGGTAGAATTTAAACTTCACATATTCTGCGACATATAATGGCGTGCAAAATTGTTTTAAAAATGTAGTTTACATAGAAGTTATTATTTTGACTACATTATCACATTATTAAAATATATTATTTCGATATCACGTTAATATTAACTATCATGTTTCAACTCAAATAATCCATATTTATTTCCAAAGGAAAAATATTAAGTCTATTTTAAAAAACTCTAGTAAGATATTTGAATGTTTTTGGTAAATTATTACAAACCTTGATTATGTAATACTATATATGTGTTTTTATATAGAACAGGAACCTTTTTGGAATTGGTACGCTCCTTTCTTTTGCCCTACGTCGATTTTTTTTCGGAAAAGTATTATGTAACTTCCATAGCAATTTCAGTTGGAACATACAATTGAAACTACATAAAGAGTCATCATGACGTCATAAAAGTAGAGTCACAGATTAGTCCTGGATTTGCGGTTTTAGAAGTTCGATGAACGCATTTATTCAAATGTTATTCGTGTGGCGTGAAAGCTTGATAAACACGACGTGGACGGATTACTGATAAATGCTACATTCTGACGTCTTTATTACGATGTTGTAAGGGCGAAATTGTGTCATACGAACTTTATATACTAGAGTTTTAAATTGCAATGCCTTTTGTAAATATGTGCTGGCCTAGTAGCTTAAGCGTGCGACTCTCATCTCCGAGGTCGTAGGTTCGATCCCCGGCTGTGTGCGCATTTGACATTCGCTCGAACGGTGAAGGAAAACATCTTGAGGAATCCGGCTTGCTTCAAATCCAAAAAGTCGACGGCGTGTATCAGGCACATATGATCACCTACTTGCCTATTGACAAAAGATCATGAAACAAATGCAGAAATCTGAGGCTTAGACCTAAAAAGACTGTAGCGCCGCTGATTTATTTTCAAGATATCTAGTTGGAGAGAAGAACAGTTAGTTAGTTTAAATTACTTTCCAACATCAGCCCTGCGATTCTGTAACTCACTTCACGAACTCACACAGCGGTTTTCGCATCGGCGGTCGCTCTCAAATCGTGTGAGTGAGTTCGTGAAGTGAGTTACAGAATCGCAGGGCAGATACTAAACGTTATATTGCTTTGATGATTTATAACAAGTGCAACTTGGATTTATAGTTTCTAAGATACAGTTGTCCGACTAGAATAAAAAATATTAAATTTTTAGTTCAAATAATTTCTATTAACGTTAATTTCAATTTAAATAGTGTATTTCCGTTGACTTAAAATTATTATTTTTTTGTGAACGAATAAGATATTTCTAAAATATACACTCCGATCTTTCCTTAAAATAAATAAACAGTTTTTTTGACAGTGTTTTTATACACATATCCGCCTAATTAAATAGTCTGGTTTTAATTTTTTTCTGCAAAATAATAAGCAAAAAAATTGCAGAAAAACTAGTATTTATATAAATTGTTGGCGCCTTTTAATTATAGTGACAGCCACGAAGATAACTCTAGCGCAATTATATGAGTGTAATTAATGAGCGAAGGCCTAGTGAAGTGTGTTCTAGAAAACCTCGTATAAAAAAAAACGGAAAAATCGCAACGAAACTGGGATTTTGATCAGAATAAACGTCAGGCACAGAAAAACCTTCTTAAAAGGCATAAAAGGAATGGTCTAACAGACACATCTGTCTGCCTGTCCTATGTCTTATAGGGGTGTTATGATTCTTATATTAAATACTAATATTTTTTTTATATTAAAACTTTAATTCTTAATAACTGTTTTAATATGTCAATTATCAACGTTAAATAAAACTAGTTAAGCTATTATAGAGCCGAAATAGCGTTAAATAGTGTTGCAATAGCTTTCTCTCGTTCACACGCTGTCCCACCTTGTACTTTATTACGATAGTAACGCGTGGAAGCCGGTTTGGATATACCTACATAGGTGCTGGTCTAACTCGCTACATAGTACACACAGTGATATCACGTAAGGTAGAAAAAAATGTATTTTTTTGCCTTAATGTTTTTTTTAAATATATTATATTCAGAGTCTGAATGTTACTCATTACCCAACATCCATATATACAGAGTTTACGACCTATAGTAGGTAATAATGAGAATTAAAAATGGATGAATAAATAAATGGAAAAACTAAAACAAGTTTAAAAAGTTGGGTCCCTGGGGCAGTGTACCTTTAAATGAATGTGTCTGAAAGTGTGTATTTGACTTAAAAAATTACGTATTTTATACTCAAGTTAATTTTTTAGCAAAAATTGATTAATGATTCATAATAAAATTGTGTAAATTATTTAAAATATTTTTTATATAAACACATTATTAACATTACACCTAGGTGTGCAACCATTGTCGTTATTAAAAATTCTATTTAAATTTGTATTCGTGTTAACCAGTTATTATTGGCAGTAAAAAAAGTTCTTTTGTAAAAAAAACTGTAAATCTACTGTTATTACAGTATTTACTGCTTCTTCATTGGTCGCGGAAAAGCAAGGCTGTGTTACGGCCTTGTTGGCATTCCGCTAATGTAATTAACATAAAGATTGCTTGACCGAAAGTTTTGACTTTTATTAAGCTTGTTTGATACCAAACAGGTCGTAAATAATCAGAATAATCGTCTGGTATGCAAAATTATTAAAGTTTTTACATAGATTTTAAATCAGCGATTCTCTCATCCATTCCACGTATATTTTTGCTGCATTTAAAATATCTACATTATATTGGCATACTTGGATGTTCACAGGAAAGGTTACCACTTCGTCTATACTAAACAAAATACACAAAGTCAATAGTGAATATATATTAGACAAAAAACTAAAGAAACTAAAATGCGCATGGGCTGGTCTTGTAACAAGATACACTATGGAAGGGACCATTCGGAAAAAAAAGCAGGCCCAAAAGAAGGTTGGCCGATGACTTGATAGAAATAGCAGGAAAACTAGAACTAAAACTAAAAGAGATAATCTACCCTCTTTCTTTACGTCCGAAAAATATTCCTTACGTTTTTCATAGTACGAAAAATTTCGGCAGAGTACCACTCCAAGTTCGAAAATCGAACGCTACTTGCTACGTATACTATCTAAATTTACATTATTTAACAAAATACTATTATATAATAAATAATAAAAAAAAAGCTTTCAAAATTTCGAAATCGAAATTATTCGCTCAACACTTTCTTCACTTATATTTATTTGTTTTAATGATAACATTAAGTTCTATGTATATTATTGGTACCATCTCGCGTATAGAATCATAATTGAATTCCCAATGTGAAATGCTGCAAAGAAATGACCGCTTGATATCCTGGTCGTAGCTTTAAATTGAAAAGACAGCAAACGATGCAATTTATCAGTTTCTTGTGATCTCATTTCTTGCGGACGATTCAATCTCGATACGAAGTCCGAATCGGCTCCTTTGTATAATAAACACGTCTTTGTTTAACGATTTTTATTGGAGAGATTAAGGCTTATTGACTAATCGAATACTTATTTGACAAAGCTTATTCTAATCAAGTCTATGATACTTTTGTAAAGCACTTGGAAAATATGAAATTCTAATTTTTCATATATTTTAACAAAAGTACTCTTTCGTCTTTTTTTATGTAATAGTAAGCAAACGGGCAGGAGGCTCATCTGCTGTTAAGTGATACCGCCGCCCATGGACACTCGCAACGCACTTGCGAGCCTTCTGGCAATGTGAGTGCCCACAGGCGGAGGTATAACATATAACATAACATGAGATGAGCATCCTGCCCGTTTGCCTCCTATTACATAAAAAAAATAACTTTACCAGATTTACTCGGACGTTATGTAAATAAATATCAGAGGTTCATTAAAACAATCAATCGAAATAGAAAATCATTAGACTTAAAATTAGCGTTATCGGAGCCTACATTAGACGAACATCATTAAGTCGGCTTTACAATCAATTTCGTGTAAAAAACAATCATGGCGCACCGAAGGATACAAAAACAAAACCCCCGACATGTTATTTGGAATTGATAAATAGCCCGAGTGAGACCAAGCGAGACGGGACAGAGAGGGAGAAACTAATGAGTTCGGTTTGGGATAAAACATGAGATACAGTAAGTGCTCCTTATCCGAGCTTCGTTTTTTATTGACATAGTTGTTTATGGTCCTTATATTTGTGGCTTCACGCCGCATTTGCATTGCTTCACGGATAAATTCTGGGACGGCACGTGGCTTTGACATTTTAGGTATTCTAACTAAAACTTTGATTTTGTTCTCTTTTTACTTAAAGAGTTTTTTTTAATTAAAGAGTTAAGTTGGTGTCGGTATATAGTACCGGTGACTTCAGAGCTGGAGCTTTCCTCGCTCAACGGATAACTATCGCAAAACAGCGAAGAAATGCCAGTATTTGCTCGCAATGGTACATTGTTAGAAGGACCAAACTGTTTGAATCTGTTTTAATTTAGTATTTATTTATTTGTAATTATCGTTACTATGCAGGTTAAGAATATTGTAAATGCTGAATATTTGTGTATTGTAAATAAATACTTTCCAACTAAATAGATTTAAAAGGATGTAAACGATATATTTTAAAGGAATATTCAAATTTCTAGTCTGAATATCGCATGGTAAGTGACATGGTAAGTGGGCCTATTCGTACATTACATACATAATTAGATGTAAGTTTTCAAAGTCTAGTTTAATTTCAGCGTTACGATTTTAATTGAGTTTAATTTTACCCGTACGATTGAATTAAATATTTTAATAATAAATACATCTCAGGGATTATATACTTTTTTATAAAATAGGGGGCAAATGTGCAGGAGGCTCATCTGATGTTAAGTAATACACCATAGACACTCTAATGCTAGAGGGCTCGCGAGTACATTGCCGGCCTTTTACGATTTGGTAGGCTCTTTTTTTGGAGGACCCTAAGTTGAGATTGGACAACAATTTTGAGTTTATACATTAAATATTTCTTCTGTCTTATATCAGATATAAGAAATTTGTATAGTAACAGAAATCTTAGGTCAAGTATATGAATTTATTACACAGCTTTGAAACCGTATACAATATTTATTAGTAAAAAATAGGCCGTCTGAACCTCAGTTATTGACCATATAACTCGATTAATTAAAGATAGACAACACTTTTTCAGCGTTTCCAATAAACTTGAACAAGTTCGCTTCGATTATTTATTTGTGGCACGTCCTAACAGACTTCATCAGAAGAAATTCTTAACTTCTTGTTTCTTAGTTAAGGATCGCCATGAGATTTGAGCGATTTCGGCTATCTATACGAAATATTATGGCTTGTACCAGAATTAACTGTAAACTGCCAAGCTTTTTAGTTGTGTTATTTTTAACATTATTATTATATACTACTAGCTGATAACTAGCTGACCCGGCAAACGTTGTTTCGCCGTGTATATTATTTGTAGGAAACATTTTTTTAGTTAATTAAAAATAGCTATCTACAATAATAAAAATAGGGGTTGATCGTAGAGGGGTGAAAATAAGGGGCTGTGTGTGTTTTTGTATGTTGTATCATAAAAAAACGAAAACAAAAAATTTTGTCTAAAAAGAAAAGAAATTTATCACTTTATGGGTTTAAAAGATAGTAGCCGACTCTCAGACTTACTCTATATATTGCATAAAAAAAATCTTAAGTCGAACCGTTTCGGAGGAGTACGGGAACGAACATTGTGACACAAGAATTTTATATATTAGTTTAAGATTCTATTGATTAAATAAATGTTTTATTTATTATTAAATAAAATGTTGGCTTAATAAAGAGACTGCGCCTGTGTCTTGTTAATAAATTAAAGTTTTTAATTTATTAGTGAACGATTACTTCCAAAGCCCGTTCGGAGAAATTTCTATGGAAATTGTACTGCCGTAGAAAGAATACGGTTAGGTCAACGACCTCAAAGACTAGACGGTCGCGAGCCTGAGTCTCGAAATGACAAGAGCTTTTAAAAGGAACTTCGTGGGGGCCAAAGTATACATATTAATAAAATATATTTTTTAACTACCTAATATATTAATTATCCGATGATTCGATAAGATTCCAATGAGGGATCTCGTCAGGGGGGGTCCGGTTGCCTAAGACCCAAAGCAAATAAAGCGGCGTCCATCTAAAATTAATTTTGTTTTGTTTCACCGTCTGGACTCGAAGCATTTACATTGAATGCTTGGGGCCCGTTCTCAGGATATTTATGTTGGGACTCTCGGTGTATGACGTTCGCATTATTCATATATGGAATATATTTGCTGGTTCATCGCCTTGAAGGTTTACTTTTTCACAATTTTTATATTGATTCACTCGTGTTGCGTTTGTTTCTATATATTTTCCTTTTTAAATTGTATTGTTCTTGAGGTCGTAGGTTCGTGCCCCCGCTGTGTACTAATAGACTGAACTCGCCTGGTGAAAATCGTAAGGAAACTAGAACGCCTGAATGCTAATTACCTACTTGACAATTCAAAGAAACAGATACAGAAATTCGAGATTAAATCATAGAGGTTTTTAGCGCCTTGTTTATATACTAATGTAATTAAAAATAAATAAATATAAAACAAAAATGTAGAATTATTACATACATTGATTATAATACGTAGAGAAATCTTAATACTATTTATAAATTAAACCTAATTCATATTAATCGTACATATTATAAAATAAAGTGCTTGTCTATATAGAAGTACTCGAAACCAGCTAAACGGTATTTGAAAATGGAATTTTATTGAAATTCACACGCGTACTAAAATAGTTGGTGGTGAATCATAGCCATCAAAGTTTACGAGCCACGGGCGCCGCACCGTCGACAAACTTGATTGGATCACTGTATTTCCTATTGCAACGACAGTTTCCTGCAATGAAATGTTTATAAATGAATAAAATTTTACGACTAACCTAAAATACGATGGACTAATTCACTTGAGTTTCCTAATTTGAAACTGCCAAAGTTCTAGTTGGATTTAGTATCGACTCTCGATAAGTTGAATTTATTTTCAAGGGAAAATACTCGATAAATTATATAAGACCAATGTTAATAAATTTGAAGTAAGGACGGGGCTCTCACTCTTTAATTTTAGTTTATCATGTACAGACCTGTCAATTGTTTTTTTTTAATTCTTTGGACAGTGATAGACTGAAGACACTCAAAAAAAAAATTACAGATATTTCGGAATAAATATTTGTGTATCTAATTGTTGAAACATTATATAGAAATAAAAAATCACGCATTTTAATCAAACTCTTATTTCCTTAAGTCCCCCCTCCTCCTCGTGGTTATTTAAGCCCTTGCTATTTTAATTCTTTGTAATTTGAAATTTATCTCTGGAGTTTCAAGTTATTGAAAGTCGATTGTCGGAAAAGTAAAATGCCGTAATAACACGCCGTGCCAGAGAATTTATAGGCTCTTTAGTAATGATTTTTAATGTCATATATCACTGTATATAAAGGGTACAGTCATGGTAATCAACCGGTGACCAACCACCAACCAACTCATTAAACGTTTTTCAAAGAAAATAATTTATTTTCAGATCCGAAAGTGGATAAAGACGCTGAAGGTGTTAGATGCTACTGCAATACAGCCCAGTGTGTCAGTACAGGCTACATGTGCCGGTCCAGGAAAGGTGGGGGCTGCTATAGTGAACTTCCACCTCGAAGACATCACTCAAGGCATGGTTGTCTTCATCATTTAGCTGAAAGGTATGTTTCAAAATAAATATAGTTTTTTTAAACTATATTTATTTTCCACTTTTTAGTCCTAGCAGCAATACGTGTTGTCTCAATTTAATGTGCTTTGTGGACTTAAAAAAAAATTCATTGTTTTTTCGAGATAAACCTATGAAATTATTATATTGTCGCTGATTCTTTATAAGTGTACAAAGTTTGAATTAAATCTGTTCGTTTAAAGTGGGTCAAAATCGAGTCCGAAGGAGTCGGTTACTTACATACATACATACAGGTGAAGCTAATATAAAGCGTGTAATGACGTCACTTTTTTATCATGTTTATTTTATATGCAGTAGATTATCAGCCTGACACACAAATCTATTGATGCACAGCCATGATTCAGCCAGTGCATTTCCCGGTGAATGAAATTGGTTCGTTGATAGGTTTTAAATGTAGACATAGACATATCATTTATTACAAACAAAAACACACAAAATAACAATAATCAAAGAAAAAAATTAAATAAGAAATAAAGAGATTAAAAAAAAAATGTTTTCCCTTTTCCCATTCGGTGCGTTTCAAGTGTGTAATATGTGTGTGCTGTAGGTAATTGGCCCTGGCTCAGCATTATGCTGAGGAGCAGAATGTTCCACAGCGCTGGTCATTCTGAGACCACATCAGCTAGTTTGCGCCTCAGTCGCAAAAAAAGAAAGAAAAGGAATGTAATAATAATTACTAGAAAATAATAATATTAGTAAAAGCAGTGTAAGTTAAAATGTGGTCCTGATATAAACACTGTTCAGTAAAAAGTGTGACATTATTAATAATAATACTAATAACAATATTTTTTGGTACAATCTAAACTTGGCGTGCAAATTTGTCTTAAAGGTTTAAAAAAATAATTATTAGCAGCTTCTGGAATTTGATTAAATGACGTGCTTAGATGTTATCATTACTAATTACAGTGAGTGGCAATTAGAACGAATTTTAGCGACACAAAAATGTGCTTTTAAACCCCAAACGACTTGTAAGCTTGTAGATCTTAATCAGTAATCAGGTGGATTAGTTCGTTTTATTGTTTTCGAACGTTGTTATTATATAATCGAAGTGTATGTGTGTATGAATGTGTGTGTAGTCATATTTTTTTTATTAAGCATGCATACTATATTAGAACTTATGAATAATTAAATAAAAGTTAAGATATTTCGAAACAGGTTTAAATTAACATTATTTAACATAAATAATTAAGTAATTTAGCTGTTGTTACTGTTACTTTAAAGTGTAATTAAGAATGTTTAAACCAGAGTAGCACAAATTTTATTTCCGCCACCTTGACGTATTTATTTTATTAGTTTACCGCTGATAGATAAATTGCTTCGGAAAAATGTAAATAGTCCCATGTTTTTCTTAAAAAAGGTTGAAATACCGACGCACCACCCACAATAAATGCAGCAGGTGTATGTGGGGCTCGTCTTATTCCAGGTACTCTGATACTCTGAGAACTGGGTGAGCTATACCCACTAAAATCACCACGGGTAGTACAACACAACCGCATCAAAGAGTCCCTCGGGGTCGCGTTCGTATGCCATTGGCACCTCAGTGGTATGGCAATAGTCCCATGATAGTATTTCGTCATATATACGACAATTTTAAATAAGTTATTGTTAGTCTAAAAATAATTAAAAATTAATTAAAATTAAATTAAAACATTTAAAAACTTTAGTCCCTGTGGCAAACGTAAACGCTGGCAGCATTGCCTCGCTGTATTGCGATACTTATTCATTGAGCGAGGAAAGCACCAGCTCTGGGGTCACCGGTACTATCTACCACGCGCCATCTTAAATCCTTAATTAGTTATTAAACCCCACGGCCCAAGAGTCTCTACTCCAAAGGCTGCTCTGCGGCCGCCCCAGCTTTTTTTTGCAAAGGTATGTAGGTTAAGAAAATTGTAAATACTGTATATTTGATTGTTATTATTACTAATAACAACACAGGATGTTAGTAAAACTATAGTATGAAATTAAACGCAGAAATAACTTCCTAATATAAAGCTTCTCTAAGTACAAGAATCTAGCATCATGTGCTCTAAAAAGCTCAATAAATTCATATATATACCGTATTTAAAACATTTTATAATTCTCACAGTAAATGTATATATACAGTAAAACCAGTCTCGTGTTTTGTTGACTTTCATCAGAAAATTAATTATTTCTTTGTTGCATACTTGCTTCGTCATCCATCAATATCGCTTATCATCCTTCAGATGTTCATACTAAATATCCCATACTATCTTCAATCAATTTGTCTTCGGTCGTTTCGATTGCTTTATAGAAGTTTCAACATCATAGTTATGAAACGATTAATTAATATTTCTTATTTAGTTTTTAGATGAGGTCGTTGAGGTCGTTTTGTGTGTATACTGTATAGGTACACAGAAGTAATAAAACTTAAATTAAATGTAACCAAATTAAGTTATCCCTTGGGTGGTGCGCTCAGCAAATGGTAATGAGGTGGCAACTATACAGTGCCTCATTATATAATGAAAAGTTGAAAAATGAAAATACTAAGGCGTATTTTTTTTTATGTGACAGGGGCAAATGGTTACCGGAGGTTAAGAGATAACGTGTTATAGGATGGTCAGTATACATTGTAAAGATCAAAGTAAAATAATATATATATATATATATATATATATATACATCTATCTGCGGTATATGTTACAAGCTATCTTATCCAAAATACATATATGACAATTTTGGTAAACTAAGGGTCTGTTTCACAATGTATGGATAAAGTAGTAAATAGCTATGCAACACATACATTATTTGGAAGATAAATTATGCTATTTGACATTCATCGGACTCATAAGTTATGATGGACTTTATGTGACGAATAGCGCTATCTGACAATCGTGAAACGCAACAATAGTGTTTATCCTACCAATAAGTAATAAATAGCTAATTTGGAACTTATGTGGAACTTATCCGTACATTGTGAAACAGACCCTAAATGTTACATAAAATGAGAAAAATACTAGTAATTTTTGCTTATTGTTAAGCAAAAAAAATACCAGCAAATCAACGGATTAGGTATGAGATAGGCACTTAAAGCTTTCTTTAAAACTGATCAGCCCACTACGTATATCCATCTCCGGATAACTACTATTTAATCCATTATAATCGCGAAGGATTCAAATGAGTCATTTAAAATAGGTATATATAGAAACAAAAAACAAACAATAAACTCCTATTTAGCGATCTTAAATTGGTCCCAACTATTTTACAATTCTTTTACATACCTGAGCTGGCCCATTCTTCATTCGTGTTCGCTCATGACCAACTTTTTGCTTGATTATCTTATTCGGATCGGGCCCAAAGAACTGGTTCCATTTGGTTTTATTTGTTTTAAATTTTTGCTCGTTTTTGGCAATCGTCCGCCGTTCATTATCTACATTAACGATCGGTCCGGTTCGTTAAGAATTTGATTACTAAAATTGTTTGTTTTAAATTTATCATGTTTTTTATTTATAATGCATTTAATATGTAAATATATACGGATATTTGCGTAGCATGGTTTGATAATATTGGTACTTTAGTGGCTTAATTTCTTACTTATATATTTTATTTTTTGTAACATTTATTTTAATATTTTAGAAAGATTTGATGTGGTAAAGTTCAATAAATAAAATATATATTAATTGTGTTTCATTAGCCCTAAAATTGGCTGGGGTTTTTTGTTAATTTTTATAATAACTATTTAGATTTTAGTTTAGTTAGTTTTTAGACCAGTGCAGATAGCCTTCAAAATAAATAAAAAGTGAAAAAAATTACAGTAGGATGAAACCCATTAGAAAAGCAGGGGAATATGATCAAAATGAAAGGAAAAATAAATTACGGTCGATCTGAGGTCGGGAAGGGAAGGGGGGGGGGGAGGTTTAAGGGTAAAAAACGGTTTATCTCGATTTCCGGCAAAACTAAAAGTCCTATCGAAGAAAGTTAAATGGCAAAGTTGTAGGTAATAAAAAGATCTAAAACTTTTGTATTCACACATTTTTCACATAACCTCAAAATTGGTGTGAAAAATTCAAAAAACCAAGTTTTTGGTTTTTAATTTTTATCTTATACAAAAATTTATTTTTTTAAACGAAATTTGGTGAAAACTTACCTTATTATGTCCCAAATATACTGTAATTTATTTGATTAAAAATATTTATTTTTTCACCTTATTTTGAATTAATATCGAAAAAACACCCTAATTTTCAATCGAAAATTCTGACGTCAAAATTTCAGCTTTTTTTAAAAAGTTGGTGTGCTTTCAGTTCGTTGAAATCTCTACTTTCCTATGGTAAAAAAATATATATATATACATTATTCCGTCATTTATAATCAAATCACTTTAATACTCTTACAAATCTAAACGTCTATATTACTTATACTTAAGAAAGAATTCTATTAAACTGTATCTTTTCATCACAGTGAAAACACAATTTGAGCGAAAGAGACGAATGTCTCTAAAATAGACGCTCGGAATTGTTTTAATGCGCAGTTACTTCTATTTATTGAAATAAACGACTGCCATTTCGTTCATTAAACTTGTAATGCAATTTATTGACGCGGTGACTTGTAAAATGGCCGATTGCATCTTTGTCCTCGTTTCTGAGATAAGGGAGACGGAGAGTCAAAGGCCGGTAGATAGCTCGGCCGCTGAACTGAATAATCTAAACATGTTTGCATATTAGTACATAGAAATATCATTTTAGTACTACCAATAATTCCAAGTATACTATAAAGAGAATAGATTTTCTAAGGAACAAACTCAAAATCTACCGGTACGATTTAAATTCTTTTTAATTTAAATTTTAGGATGGTTTCATAGATGTCGCAGCCAACTAGCTTAATTAGCCGTTCAATTAACAGCCTAGCCGTTTAACTTAACGGCGCCGTTTAAGTAGCGGCCTGAAAGATGTTCAGAATAAACATAGTTATATTTATTTTTTGAAAGATGTTAAACATAATTATATTTATTTCACATAAGTCGTTGATTAGTCTGAGACTTAGGTTCAGAGCAAGTGCGCATACGCACATAAAACAATCTATTGGTTGCGCAGAGACATGAATGCACGACTTCAAGGGAGATATGCTTAAGGTACCAGGCCAGCGTTAAATTTCACATCGTTTAAGATAGTCGTTGCAGCTCCTTACAAGCGTCTTGCGGAAACAACCCCGACCTCTTTGATGCGGTGGCATTGGTACTACCTAAGGTGGTTTTAGTGCGTATAGCTCGCCCTGTTCTCTGAGTAGCAGGGAGCCTGCAGTGAGTCCCACCAGTGCTGTATTTAGTGGGGGGGGGATGCGTAAACACATTAGCACTTTGGTATGGTTTCTTGCCAGTTCTCCGCCAATTTAGAGAATTCATAAATATTTTTTGCATGCGAAAGTTACCTAAATATATTTTGGCTTGGGCTAATCATAATAAATCCCAATTATTTCTAATCTTTACAACACAGTTTAGATTTGTTATATACATTTACTTTTCTTGTTATCCTAATATCTTAACTTCCTTCAGTATCTTTGATCGGAACTCTTTCGCGTGTCCCTCCTCCAGCTATGGCTTTCTTTCTCAATTCGCTTCCTGCTAACGCTTCTGTATCTTCTATCCACCGATTAGGGCGCCCTATTCTCCTTCTTCCCCTTAGTCTGTTGTGTTTGAGCTCTTTGGCTTAGACTGACAAAACCAATTCTATAAATGTGGAGCACAGATATTATTTGTTGATCATAACTTAGGATTAAACTGGTTTATTTACATAAGAATCGGGGATTATGTTAATTCGATGGAGACATTTTAAAGTAAGACCAGAAGTTTGTAAGGCTATTGTTATTATAATTCTTTACGGTATAAAGACTGATGGTAATTTTTGCATTGTATTTTATATGCTTACATCGTTATTCATATTAAAATCAACTACACTTTATTTATCACAATTTTCCTCGTGTATCAGTGGACAGTTTTTTTTATATTATATAAAATACGTTGTATAATTTCACGATTTTTTTTTTAATATCCCTTAAGACTCACTGCTTGTTGTAAGTTAAGCTTGTGGTGTTTGAGGGGGGATTACAGTAACATCCAAAGACTTATTCGTACAAGCTTCAGATTACTTAACGAAGAGTAAAATGGTACATCTTATTATAAAAGGAGACATTAAAATACCTTGGAACGTTTTTGTAGCCTTATATGCATTTTTATATAAGAAATACATTTCTAATAAAGGGATTCTGACATACTCTGCTCAACACTCACACATTCACACATACTTTTTCTCAAAATACTGTTTTAAACATGTACCATGTACCACTGACAAATTGTTATCTAGTTACCCCACAACACAGGGACTCCCTAGTGTGGGGAATATGTGATGAATTTGGCCACAACTTATTTATGTCATGAATAAAGTTTTATTTATTTATTTTATTTAAACATTAACGTATATATACAGTATTTGCAGCGCACGCCAGAATGGCTCTCAAAAGGGAAAATGTACACAATATCTTTACATCATAGATATGTTATTCTGATGTATGAGCTATATTATTGTGAAAAAAAATCAGTGGCGCTACAACCTCTTTTTAGGTCTGAGCCTCAGATTTCTGAATCTGTGTCATGATCATTTTTCAAAAACACACGCCGTCGACTTTTTGGGTCTTAGACATGTCGGTTTCCTCACGATGTTTTCCTTCACCGTTCGAGCGAATTTTAAATGCGCACATAGAAAAAAATTCCATTGGTGCACAGCCGGGGATCGAACCTAGGACCTCAGGGATGAGAGTCGCACGCTGAAGCCACTAGGCCAACACTGCTATTATTGTAAAGTTACATTAAAATCCGTTTAGTAGTCGAGTAAGGGAGTAACAAACAAACGCATAATACCACTTAGCGGTTATAATATTTGGACATAGTCTACTTTAATGGTTAATTGAACGGTTCACGGTTATGTGTGTAGAGAAAACTTATCGTTAAAATTATAATATATAATTTTGCGTCTCTAATTGACGCCCACCATATTCTTGAACTAAAAGCATAACGTTAATTTAAATAGTGACATTTCTCGTGGGAACCTCGCGGGACATTTTAATCAAATATTTCGAGAAGTTTGGGACGATTTAGATAAATCGTTTAATAGCTAATCGGTTGCGTGTTTTGAATATTATAGGCTTGTTAGGCAAGAGCTTTTAGTGCAAGATTTTGGGGAATTTAAGTTATGGACGAAATATTACGTTTGCTTGTTTGCTTCACATGAATTTGCGCGTAATATTTTTTATTAGTATCATTTTTAACTAAGTTTGTTTGTAAAATATTATCTCCTAAATGGAAGTTTGATTTAAGTCCGGAAAAATTTATGAAATCCAATTATAATTACAAAAGAAGCTTTTTATACATTGCATGCATATATTAATTCCGTTTCGATTATATGTATAAATAATTAAATGGTAAAATGGCGCAAGATAAAAAATGTTGCATCTATTTTTACTAATAAAAATAGATAAAAAAAATTACCGAGAGATTTGCAAAGCAAAACACAATTTGTATTCTGTGTGGGCGAACTGAGACTTTGAGTTATTGTTAAAAACGTTTATTGTATTTAAAATCCTTATATAGCCATGTTTAAATAACACGCCAATTCCTTGGGGTCTAAATCGTAATGGGGCATAGGACGGTTCTGTATTTACAAATTACCGTTTTTTTTTTGTGTTAAATATAACATATGGCGCTCTGTCGAATCTTTTATTTTACGCGATTTCTCCTTCCGAGGCGCGCATTTTCACCACTTCCTTCCTCACTAACTGAATATTTAGAACATAAATTTAATAACGTATGATATGATATGTACAATAATATAATGATACAAATAATATAAAAACTGACCAATTCATATGACTAATAATGTAAAATTCCTTTAAATACAAATTTGCGCGCCATTGTGTGTGGCAGAATATGCGAACTTATGATTGTACCACCTGACACATTTTTGTACCATATTCTTGCAATAAATTATTATTATTATTAAAAACAAAATTATCACTATCATTTCAAAAATCACATTACATACATTCACTAAACAACTCAAACAATATCTCGTTAACCTGTCATATGCTGATACTGAAAACATTCTTATTGTGCAAAAATAGTTTTAATATAAACGTGTAGAAATCATTAATATAATACTATAAAATACTGTTTATCTAATATATAAAATTCTCGTGTCACAGTTTTCGTTGCCATACTCCTTCGAAACGGCTTGACCGATTTTGATGAAATTTTTTGTGCTTATCCGGTATCTATGAGAATCGGCCAACATCTATTTTTCATTCCCCTAAATGTTAAGGGTGGTCCCATCCCTAAATTTTTGTTTTTATTTTTTTTTAACTTTTTGTATTAATTTTCTTATTACATATACAGCATACCAAAATATATACGACCCTTAATTTTCACCCCTCTACGATCAACCCCTATTTTTATTATAGTAGATAGTTATATTTATTAAACTAAAAAAATGTTTCCTAGAAATAATATACATGGAAAAACGAAGTTTTCCGGGTCAGCTAGTATAATATATAAAATTCTCGTGTCGCGGTGTTTGTGGTTAAACTCCTCCGAAACGGCTCGACCGATTCTCATGAAATTTTGTGTGCATATTGGGTATGTCTGAGAATCGGACAACATCTATTTTTCAACCCCCCTAAATGTTAAGGGTAGTCCACCCCTAAATTATATTTTTTTAATTCTTAGATAAATTATTTTTATTTTATTTTTTTATGATACATCATTAAAAAATACATACAACACCTAACTTTCACCTCTCTACGATCAACCCCTATTTTTTATTATATACATGGCAAAACGACGTTCGTCCGGTCAGCTAGTAATACTATAAAATACTGTTTACACGTCAAAAGGAAGAGACTGCCCACTACACAGGGAATCCTAGTGTGGGGGCCAGTACACTTTACTTAATCTAAACATCCTGTATATTGTGTATAATAAAGATTTTTCTTTCTTTCTTTCTTACTTACTTAATTGTTAGTATATTCTAAGTTATTAAAAGTATATTTAAACCTTTTCAGAGAAGAAGATGCGCTATCACACTGCCAGAATGCTCCCTCATCAGGAGGTCCACCTCCACGGGAGTACTCCTTGCTTCTCTGCTGTTTTAAGGATCTCTGCAATCACGAAGACAGCCCGCTGGCCAGAGCGCGGCTTAATTTAACCGCCACTGATTCAGGTATGGAAAAATAGTTTAGTTATAGAATAAAACATTCCATCTAAATCCCCTGGGTGGGCATTTGATATCTGTTTCTCTGACTGATGGACTGATGAAGATGGACTTTAAAGACAATTATATGGAAAGGACCAAGGGGAAGGAGAAGAGGGCCTAGAAAAAGGGTGGATAGAAGATATAGAAACGATAGCAGAAAGTCATGGAAGCCTAAGAAATATTTGTAAAAAATTGCCTTTACCCACGAAGAGAGTACATTGAATATTACTAAAGTTAGGATAACGTGTAACAATAAAAAGATATATTGTTAACATTTGTAAAGATTGGAAGTAAACAGGCTTTATTATTATTATAAGTAGGTCAGCCTTCTGTGCCTGACACACATAATCGACATTTTCGCTAAGGCATGCCGGTTTTGTCACGTTTTTCTTCCTGTCAGACACAGCATGCTACTAACCTACTTGTCTGTAAGATAAAAAACGTAGATCAGAGGTAAGACCCAAGTAGGTTTACGCCGCTGGCTTATTATTGTAAATATAAATTTGAAAGGCCGGCAACACACTTGCGAGCCTTCTGGCAATGTAACGTCCATGGGCGGCGGTGTCACTTAACATCAGGTGAGCCTCCTGCCGGTTTGCCTCCTATTATATAAAAATATATATAGTTATAATAGTATTACTATTTTACTTGAGTCTAACTACTCGTTCTAACTTTAGTTGTATCGCCTTTAACCGACTGCAAAAAAGGTTATCAGTTTGACCTATATGTGATATGGTTGGAATTGGATTATGCTCTTAGGCCTAGATTATCACAAACTATAATTCGTGATCATCCTTTTATTTGAACCAGGTTTTACTTATAGATAAAACTTTATATAGGGACGGTATAAATGTGCACGTTGGCTGAATTATTTTCCCACATCTTACGCGTATGTTCAATGATATATGTCTGTTTTCCTCGAACAAAGATATTATTGTAGCGGTTCCCTTATCTAATGTAAACTGTGACTCAGGCGATGTGACATGAATTACTAAGCATTTTACATAATATATTAAATATTTCCGCGACTTCGCTTGATGGGACGTCGCTTTAATTCCTTTGTGTTATTAATGTAAAATTCTCGTGTCACAGTGTTTGTAAGAAAACTGATCCGAAACGGCGTAACCCATTTGTATGATGTTTTCGTTTTGCAATTGATTTGCCATTAAAAAAATATATAAACCTCCTATTTCAATCTTTATATATGAAGCTTTCTCTATTCACCTTATTTGATTTATTTATTTATATACAGCTAATATAAATTATATACAAAAAATAACAATTATACAAAGATGGAATACATAATTTTTACAAAAAGGTTCAAACATTTACGAAAGAAAAACAAACAACAAAAAAAATTAACTCATACCTAATTCAGCTGTGTGATGGTGTGAAAGTAAGTGTATGTACGTGAGGGTATGTGGGGTGTGCTCATGATGCAGGTGATTTAGCGCTATGAATGTTTTTAATACTCCTTTTAAGCATATTCCGCGATAGCTTAAACCAGTCAAGGCTTAAATGTCCGTGTTTTTAAACTAAATTAAAATATATTCCCTACGGAATAATATGATTAGTAAGTTTTAGTAGTAAACATACAGAGGACGAAACGATTTTGTTATAGTAATTTCAAATTCAAATCACGAACTAGATTTATTACACAGGTCGAATTATGTGCTAGTGCTAGTAATACACTTATTTTTAGATATAGCACGATTATTTAACCACAAACTACAATACTTTATAATGTAATTGAACCAGAAGTTTGCACTCCACTTGCTGTTAAATTACTTCCTCATAAATGCCCGTTTGCTTATTCGATACCAACATTATATTTGACGACTCATTGGTCTAGTGGTTAGTACCCCTGACTGCGAATCCATGGGTCCCGGGTTCGATCCTCGGCTGAGACGAACATCGATGTGATGAGCATTTGGTGTTTTGCTTAGGTCTTGGGTGTTCAAATATGTATTTATATGTCTATCTATCTATAATATGTATGTATATCTGTTAACGTAAAATTTTAAAAACCGTTAGATTGTAATCTATCGGTTATCGGTTATCGGTATTCGGTAGATTGTACTACACTAACTTAGTTATCATTCAAACTTCTTTGGTGAATTACAGATTAATTTTACTTCCCAACAATTTCATATAACTACCGAATAATAATACGTTAAATTGCAAGCAGTATGTTGAGTTGACAATCTTTCGACAGTTTACAATCTCGCGAGATAGATTACAATCTAACGGTTTTTACAATTTTACGGTGACATATCCGTTGCCTAGTACCCATAACACAAGCTTCACCAGCTTAGCCTGGGACTAGGTCAATTGGTGTGAATTGTCTTAAAAAAAAAAATTAGACAATTAAAGTTAAATTTTGCTTTACCTTGATATTTAAAGAAACGAAACAAACGAGCCATGTAAAGGATTAGCAGAAATGAATTTGAATAGTGCAATAATGCGAATGATAGCTTATTAAGAATGCAATTCTTGCATTCGATATAATAATTTTGTTCCGGCTAACGCACTCATGATAGCGATCCTTTCTTGGAACCTTATTGTGTCTACATAGTAACAGTGTCCTATTTCCGATTTCTATTGTATTATGATTTCCTGTACCTTGAAATCCTGGAAAACCATCTCTGCAATTTTTTTATTCATATTTAGAGGAAAATTTGTATTTGTTATCTATTTCAAAAATTGGCATCAGACTTCTACTACCCTTCAAAAGCTTTATTGATTGCCAACATATCTGGAACGGGACGCCTCTATTTGTATGTATGTATTTCAAAAATCATACAGATACATTCGTTTCAAAGACTTTATTAATTTCCAAAATAGTCGGCATATATATTTCTCTGTTTTTCAAATGAATGTTTTCATTTCATCCGTTTTATATACATTCAAAATAAAGAAATGATTTTGTCAAGAATTTTGTATTTATCGTTCTCATATCGCTTCCGTGTTGATAACATTGTTAAAAATAACAACCTTTGTGTGATATTTGTTAACGCACTTGACTTTTGACTTTATATCAGTGCAAAATTGGGTTCGAAGTTCAATCTGATAGTGTATCAAGAAAAAGTCACTGCGTCTCAGTTATATACTCGATATTTTTAAATAGTTCGATTTGTCGGGAACTTAATACCCATTTCTATTGTGTAAATATAATTGGGATGTATTAATGCTTATATTTGTTATTAAACTAATAATAAATCGTTTATTTGCAAAGAAGTTATCCATTTAAAAATAGGCATGCAAACGTCATATTAATTATCATCATAATAAGAACATTTAAATTATTTATACTCGTAATTGTCGTCAAAACTTATGGTCTAAATACTCTCCCACATTTTCTCTCTTAAGGCCGATTTACATTATCTTAGTGTTTAGGAGAGTGCTTTAGTACAACTTTAAAGGCAAGTTCTTTAGCGTAGCGTTTACTAAAGCAAGTAGCGTTTACATGTTTCAACTAAAGTACTATCCTAAAGCAATCTCCTAAACACTAAGATAATGTAAATCGGCCTTTAAGCACTCACTACGACACTCTTAATTCGTCAGTTTTACGTCCTGCATCATTATTTAATTGTTATCCAATTGATTAACGAAGGTACTAATACAATCTATTTTCAGAAGGTAACGCGGTCGCGAGCGAAAGAGGCGCCAGTTACAACGGTGAGGTGTGGTTCAAAGCAGCGACCATAGCGGTGCCTGTTTGTGGGGCTCTCATACTATTCCTTCTGGTGGCTGTAGCTGTCAGGTTACTGAGGGCTGACGCGCTTCTACACGCTGATAGAAAACTTAGGTAAGTTTTGAATGATACATATATCCAGATCAAAGAATCTCCATTTAAATGTGAGATCTCTCCGTAAAAAATATAAAAATTTGAGAGTTGAGAATGTGAAGCAAAAGCCAGGACGAATCCTTTTGTTTTTTTTTTGTTTTCCTTTAGACAAATGAATATCATTATGACGCATTATTTATCGGGTCAACGGGTGTTGTTTTTTGTGTTGCATTGTCACCCCCCTGGTTGGTAAGATAGATGTATATATGTTAACGTATACATTATTCTCTATTAGTTTGACAGTCGTCACTTCTTTGTCAGCTAATAATGATTTTACTTTATTCATTTTTTTATGGCTTACAAATAAAAAAATATAATATTTTCATAGAACGTAAACAAAAAGAGTGAATACTCTTGGAAAGCTGCCTGATTACTTACAGAAATAATTAATTATTATACATATTTCCCAATTTAATTACATAACTAATCATATCGAATATTTTTCCAGGGGTGGGTACATAACACCACCGCAGCACAGCACAGAAGACGTCAAGAAAGTGTGGGTGGGGAACTCCGCGCCGCTCCTAGTCGCTCCCGGGGGATGCTTGGTCGCCGTAGAGCGGGCACAACTAGTCGACGTGCCACAACTCTGTGATATTCAACGATAGACTGTAATGAAATCTCTCTGCCGGTGGAAATGACGCTGAGAAGTTTGACAAAGCTAATTAATCTCTAGATTCCGACCCTCAGTTTATAGATAGTGGAACCCTTGACAAAAATAATTGTCGTTGTATTAATTGTCAAGACTTATGCTTGGTCACGTGACCGTTTTCATAAAAGTTTATCGATAATGGGGGATTCTTGACCAAAAAATTGTCGTTGCATAAAATTGTCAAGGCTCGTGCATGGTCACGTGACAATTTTCATAAAAGTTTATCGATAATGGGGGGGCTCCGGACTAAAATAATTGTCGTTGCATAAAATTATCAAGGCTCATGCTTGGTCACGTGACGGTTTTCATAAAAGTGTATGGATAATGGGGGACTCTTGACAAAAATAATTGTCGGTGCATAAAATTGTCATGGCTCGTGCATAGTCACGTGACCATTTCCATGAAAGTTTATCGATAATGGGGGACTCTTGTCAAATATAATTATTGTCGTTGCATAAAATTGTTCTCATGCTTGGTCACGTGATCAACTCTATACCGATTGGCCCGTGACTATAAGTATTAATCAATGCTTTTCCCTGCTAAAAAAAATAGAAAAATCTTGTATACAAATATTGTCCATATATGTTCCAAATATGCCCGCAGACCGCTACTGTCTGATTGCTTTTCTATTACGTCAAAAATCGACAATTACGTGACGAAGCGCGAGCCAATACAAATTCGTTAATGGGTCGTCTTCAACTAAACGTTCAAAAATTACCCCGTCTGTATTAATTTTGGATCTAATTAAATTGATCTCATTGTGACGTCATTTTACACCGGCTCGTATACCAAATCTACCAATGTATATTTTGTTATTTTAAGCTATTTGTTCCTTGTAAATGTAAAGTAGTTTTAAGAAATTTTGATGGATTTACATTATCGAATTTTACTGTCCATTGCGAGGTTACTATGACATTGACATTTGACCATTTGTGAAGTCCAAACAAGTAATAAAAAAGGGTGCGTGTACTTATGTACGCGCGTAAGAAGTTATACTTCTTTGGCATTATTAAAAATAGTTTATGATTGCATGCAAATAATTAATTACACTTAAATAATCAAAGACTGGAAAAGGAGTCATAATAGTCAATAAAGTTCAGTTTACATTTGAAAAATTAAATATTTATTATTATTCTCTTACATTAAGTGTAACATAAATTCTATTATTATTCGAATGTTGTTTTTAAATTATGTCCAATGCCGTAGCATCTTCCGTGGGCAACTTCATTCTGTTATTTTTGTGTCACGGTGCGCGCGCATCGTAAAATTTCACTCTCATCAATTTTGCATAACGCGCCTAAAGAAGTATAACTTCAAAAACTCCTTTTGACTTTCATGAATCTTATACTAACCTCGATTTGAAAATCATTAAATAACGTCCAATTTATTTGACACAGAAATTATGAATTATTGCGTATCTTATGCTGTATTTAAAATATTTAACATTTAATGGCTACAAACAAGTTTTCTTGATAGGGACACAATTCAAAGTAATAAATCTTTTTAAAACGTCCAGTTATTGAAAGGATTGCCGATCAAAAAGTTACAAAAACTTTAGTTTTCTAGAACTTCTAACTAAAATCTAGTTCTAAGCTGTAAAACCATTTCTTAACTCTTAACGCGGTTTCAAAAAACTTAACAACGTATTATTTCCTTGATTTCCTTGATTCATAATCAAGGAAATCATTTTATTTGTAATCAGAGAGTTGATCGCTTGAATGTCAAAGTCAAATCATTTATTTTAAAAAGGCACTTTGGAAAGTCAAAATTACCAGCTAAAAATATTTAATAATTGACTCTAGCTGCCCTACTCTTTTAAAATAGTTTTTACAATATTTTATATACATTGACTTGATAATTATATATGAAGACATACCTAGCTTTACCTTTCAAAAACTGGACTATAGATAATATATCTGACATATAACTAGTCGTAATATACGGTTTATCACAAAGTACCGTCAGAATATGTAAATAAATAATATTTTAAATAAAGATCAAATTATATTTTTCTGTAAAAATATGTTTAAGTGAGATTAACGCTAAAATAATTCTGCAATTAAATATACAAGCAAACGCGTATATGAAATAAATGTATTTATAATTATGTAGCTTACGCTAAAGCAGTGTTGGCCTAGTGGCTTCAGCGTGCGACTCTCAATCCTGAGGTCGTAGGCTGTGCACTAATGGACCTTCTGTTTATGTGCGCATATAACACACGATGATGAAGACAAAAAGGTCGCCGGCGTGTGTCAGGCACAGAAGGATTAGATTGACAAATGAATAATGATTTGATTGGATTATGTGGAAAAGTTAAAAAGTTGGGTCCCTGTGAACCTTTAATGACATTTCGTTGTATTGCGATACTTATGAGCAAGGAAAACACCAGCTCTGGGCTCACCGGTACCATGCTCCAACTTAAATATTTAATTAGTGCCTGTACACTTGAACCCAACGGCCCAAGAGTCTCTACTCCAAAGGGAACAAAATCAAAGTTGGAGGAAAGATGTTATTGATGTGTATACTTTGTCTGCTCTGCGGCAGCTTTTGAGCTTTTAAGCGACATCAAATTCATTTGGTATGAAATAGCCCTTACTATATTATATAATGTATTAATCTCACTTATACATAGTTAAGCTCGATTTAGATGGAGAGAGTTTTATTTTAAAAGTGCGGCATTATTAGAAATATATATTTGAATGTAAACTTTTAAACTTGACAATATCATTATATTTTTTAAACTTTCTCTATGTAAATAGCGCTTTGTCATTTTAGACTGCGTCGGTATTCTGTAACTTCCAAATGCGATTTTTAGTGCAATATCGATTCAATTCTCTTTATATAGCATGCGATCGCGTGGTACCAAATCTCGATTAAAGTCGTGATGGCCTTCATTATTGGGAGTTATAGAGTACCCATGCTGAATGTGGTAAAGATAAGCACTTGTGTAAGTCGTTTGTATATTCGTTAACCAGTTGTAATGAACACTAAGCTTCCCTGAGGTGCCTTATAATATAGGTGCAAAATACTCTTGTAAATATGATGTATAAATATTGAAAATAAATCGAAATTATTTTATTAATATGTGTTTTTTTGCGTTACCTACGATACCTACGATAGATAATCCCCGTATTCATTGAAGTACTCATTTGTCCCTTTTTATCACAGCGTAATAACAATTTGACAGAAAGAAACGAAAGACTACTTCAGTTAAGAAGTGTTGGTCACTAGGCTTTATCGAGCAAATCTCATCCCTGAGTTCGAATCGAACCCTGGCCGTCCACCAATAGTTGTTCTACTCTATTCACTCGTAGAGTGAAGGAAAACGTGCAGAAACCGGCATGTCTCAAATCCAACACTGAAATACTTGCCAGACAGCTGATCACCTACTTGTATATTAAACTAGCAAACCCGGCGAACTCCGTTTCGCCACCAGATGGCTTCGTTTTATGTAACATTTCGTTTGGTGATTAAATAATGAAGAAAAAATTTTTTTTGTAAGATTTTCCCGCTTTTCTGTTGAAATTTTTCCTGAATTTTCTTTGCTATAAACCTCACGGAGCCCGAGACCTTTCCAACGAATGCAAAACCGTGGAAATCGGTTCGTGCGTTCTGGAGTTATAGCGTCAGGAGGGAAAACCCGACTTATTTTATTTATATAGTAGATAAAAATTATCAAAGAAACGGATGCAACCTGAAAACCCATTTGTGGTTGTAGCTACTGGATCATTATTTTTACTTCAGTTAAACGAGTGTAATTAGACTAATTTAGTGAATAGGGAGTATTCTATAACTACAATTCACATAACCAAGGACTTTTTATTTATTTTATTTACACTTCGTTACCTTATACAAAAACACATGTAAAAAAGCTTAGACTTGACAAGGTCTGTAGTACACCTGAAAGTCAACGTAGAAACAAATACATACTAACTTTATTAATTATGTAGTATGAAAAGGATATACTGTTATTTGTATTAGAAATTAAACCATTTTATTATTGAGTCATTTATGGCTTTTATTGAAACTATACACGTAAAAATTTATTGATGTATGGTTTCCATTTAAGTTGTTTGTTAATAACGATTTTTTACTTAAATAATATTATTGGAACGAAGTTCCTTATCGCGCGTTGTGAAAGGGGGCTAGACGGAAAAAATTCTTACGAAAAGTTGTCACGACACTTTTTGCTATTTGCTATTGTACTACACCGTCTCGTCCGATCACCGAAGTTAAGCAACGTCGGGCGAGGTCAGTACTTGGATGGGTGACCGCCTGGGAACACCTCGTGAGGCTTTTCTTTTTCGTAGCGATGAAATGAAAATTGTGAAAATTATTTTTGGAATCACTTAACTAAATTAGTCGTACTAAACGTACACCAGAATCCCTGTACAATAATAATTGCGGGGTCCCTAGTTTCCTTGCAAAATACAATACCTTTAAAAAATATTCATTATAAAAAAATTATGTTTCAGGAAAATGTCATGAAATTCTGCGATATTACAACGAATGATCGAGAAAACCTACCATACTGTATGATACCAATTAATATATAAATTAATCGAAAGGAACTTCGTTCCATCCGGGTGTCCCTTGACACCTCTCAAGTTTTTTTTTTTTAATTTATTAACACTTCGTTGCATGTACAGAAATATAATACAATTGACATACTTAAATTAATTTAAAGAAAGGCAACTGGCGGCCTTATCGCTTTCAAGCGATCGCTTCCACAGTGAAAAAAATTAGATAAGAATAGCAAGAAGTGCAAAAATGCATCAGACAAAGTTATTTAGACAAAATTAATGGAACAAAGCAATTAAAACATGTAACTAGTGGACAGGACAATATTAAAACAGGGACACAAGAAAAAAAAAGTGCACATGAATTTTAGATCAGTTTCACATTAGTTACTACATACTACAACATACATCAATATTATACAGCTAAAGAGTTTGTTGAATGCGTCCGGATTACCAATATTGAATCTAGTTTATGAGATCTTTATCACCGTTTCCTCAAACAAATTGCGTTGACAACATTTATAATTACCAATAATATTTTTATTGGATTATTAAAATAATTTTTAGTATAAGATCATAAATTTGATAAGAATTTGAAAACATATAAATATGATAAACACTATACAGCTTCAGTTTCGTTTTAAGTGTATATGGATAAAGAGGTAAGCATTCTATTTATCAACGTACTATAAACCTAAATTAGTTAATATTTTGTAACGTTGTTTTCATTGTGAAAACTGATGGACTTGCATAGCTATCGTTTATGAATGAAAAAAAAATTTTAATTGTATTACATTTTAACTTCACTATTTCTACTATTTTTGTATAAAGGTAACTTTGTTAATAATAATAATAATTTATTTGCAAGAATACGGTACACAAATATTATGGTGGTACAATCTAAACGTCTTATATCCTGCCACATATAATGCAGTCCAAATTTGTCTTAAAAAGTAGAGTTCTACATATAACATTACATTATAAATCATATCATCAAAAAAGTACATTCTTATATTATTTTTTACAACATCGTCACATTATTAAAATATATTACTACATTATCAAATTAAGATTCCAATTTAAACACAAACAGAAATATAAGCAATATGTTAATGAAAAAGAGCCAAATGAGGTTAGTTGACGGGCTGAATATATTTTAAAAAATATTGGTTGTTTGTAAAGTAGGTTTACGATCGAGATGTTTACGTGATAACGTCTTATTGGTGATATAAGTTTTTGGGAAGTAAGGAATTAATGAAGATAACAATTTTTTCAAATTTTAAATTACATCTATCGTTTTATTCACACTTTTGATGATAAATTTCAGGTGTAAAATGACAAGTTTACGCTCGAGATGAGACGGGAGATCGGTCCGTCTCTCTCTCGTTATACCTGCGATCGCGCTCGTGAGGTTTTGGTGTGACACAAGTTTCTGAACATGTCACCCGACTAAAACGATTTTAAAGACGTTATCACTTCAAAACAAAAATATCTTTCAATTATTTTGTTTATTGCATTTATAATCAGAGTTCCTAAAATTATTAAATATGAATCAATACTAAACATTCCATTGATATCGTAATAACAGCAATATTTACAATTACTACCCATTGGAAGTAAACAAACTATATATTTCCATAATTACTACACGGTGGCCTTGTTCAAATCAATAATATTTCTAGAGCAATAAATAATTATACATTTTTTAGAACTAATGCCAGACTGCGTAATTAAGACTTAAAATTATTACGACTAATTATGGACCCGACTTTTTGGCTAAAATTGGGTGGCGTATATTTTAATAGTTGCACAATGAAGCTGCTTGCTAAGAAGTTATTAAGGAGTTGTTTAGTTCAATACCTGCAGCTGAGTTTTATAATCGGACGTTAAGTACAGCAGTTCCACAACTGAGCGTTTTTTAAGGCAAAGAAGTAGTATTTCCGAACCAATTCGACGTAGCGTCCTTCAGGAAAAGAGCCTACTAATTCTTAAAATGCCGGCAACGCATTCGCGATCCTTTTGGCATTGAGTGTCCATGGGCAGTATCACTTAACATCAGGTAAGCCTCCTGGCCGTTTGCCTCCGGTTAATAAAAAAAGATAAAATTGCATATTTATCGAAATGGAATAGTATCAATACGTATTGTAGGGATGGTTGCTAGCTCTGATGTGTTTGGACTTTTAAAATTGGGACCGGAAGCAAAATGACAAACATTAAAATATCGAGCTTAAAAGCTCACAGCTAATAAATTTTTAGCCCATAGCTAATTTGATTGAAATTATCGCTAGAATATTAGATAACTTACCCGTTATATATGGTACGAGTATTTGTTTAGGATTATTGTTATGGATTAGGTATCGGGTAGGCACTTAACATTGCTTTTTTTCTAATTAATACCTAATATAATACCTATTAAACCCTATATTAACCTCTGGATAAGTAGAGTATATTCGTGAAGAATTCTGCTAATATGGTAACGAAATTGGATTGTACACGCGTTTTGACCAATTAAATCATTTCCTTCCTATGGCATAGATTAAGTAAATTTAATAAGTATTTATTATTTCTAACCTCGCGATTGATTAATACTGTAATAATTGGTACACACACTATCAAGAACTCAATGTTTTGTCTCGTTTATTTATTTTGAATGAGAACGGGAGTAAAAAGGAGAAAAATACCAATTTTCAGTACATTTCTGAATGAGGGTAAGAATATAAAACCAACGCCACGCAATGAATGTTGCTTGTAAAGTCTGCAGTGTTCCTAGATGCCCATTTTCACGGCTTAGTTTATTTCTACTGATCTAATAATTCTTGGACTAGGTAACTTTTGGCTTCTTCAGCCTTATTGGTTCTCTTTTCTAATTTAATATATGTGTACACGTTTGTGAGACAACGAAAAGAACATAAGTCGTACATTTTTATATCAGTTTTTAAACCCTCCTAAAAAGAGACAATTCGAGTATAACTTTTTTCCATTAGAACCCAAAATAAGTTTGACTTTTGGAAAAAAGACAAAGATTTCCACAAGAAATCTTTTGGTGTAGATCCGTTAGATATATAAATATATATTTTGCATTTACTTTTTCAGCCAAAATGACCAACGCAACTAATGAAACAATTGGAAAGGTTCTGAATTTCGATCACCTCACGTTTTGGGTGGCAAATGCTAAAACGGTAAAAAGTTATATATTTACTATGCTATCTTAAAAGCTTCGGTCAGGCCAATGCCTTTTTACTACCAATGTAGTAAATTTTTGTGACTGTGCCTGCCAATGTTAATTGCGCAAATAATAATCTATACATATTTGCTATAAAATTGTTGCAGGCGTCAACTTACTTTGTAGCGCGCTTCGGTTTCAAACCTTTCGCTGTTCGAGAGGCCTCTGAAGATAATCCCGTTCAGTCCTATGTGGTTCAATTAAATAAGGTAATGTTACATTAACCTTATTTATATAATTATATAAAAAGATTTCTGATTTGATAATAAAACAGTCTAGTTCGGCCCTTAAAATTGACAAACTATATTGGTTATCTTTGAATGTAAGTTTTTGGAGCTGCGATTTCGCAATTTCGTTATTTTTTTAATCAGTTTGTGAAAAATTATCACTATGTTAAATATTTTTTTAATTTAATTTTTAAATCCACACATAGATGTTTATTGTTCGGTAATTGGTGCGACGTTGTTAGCTTAATTAGCCGTTCAATTAACAGCCTAGCCGTTTAATTAAACGACGCCGTTTAACTAGGCGCCTGAATGATGTTAAGGTGCGAGCCGAATACTCGAATCATTTAAATTTAATCCATAAAACTTTGTGTAAGATATTAAAAGCTGATATAATACAATGATTATATTATGTCAATTCCAGATAACAATAATATTTCAATCACCGATATCAACTGAAGGTGTGATCACATTGGACATCGCCGCTCATGGCGATTTTGTTAAGGATGTCGCATTCGAAGTTAATAATCTGGAAGAAATTATAAAAAGAGCAGGCCAACAAGGCGCTATTATTGTAAAAGACGTGATCGAAGAATGTGATGATAATGGTGTCGTTAAGTTTGCTGTTCTAAAAACGGTATAGTATTTTTGCAAATTAATTATTATGTACCGAGCTTGATAAAATAGTATTTCTACATAGACAAAAACCTTTTTAGTTCATATGATAATTTGTTAATATAATTTAGCAAGTAGGTGATCAGCCTCCTGTGCCTTACACACGCCGTCGAATTTTTCGTGTCGAGTCTAAGGCGCTCGCGAGCCCTCTGGCATTGCGAGTGTCCATGGGCGGCGGTATCACTTAACATCAGGTGAGACTCCTGCCCGTTTGCCCCCTGTTCTATAAAAAAGAAAAAAAAAGGCAAGCCGGTTTCCTCACCGTTCGAGCGAATGTTAAATGCTCACATAGACAGAAATCATTACTGAACTAAGTAACAGTGATTTTTATTAAAAGACACACCAAAAAATACTCGACATTGGCATCATATCATTCTAGTTTATGTTTATCATCATTATTTTTCAGTATGGTGACAATACACACACGTTGATAGATAAGTCGCTGTACAAAGGAAGATTTCTGCCGGGATACACGATTATCGAAGACGTTGATATTGTCAATAAGCTTTTGTAAGTAAAACACTTCGTTACATAGTGATTTTATTTCTGTTGGTGTAGACAATCTTGGGCCGTGGGTTTCAAGTGCACAGGCGCTAATTACAGATTTTGTTGGCGCCTGGTAGATAGTACCTGTAAACCAAAGCTTTCCTCGCTCAACGATTAAGTATCGCAATAGAGCGAGGAAATGCTGCCAGTGATATACACTGCCACAGGGACGAAACTTTGAAATTTGTTTAATCTTTCTATTTATTTATTTTTATTATTATTACTATAGAATATTGTAAACACTTCTAACATCATGGTTCGTAAATAAAGACAACACGCAAAAAAATATAAGTAATTAAAATTTGTATAAAAATTTTCTTCTCCAAATGTTTTCTATAGGATTCAATTGATTAATATTTCCATAAGGTATAGACATTTTTACTATGTCAATATGTATTTAGGCCAGACACTCATCTTGAATTCATTGACCACGTGGAAGGAAACATGGAGGATGGGACTCTAGAGGATTCTATCGCGTGGTATGAAAAGAACCTCAATATGCACAGGTATATATATTTTGTACCTTCCACTAATATGAATAATACTTACATAATTAATCTACCTTTAATAGCCTTGTCAGTTATAGAATTTTTAATATACCTCAAATTCAGTAAGACTAGGCTTTGTACAAACTACCGACCATGGACTCCAAGCGCCGGTTAAAAGATATAATAATTCCAATAAAGAACAGTATAATTGTTAAATTTCATATCTTGGATTGGTCTTATAGTATGATTAGTTGTTTTTGTTTGTCTATTCATGTTTTGGTATTTTTTTTTTTTAATTTATGTAAATGTATACGTATTTCAGTATGGCCCTCTAAAAAAACTCTGGTAAAACTCCATTGGTTTTTTGCTGCCAAATATTAAAGTTTTTTTTCTTATGTCACCTTATATTATATACAATGAATGTGGTAGGGAAGATACAGTACATTAGAATTCAACGCGCCACAAACCTAAGTATTAGAAATATGAGGCCCAGACCTAGAGGTTGTAGCGCCACTGATTTATTTTATTTATTAACATTATTACTATAAGTATTTATGTAATATTTTAAATATTAATAATCATTTATTTTATTATTAATAATTTAATTTTAGATTCTGGTGCGTTGATTACACCCATGATTTGGTTCCCTACTCGTGTATCAACTCGGCATCTGTTATCAACGAATCAGAGACTGTTCTAGTAAGTAAAATATAATCAATTAATCAAAAAAAATATTTAAAAAATTAAATCCAACTTCGTATGCAAATCTACTAAAACTAAAGATTTCTTTACTTATTATATTTTTTATCTGTACTCTAGAAATGCGTAATACCTACAATCTACATCTTCCATCCTCTCACCTCCCTGTTCTAATCAAAATAAAACGTTCTCATGTAACTTTTAGTTTCCGAGATGTTGTGGACAAACATACGAAGTCACACACACATATGTGTTTATTATTATTTACGTGTTGGAAGCCTTCATTATACTCATATTATACAATATTATGAAAATCCAGTAACATAACAGACCAGACTACTCCGTTTTTGAAGTCAGATAAAATCAAAATCAAAATCAAAATACGTTTATTCAATTTAGATGCTTCTTAGAGCATGCTTATGAATGTCAACAACGTTTACAAAATTCACGAAAGAGCAGGGCTACGCCATCCGTTCGCAAAAACTACCAGGAGGCCTTGTTCTGAGAAGAACGGGCAAGAAACTCAGCAAGTTCTGCCCTCCCTTTACATTACAATTATTTAAAGGAAAATGTCATAAACCACAACGTCATTAAAGTTACATAAGTAAAAAAAAAAATCTGTTCTGTGATTTACCACATTCACCATTACACACATATTCATAACACTTCAAAGATAACAAATCAAATTATAAGAATATAATTAGAACTATTGCCAAGCGTTTTTATCTTCCAGGTAGTCATTGACTGTGTAGTAATCTTTACACATTAAGGTTTTTTTTATATGTGTTTTGAATCTGTTTAAAGGCAGTTCCAATATTTCACTAGGAATCATATTATAGCAGCGTATACTTAGGCCCATAAATGAAGTATTTATTTTCTGCAACCTGTAAGACGGCTGGAAAAGTTTTCCCTTATTTCTTGTATTCCTATTGTGAATGTCGCTGTTCTTTAAAAGAGAACTAATATTACTACGCACAAAAATGATACAGTTGTAAATATATTGGGAAGGTACCGTCAAAATATCGATTTTCTTGAACAAATTTCTAAGTGAAGTGCCTGGTTTCAAGCAATAAATTGACCTAATAGCACGTTTTTGCAAGATAAAAATAGGTAGATTGTATATCTGCTGCATAAAAGAATTCCATACGACATAACGCTGTGAAAGTAACTAAAATATACTATTCTGGCAGTTTCCTCGTCTGTGAGTTGCCTAATTTTCCTAATAGCGTATGCCGCAGAACTAAGCTTGTCAGAAAGTTTAGTGATATGCTGACTCCATTGAAGTTTTTGGTCTATTGTAATGCCCAGAAATACCGTAGAATCAACTAAGTTTAGTTTTTCATTGTTCAATTTAAGCTCTATAGTTGTAGTTTTAACATTAGGTAAAGTAAATCTTATGCATTTCGTTTTTGTGGCATTTAATTGTAAATTATTTGCAGAAAACCAGCACACTATTTCAGAAAGTGCATTGTTCACATCGTCAAAATTTGTCTTATATCAAAAAACAACTAAAGCTTATTAATGTCAAATATTTCCGTTGCGTCAATTGGAAATACTCGCTGCCAATTTTTCTCAAAAATAATGTTGCTATTACTAATAAAAAAATCCCTAAAACCTGTCTAATGGCTGACAGACTGCTGAGACATTAAAAAAAAATCTTTGGCGCTACAACCTTTTTAGGTCTGGGCCTCAGATTTCTGTATCTGTTTCATGATCATTTGTTAATCTAATACGCAAGTAGGTGATCAGACCGCACGCCGTCGACTTTTTGTCGAGGAAAGCCGGTTTTCTCACCAAGTTTTCCTTCACCGTTCGAGGTTAAATTCGCACATACAAAGAAAGTCCATTGGTGCACAAACGGCTATCGAACCTACGACCTCAGGGATGAGAGTCGCACGCTAAAGCCACTAGGCCAACACTGCTCCTACTGCTGAGCTTACTTTTATAATTAAATATTTGTATACAGCTATCTATGAATGAAGCGGCAAAGGGACTTCGTCCAACAAGCAAAGCCAGAGAGTTCGTCAAAGCCCACGGTTCGTCCGGCGTTGAACACGTCGCTTTATATACAGATGATATAATTACTACTGTAAGTATAACACTAAAGGTTAACTTAGTATTTATTTTAACAGTCTTAATAACCATTTAAATATATACAATACAAACAATTACTGCTAAGCTTTCCTCTGAATCTGACCCTTAATAAATCTATTATAGAAAAAGACATGCACACAAAAGTTGACGAATAGTAGCTCTTACGAGTGATGTTTTCAATTTTAAAACCGGCTAAAATCACGCATTATTATTAGAGCTTTATGAATGAATCCATACCAAAATTGGTTAGTTAACATTTACTAATATGAGTATTAGTTGTGTTGAAAGTTGTAAAAAATTAAGTTAGTTTTTTTTAATGGTCTAGTATTGTATGGCCCCTTTTGGGTAAAAGCCTCCTCCATATTTTTCCATTACTCTTGTTTTCTCTCTGATTATTCTGATTGCATTGTTCAGATCTAATTGTCTTGTTATGGATGATCATAAGTTGAAAGTGCATAATTTTAATTATGAGGAGCGCCTTTTTTTATTATATATACCAGAGATATCTGGCTTGCAAATAAGCCAAAAAAGTATTTTAATTGTCTTTGCTTTAGCTGTGGTACTTCAACTGTGATGACTTCATAAGCTAGACAAAAATGTGTCATTCTATCATTAACATCACTACATAATCGTACGTACTAATTGTTATCATAGAATTAACGATTTCAGATGCGTAACCTCAAAGAGCGAGGTGCAGAAATAATAACTTGGCCTGCGACTTATTACGACATGATCAAGGAGAAACTCAACAAGAGCTCTCTCAAAGTACAAGAAACAATTGACGATCTAAAAGAACAGAATGTTTTGATAGACTTCGACGAGCGCGGTTATATGTTGCAAGCGTTTACTAAACATGTTCAGGCGAGGCCTACTTTATTCTTGGAAATTATACAACGTAGAAACCATAGGGTAAGTAATACGCGGGTCAATAGATTGCTGTGAAGAGCGGTGACCGAACATTCGATATATAAATATGAACGCCTTTTTTACTTTAGTTTACACTAGCTTTGGTTGTCCGCTAGGACGAACCTTAAAAACACAAATTAAAAACATTATGTTTTTTTTTCGTTTTTCTTTCTGCTATTGGGTCCAGGTACTTTTTCCGGCACTTATATTGTTACTAAAAAGATACGTAAACAATAAAATCATGCTATTGCAAGACCCGTTCCCGAATTGCTTGTTTAGTGTTATGTACATTGGAGTCTAAAAACAGAAATTAAAAACATTGTTTACTTTCTGTGTATTATGATCATATATAAACTGCGTTCTTGCGAACTCAAGTAAACAATGTCTAGACTTATAGATTAATGATTACAATTATAGACTATAAATCAATTGGTTCATTTGTTAATTTATAAATGACATTTAATTAAGAGCGAGAAGTCTCCGGCCAACGTTTTATTTGATTACCCAATTGTTAAAACAACTATAGCATAGGGACTACATCTTGGGTCATTCTTTACTAAGGGCCTTGCGATTCTGTAACTCACTTTTCTGAAACCGCTGTGAGAGTTCGAAAAGTAAGGAAAGCTGGGTTTATCATACTTAATTCACCTTTGTACTGGTTCCCTGCTTCCCCTTGACAGTCACGGCCATGCTTAAGACGCTCCTCCTTAATATATATGGGATAACGTTATGAAAAACTTTTTAATAACACTTTATTTATATTTTTTATGTTTCAGGGATTCGGTTCTATGAACTACAAATGGGTTTTTGAAGCAATTGAACAGATGAACGAAAAGAAAACGGAGACTTGAACTGTGACTTACAATGTGTTATTTAGTATACGGCTTTTATTTTATTATTAATAGTTTATGCGATACAATATGTTGTGTCAATTTTATCTAATAAAATATTTGAAAAAAAAATTTATTGTTTTAATTGATATTATGCAATAATTACGTTATATGTTTACTACATTTAAATGCCTAGCAATAAGCAAAAATTACTAGTTTTTTTTTATAGAACAGGGGGCAAACGGCCAGCAGGCGCACCTCTGATGTTAAGTGGACGTACCGCCCATGGACACTCTCAATGCCAGAGGGCTCGCTAGTGCGTTGCCGGCATTTTAAGAATTTGTTACCCTCTTTTATTGATGGACTCCGGGTCTTTTTTTATTTTGAATTTTTTATGTTTAACAAAATTGTCATGTTTTAGAAAATATGAGATGAAAGAGAGCATTGTTGGCCTAGTGGCTACAGCTTGCGACTCTCATCCCAGAGGTCCTAGGTTCGAACCCCGGCTGTGCACCAATTGACTTTCTTTCTATGTGCGCATTTAAAATTCGCTCGAACGGTCGAGGAAAGCATCGTGAGCAAACTGGCTTGCATTAGACTTTTTTTAATTTAGTAATTTTTCTTTTTAGAAAAAATAGCTTGTAACATATATCGTAAATATAGTATTATGTACATCGTATACGTAAACTTCAATAAATAAATAAATACCATACAACACTTAATGGATTGACAGCTGATAGAATAACCTCAATGTGCAGTAATATTCAATGTTTGTTAATCGTGCAGCTTTTGCTATAATATTTAAATATAAATTATAAAACATGTTATTGACTGTTAAATACCAGCCCAATGGATGTCGTATTGCTTTATATCCTTTTAAACCTAAACGTCAAAATCGTTTACGACGACATCGTTTAGAACAACACACCGGTTATATTGACCATAATCAACGGTCCCGGCTGAATTCTATTGTATTAGGTTCTTAATAACAACGTCATCGGCTGTTACGACTATCGGATTTTAAAACCAAATATGAGTAGTCCCTTCGATGTCGTTATAACAGATTTGGACTATAGAAACTTTGTATGTTTGAAACGAATTAACTCAAAAACTACCAGAACGATTTTGAAAATTATTTTACCATTCAAAGTCTAAGTCAAAGTAAAATCATTTATTTCAATTAGGCCTATTTAAGGCACTTTTGAAAGTCAATGTTACAAGTTAAAAATATTGAAAAAAAAAATGACTCTAGTTGCCTCTTCCAAAAGGTAGTTTCACATGGAAAAGAATGGGCAAGAAACTCCATATTTACTCTGTTAAAATAGTTTTTACAATAATTTGTATACATTGATTTGATAATTATATGTGAAAACCTTGTACCAAGAATAAAAAACTACTAGACTAAAATATATTAAAACAAGAGGACAGGATAAGTATGGTTTCATGTCACATTATTACTATTATTATTTTACTATATACACTGTATAATACTAAAATAAAATAGACGCATGGTGTTACTAAAAACAATGCAGCAGATAAAATTAATTATTATGTAAATACATGGTGCTCACATATTTATTACAACGCTACATTATCCTTGTCACATATCTATCTATTTCCAAAATTAAAAAAAAAATGCATATTCAGCCACTACAATGGAATTCGATTCGATATACAATTAATACCATTGAACTCTGGAACAGGACTTTTGTGCCGTGGTTCAAAATTGTACTAATCAATCGAAATTAAACATTTTATTCGTAACTAAGCAAAAATAAATCTCGGGGAAGCGCTAGAAAATGTTAGAATTATAAAAAAAAAAATTTTTGTATTGCGAAATGTTGTGCAATAGTAAAAATTAATAATACAAGCTAAACTGGCTGAATTATAAATAAACCAAAGCTGAATTTCAACGTGGGGTAGAGACGTCATTAAATTTATTGAAAATTTTATTTTACTTTAAACAAATACCCATACATGTACATAGGTGTAACATAGAATTTTTAAAATTCTTTATAATAATTCTATGTTTCTTATTATATATTCTTTATAATAATGCCTGTTTGTCTATGTGAATTGTTCTAGTGTGTTCTCAGGCAGAGACATGAATATCCTAGCGCAATAAACATAGTAATTATCATGGAGCAGTCTTGATGATGATACTACATATATTTCATCACGTCAATCATATAAGCAGCTCTCCAAAAATCACTATACTAAGTGGTAACAGTCTGCAATATCGAAAACTGTTTAAACTCCGTCCGTCCGTCGTTCCACAACTGAGCCGAGAGTTGCCGCGCACCACTACTATGTGGAACCAGCTGCCCACAGAAGTATTTCCGAACCAATTCGACTTAGTGCCCTTCAAGAAAAGAGCGTACCAATTCTTCTTCTTCAAATGCCGGCAACACACTTGCGAGCCTTTTGGCAGTCCATGGGCGGCGGTATCACCTTACATCAGGTGAGCCTCCTGCCCGTTTGCCTCCAATTACATAAAAAAAACTGAGAAGAATTGGTACTAGATGATTTTAACAATAACGTTTAATTTAATCTACTGTTTTGCGTGCTATTGTGTTTAAACTTTAAATTTTGTGTTATCATTATCTTCATGTCTACCTAGATTTTAGATTCTCAATACATATAGTCTAAACATATTCAATAACAAAATTCTTATGTTTTGTATATCTTATATATAGGTCATGTTGAATCAGTGACGCTACGCTTCCCCGCTTCTGTTCCAAGCTGGTTTGTGAATACTAGTTTTAACGACGTAGTTCATTTGCATACTGTTTACCAGAAGAGACCGTGGTACGACTTACAAATACCTTAACCTTATAACGATATCTAATATGAAACAAGAGAGGAATCATTTTTGTTCCTTAAAGAAAAAAAAAGTTTTTCATACAGTAGTGACAATTGACATCATTGTAAAATGTCAAAACAGGTTGCTGACATTGATAAGACTAGAACTTTTTGTCAGGAATTGAAATCTTTTATTAGATTCAATAAATAATATTTAATTTTAGCATTCGAGACATTAAACTCATTTTTTTGTTAAATTTAATTCAAATACTTAGATCAGTTTTTAAACTGAATTTTCGTGTAAAAGCGGATTTATAAAATGTCGACACTTAAGTTGCCAAAGCATTTTATTATCATTAAGTTATATAATTCGTATAGATAAAAATACTTAAATTAAGTGTAATTTATTTGTTAAAATAAAAAGGCTTTTTTATGATATAAAATTAATAATATAGTTAGATTAAGTAATTTATTAATCTCGTTAGATGCGTTTATAAAATTAAAAAAAAACCTTTATTAAAGCCAATAAAAGTAACTTCTCAATTGAAAATAAATGTTATATTAGGCAACTTCACACTTGATATAGCGTTAAGTACGCAGTAAGATACACCTCTTCACATATCTCTTTAATAATTTTAATAGAAAAGTTTATAATTAAATCATTGATTCTTGGCTAATTTCGTAGTCGTAAATATTAAGTCAATAGTATTATCGGTACTCTGCGATAGAGGCTTGGCAAGGAACCGGAATGATGTATGCCTTGGTGTTGTTCTAAACCTGTATTCACGCTTCACTTCTGTACTAAGCTATATATGATAAGATGTACTTTATAAGAGTTATTAGGAAATATATAAGGTTGCAATGTCGAATTGTTGATAAAATTGTAAACTTAAATTTGACTACACTTTCTTAATTTTTTCTTCATTTAGAGATTATGTGGGTATTACTGGCAGGACTAGGGTAAGATTAAGAGTCGAAGCCAAAATTCGATCCGTTTTTACATAAGGAAGTCGCGCTAAGTCTTATTATTCAGACTCTTACGCTTTCTACTCTCGATCTATAATCTAAAATTATTTCCAATCCAGATTTCGCAAATTTAGATTGAGAAATGCCAAAATTCGATCTGTCAAATTCAAAGATATTTTACATGATGGGAAATGGATTGAAATATCAATCTCTAGTAGTAACAATTGGATATTTGGCCATAAGTCAAATCAGAATCTTCACTATTAGCATTTACTACTACGTTTTTTGTCCATTTAATATGATGTGCAATAGTTTTCTGAACGATAACACCCAATTATATAATATATCCAGTTTCCACCTTTTGAAATCAATTTCCCTTTAGTTTTTATTATTTATGATCTTTTTTTCTATTTTCGTATTTGTTTGCCTTAAAAATTAAAAATTAAATATTATAATTTTTTTTATTCTTTTATCAGTGTGCCGAGCGTTGGCAAGCTTTTATAAATACATTGAAAAACTGCAAATGTGCGAGCCGTTATCATATAGAAGGGAAACTTAGTAGTGTGTATACGCCTTTATATCGTGTTTTGTTAATAAAATCAACGTAATTTATATGCGTAAATACCTGATTTCTGTATCTAATATAAAATCTTTCTTGAATATTTTTAGATTAGTCCTACCTCGACACACGATCGATATATACGTAATATAGTGAATCAATAAGATATATTTAATTAGATATGGTGAGTTTTATGGTGTATACAAAGCTTATTTTAGTTATAGACTTTTACAATAAATTCGTTCAAATTTACAAAATTTACAAAATTTAAGAATAAGCTTGCTTCTTCATCAAGATAAATAAAGGCATTTAAATAATCAAATGTATTTATATAATTGAAGTAACATACCGTTCGAAAAAACTATGTAGTTTGAATTTGTGTATTTATCAGAAGTTCTATGTTTTTGTTTGCTTTCGTTTTCACACAATCTGTCTGATAAAGAATTAATTTGGGAAATATTTTTATTCATAAAAACTTCGTCATTGTGATTTAACTAAACTGTATTTTAGTTTTATTAGTCTTTTGTCCCTTTCGTCAAATTGCATATACAGTCAAAACCGGTTATAACGACAATGAAGGGACCGTATAGTTGCCGACGTTATATCCGATAGTCGTTATAAGCAATGTCATATATTATATATACACAAGTATAGTTAATATGTATGTACACTATCTACAAGTTATATTTTCATAGTTATCTATCTAGAATAGGTAGGTATGGGTTATAATATGGTATGTTAATATTATAATATGTAAACGAGTCAAAAAGAAACAAAAATATTTATTACGAAATAATTAGGTACAAAAGTAATCAATCATTTATTAATTAATTATTTTTTGCATTTTACGTTTCATACTCCTCAAGGTATGAGTATCACCAGTATCAAACTGTTCGTTAAAGGCAACAAATTTTTGCAAAATCGTTACAGCGTTAAGAGCCTCCGAAATCGTTGTTGGCTGAAACTGTTCGTTGGGAGAAAGTGCGTAGGTATTTATGCCTAAATATTCATTCAATGCCTTTAAATAAGATTTAAAATCGTTTGTATTGTTTTGTTTTGCTGAGACAAGAAGCGGTTGGTCGTTATAGCCGATGAATATCGATAAAATTTCGTCGTTGTAAGCGATATGTCGCTGTATCCGATGTTGTTATAAGCGGTTTGTTTACTGAATAGTTTACTAGGGATTCGGACGGGACCATACAATCTGGTTGTAATAACCGATAGGTCGTTGTAAACGATGTCGTTATAAACGGTTTTGACTGTACGCTATCATGAAAAGGGACATATCTGCTTTTGCTAAAATAGTGTTATTTTTTATTCTTTTGTGAATTTAATACAATAAAATTATTATCTACGTACGACTGACGGAAGCTTTGAACAATGCTTTTAAAAAATATGTTAACAACCAGTTTGTTAGTTAATTTTTTAAATTTAATAATATGTGAAATATTTTCAGACTTCATACACGGACAAGGGTAAAAAGCCTGAAAACGGTAGATTCATTGCATTTCATCACATCACATACTGGGTATCCAATGCCAAGCAAGTAAGTAAAAGCTATTATTAATAAATTAGAGAACCCTCAAAGGTTGGCAATGCCACACTAAAATGGGTGCCCATGGCCTGCTATTAATGCCCTTTTTAGGCATCCCGTAGGATCGTTTGCCCCCCTATCCAATAAACAAAAATTATCTCTCTTCAGTCGGTAGCTTATGCATTGTGCAAGCGCAAGGAAACATTTGGAGCTGACAATCTGTTTCCATCGGTTTCTGTCCAGTGTCTCTCTTATAACAGTGTATAGTTTGAGGACGATGAGTCTTTCACTTGATCGGTCCATCTGGTTGGTGCACGGCTACGTGATCTTTTGCCTTCTGTGTTACCTACCACGATCAGTTTCTTCAAGTAAAAATAAAATACATTATTATTAATTCTTTTTTAGCGAACTTTTATAAGGTCAACTTTTCCAAGGTAGTGCTTAGTCAAACGTTCCTTATAAATTGGTTTCTTAAAATCTGTGTACCATTACCTAGGCTGCGAGCTACTACATCACCCGATTTGGCTTTGAACCCCTGGGATATCAGGGCCTTGAGACTGGCTCCAGGAAAATCACGGCACACGCTGTCAGACTGAACAAGGTTAGTGCATTAGAGAATTTTTATTGAGATTAACGAAAACCGATTGAGAGAGAGTGAGAAGGGCGAATCGCCTTATAGAAATTGTTTTTTAAAATTAAAATTTCGTGAAGATAATTTATGAAATATTAGTATTTTACATTTCATGCAACATTATTTATTGAAATCTCAAATGACGAATTGTAAATTAAAATGCCACGTGTTTTTATTATCAAAGAAATAAATTAAAAAAAAAATTAAGTTTGTATAAGTGTATTCGACACTTAATATTTTAATGACAATTAAATTCCTAACATATCTTCCTTTTTCCCTCCCTTTAAGTCTCGGAAATCTATAGTTTCAGATTTTTATAAATATGAACAAGACTTAAAAAATAGTTTGCCAAAGAAGTTTCATTTCTAACATGTGTACTTTGTACGCCCTTTTTTTTAATGAATTATTGCTTATTTACAGATTGTGTTCGTTTTCCAAGCCCAATATGAGCCAGAGGAATCGAAACTCGTCAACGAGGTGGCTTATCATGGGGACTTTGTGAAGGATGTGGCGTTTGAGGTGGAGAATTTAGACTACATAGTGGAGTACGCGCGGAAACAGGGCGCGATTGTAGTAAGGGACTTGTGGGAGGAAAGTGACGAACATGGTGTAGTCAGAATGGCTAAATTGAAGACGGTGAGGACCAATACTTGTATAAAATTGCATGTGATGGGGGCTGGGTCACAGCAGGGGTTGATTCCGCATGTCCATAGTAATCTAATACGAAAAAATTTGACTCGATATTGTAAAATTTAACTAAGTAAAAAACGAATAAAAATTCGTTTGCTGTCCTGGTTTAATAATGAAATTTGCGTTCCACCCGTTTCTTGATCTTGTATTTTATAGGACAAGTACATGTTAGCCGGACATTTAATTGGCCAATAATCGAACCAAGAACCTTTAGAGTAGACCGCTTCAAACGAAAAATATACAATTTACGAAATAATGAAAATTTAAATTACGATGTACTACTACTCAATTGTTTAATTTCTAGTATGGAGATAATACGCACACCCTAATAGATAGATCGAAATATAAAGGTCCATTCCTGCCTGGATATCAAACGCTTAATAATGACCCCATACAACAATTTTTGTAAGTATAGCATTTTTTAATTTAAATATCACTCCATGTTTAAAATAAACCTCACTATGTAAATAAATACTAATTCCATTTAAACAAACAAAATATATTTTGGTTAAAGGTCAGCTACCAATATATTAAATACCACAAACATCTGTGGCTGTTGATATACTTATCTTTTTTTTTTTTAAGACAATTCACACCAATTGACCGAGTCCCATGCTAAGCTGGTGAAGCTTGTGTTATGGGTACTAGGCAACGGATATACATACATATTATAGATAGATAGATATAAATACATATTTAAACACCCAAGACCTAAGCACAACATCAAATGCTCATCATATCGATGTTCGTCTCAGCCGGGGATCGAACCCGGGACCTATGGATTCGCAGTCAGGGGTACTAACCACTAGACCAATGAATCTTTAACACAACTGAATAAAAAACAGGTAGACAATAATTGTCAGTCGTAGAGATAAGGGAACAATCAATACAGGAACAACAAATTTTCACTATCGATTCAAAACTTTATACATAGAACGGAAATAATTCTTCTTGTGCAACTGTAGTTTAATTATAAAATTGTAAGTGTAGAAATTATTACGTCTAGTCGCTAAAATCATTCAAATGTCACATGGAAGAGACTAGCAGCTCACGACACAGGGAACTCTTGTGGGGGCTAGTGCACTTTCTCTTTTAATCTTGCCCATTCTTCTCCACACGAAACTACCTTTTGGAAGGGGCAACTAGAATCTTCTTTGTATTTTGTATGACGTTCAAAAGTGCCATTTTAGGTGGTCTAATTGAAATAAATAATTTGACTTTGAATCTCTCTCTTATACATCCTTTTTTATTATATCGATTGCCCCGGGGAATAAAGTCGTAAAGGACTTTTGCGACTGTATTAATGGTTTCTCATTTTTGACTTAATTTTCGGTAGGTAATTTTTTTACAGAATTTTTGAAAATGATTTTACTATAAAAAATCACGAGGTTGTCTTTCTTTTACGGAGATTATTTAGTGCACAATGTTATTAATACTACGTAGTACTACTAGTAGATTTTTATTTCTTCATAATAACCATATTGGCGTTTTAGTAAATAAAGAATAGTCCACAGCACGTACGAATCAATTATTGAGGGCGTAATTTAAAAGGCTACATCCAAGGCCTCAGATTTGTATATCTGTTTCATCACCCTCCGGTTTTTTCACGATATTTTCCTTCACCGTTCGAGCGAATATTAAATCCGCATATATAAAACAAGTCCATTGGTACTTTGGTTCTACAACCTCAGGGATGGGAGTCGCAAGCTGAAGCCACTAGGCCAATGCTTTTAATAATATATATAATTGAAATTGGCATATATATATAAACATTTACAAGTGAGGCTAACCAAGCGTCATAACAACCATTACAATTCCAGTCATGCATTACCCTCAACCAAATTTATAAAAGTCTCACGAAAAATATATATTTATTAATACCATTATATTACAGGCCAAAAATTGGAATTAACTTCATAGATCACGTTGTCGGTAATCAGCCTGATAATGAGATGGAGCCTGCAGCTTCATGGTACGAACGGTGCCTTCAATTCCACAGGTATGTTTTGCTCTTTGAATCTATTCTGTATAATATTATCTTCGGCTTGCGTACTACACATTAAACAAGACAATTGAATTGAAGAACCACGACTGCTAAAAATTAGTAATCAGTAAGTTAAGTAAACTGTATTAAATGTTTCTGAAAAAATAAAAATATGTATATCATTATTAAATTCACTCAAATCGTAAGATCCTATTTTTAAACAATCTCCGTGGCGTAGTTGTCAGCGCATATAGAGATTCTAGTTATAATCCTAGCCGAAACAATGACTTTTGGTTCATTCGACAATGACGGCCGATATCTTACTCTACAAAATTATCATTGATATCTTAAGGTGGGAACTGACCAAAGTTACGATGTGTAATGTAGCATTCGCATCGAGCGTGTAACGCATCGAGCATGTTACGCTGTGTTCTAAAATCGGCGTAACATGCTCGTCAAAACTCTATGCTCCACTTTCGCCGCCAGTGTTCACGAGATGGTCGACAGCGAGGACGTGTTGATATCTTTCATTCTATTTAACTATTGTTTCATCCAAATTAAGAAGAAGAAAAAATGTTACTGGACATAAAACTTATTTAAAAACACAGGCGTATGAGGTGGTTTGTTATTGATTGCAATATTAAAAACCAAATGATTACTGGACAGTATAAAAACTTTGTACGCAGGTCTCGATTTTGAAGAACTGTTGAATTTAATTGGACCAAAAGTACTTAAAAAAGACACAATTTATAGAAAATCATAATCATGATCACTCGCGACGTGCGACGCGTAATTACTGAACCTCGTAACAGTCAAAGGATTCGCCAAAAAACCGACAGCCGGGCGGAGCACTCAAAGCGAGCAACGAGCGGCTCGTTGCTCGCTGGTTTCCCCGTAACACGACGAACTGACTGCACGAATGCTCGCTGTACAACATTACATTACATGTTACATTACACTTCGTAACATTGGTCAGTTCCCACCTTTAGAAGTCAGTCCCAAGCTCAGTGACGCTGCGACTTTGTACAACCTCTAATTTCTGCATCTATTTGGTGATCATTTTTTTGTTAATAGCCAAATGATGTAGTAATTTACTGAAGGAGCAAAATTTAATTGTGCAGAAAGATAGGAAAGTCGATTGGTGCACAGCCACGATAACAACGTACGACCTGAGGGTTGAGAGGTTGGGGAGGTTACAGAAATATGTTCTTGATTTAGCATAAATAACTTATAATTATTTTACAAAAAAATCCGACGTTTTGGGTGCTTCAGCGTGCGTGGTCACGGTGACTGAAGACAAAAGGTGTTGAATGAAAAAAGTATCACAGCTGTAGAAAAAGTTATATTATCTGTATTTATTTCCCCGGAGTTGATATCGACTAAAAGATGGATGGTTTTGGCATAAATGTCTCACGGCGTGTCTATATTCGCGGATTGTTTATCTTGAGATTTTAATTTTATATGTGTAAAAGTTATGTTAATAAAATACAATACTATGAACAATAGCATGGTCGCTCTTTGTTTTTAGATTCTGGTCAGTAGACGACAAGCAAATATGTACAGAATACTCAGCTCTCCGATCGATTGTTATGGCCAACTGGGAGGAGACAGTGAAGATGCCAATCAACGAACCAGCTGTTGGGAAGAAAAAGAGTCAGATCCAGGAGTATGTCGAGTACCACGGAGGCGCTGGTGTTCAACATATTGCCTTAAACACCGAGGATATAATCACTGCAGTAAGGATAGTAATTATATCTATTTTCTGATGGTGTCTTATAAACGAAGATCGTCAGCCTTCCAATCCTAAACAATAACAGTTTAAAACTCTGTTTTGTATTCCAAAAAGCATTTTTATAATAGGATTTGAGTGGTTTTAGAAAACTGAATGTTACATATGTATGTTTGAGATGTTTATTTGGGAAGTTGGTTTTTACATTTGGCAGTCCATATTTGATCAGATTTTAAGGTCCGTTGACATTTTCCGTTTCCTAAAATTGTTGGCTAGATTATTTAGTAATCAATAAGAATTTGCGCGTGAGTCTAAAAACAACTGACTGACCGGAAACTTTTACAGATAGAAAATCTCCGTGCACGTGGCGTAGAGTTCTTGTCCATTCCTTCAGCGTACTACAAAATTATCAGAGAAAGTTTGCAGAGCAGCAAAGTGAAGGTGGCGGAAAGTATCGACGCACTAGAACGTCTAAACATTCTCATAGACTACGACGATGATGGCTATCTGCTTCAAATCTTCACTAAAAATACCCAAGATAGACCCACATTGTTCTTAGAAGTTATACAGAGAAGAAACCATAACGTAAGTATATGGACGTTAATGTGATATACATTCAAACACAAATAACATGCCTTGAGTGGCGATACAACCTTTGGGTTTTTAATGGATTAAGTTCACGGAGTAGAAAAGATGGATGGCTAGTTATACAATAGTTGATAAATTACGGGCGATATATCGCTTTTTATTAAAAACTTCAACCAAAATCCCATCCAATTAAACTTTTCACTAAGAAATAAGAAAATTTAATTATTAACGTCAAATTTGTTTCAGGGATTTGGCGCCGGCAACTTCAAAACACTATTCGAATCCATTGAGTTAGAACAAGAAAAACGTGGGAATCTTTAATACCAATGCAATGTCTTCGTTTTAATTTGTGTAATATTAAATAAATATGATAAATATGATACGATTCATAAATAATATCAATGCTCGCACTTTTTTTTAAATGCCTTTAACAAAATTAGAGAGGTTACAACGTCCGGGCCACAGATAAGGATGTTATATTAATTTTTCTTTTGGTCGCCTAGAATCTAGATATCAATGTATGTAGTTAGAGCAACTAAAGTTTGTGCGCTGTGCTGAGCAAATTTTCTTGTAAAATGTTAAAGTGAAACAGTATTTACAAAAACTGTAGCCAATTGATAATAAATTACACTCGCTAAGTCAAATTGCTATATTGATCTTACTAAATTTACATGGTTCCTAGGGAGACTAGGAACTCTCTATTCTCTCTAATCTCTAATTCCTACGCTCATCGAGGTGATGAAGGATCACCGACGATACACCCCTTAAAAATTAACAATATAGTCTTTCCCAAGCTCTGTTGGGGATGGCACGGATATGTATCAATGCCATAAAAAAAATAACTTGTTAAAAAACCTCGCAACGCAAAAAGTTCGGTAAAAATTTGTGAGATCCATGTAACCAAATCGGTCAATTTATTCAGTCCCTACTTAAGGGACTGAATATACTAATTATAATAATTAATATTCTAATAACTTATATTATATAGTGACCATATCAATATTACAAATATCTTATGGGCGAAAATGGCCTGAACTGAAGCAGTGAAACAAAACCTTGATAGATGAAGTATTATAATCGCACGGTCATGAAGTTTTAAGACTCGCATCTTATTATTGCACATTTAATCCCATAGCAATGATTATATTATGATGAAAAATGTAAATAGACCTACAAGTGACATAAAGTTGTTAACAGAAGAAGCTTTCTCTCTTGGTGCAGAGGAGTAGCGAAAATGTTATGAACGTGTAAAGAAAATGGAAAACGATTTCATCACATATAAGCATGAATAATATAATAAATTAGTACAAGTATTTTACAAAGTAATTAACGATTGATTTATTTTTCATGACATAACCCTTAAGAACCCGAATGTATACATTCTTCGTACAAATAAGTAATATAAATCATGTCCATAATGCTAAATAAAAATTAAAGAGTATCAAAATCATTTAATCCAGTTTCCCTAGTATTGACCGCAACAAATTTTTATTTCCCCATTTGATATGAGATTTCGATAGAACTATAACCCCTCTTTAAGCGTACAACATTTCACATATATATTTTAATTTTATACGTCATGTTGATTCGGTGACGCATATACTTTTGTTCCAAGCTGGTTTGTTAATAATAATTTTTACGACGTAGCTCATTTGCATAATGTTTACCTAAGGAGACCGTGGCACGATTAACAAATAATTTAACCTAATAACGATATCTAATACTAAACAAGAGAAGAATCGTTTTATTCCTTAAAAAAAAAAGAAAGTTTATCACCCAGTAAGTGACAAATGACATCACTGTAAAATGTCAGAACGGGTTGATTAGAGTTGATTTTTATTATTTTTTGTTAGGAATTTAATTCCGTACTGGAATTAGATTCAAATCATTTAATAGATCCCATTATGGTGATACTTAAGTAACTATAAAAAATAGTAAAGTTATTATAATAATAGGATTAAGTTTACTTTTTTTTTGCAAGAAATAAAAAACCTTTTTTTATTTTTATTTATTTTATGATATGGTTTGTAGTATGGTAAAGTATTAATCTCGTTAGATGCGTTTATTAAATTAAAGAAAAATTTTTTTATTAATGCCAACAAAAGTAACTTCTCAATTTACAATGACTGTTATAATTTACAATGACTGTTATATTAGGCAACTTCCCACTTGATGTAGTCTTAAGTACGCAGTAAGATAGACGATCCATAGCGTAAGATAAGGGTGGCTTAAGTCAAACGCGAATTTTCGAGCTAAGCTTCGTAAGTCTCCACACCTCTCCACATCTTTCTTTCATCCCGTTTTTTTATAGAGAAGTTCAAAGTTAAATCATTGAATCTTGGCTAATTTCCAAGTCGTAAATATTAAGTCAATCGGTTCTCTAAGGAACTCTAAGGCACCGGAATGATGTATGTCTTGGTGGTGTTTTAAACCAGTATTCACGCTTCACTTTTCTGTATATATATAGCTTAGTAGCTATGTATGTATATATGTGGGGCCGAATTAGCGCTCTATAGGGTTGCAAGCGGTAGCCTGGGGTGAAGCACCGTCTCGCCTTGGTGAGCACACCAAGCTTCTTAGAGGCTGACTTAGCCTTTCCTTCCAAATGACCGAGAATCTAGTATACCGATGCTAGCTGAGGCTTTAAGGAGAGTGTCATCGAAGACAGGAGCAGCGACGAAGGGCGGAAATCGTTCAAACTCGTATCTTCTTGGGGTTAAATTGGACTGGATTTAGTCTACCCCAGTAGCAGAGTTTCGACTTCAGACACAAGTTTGTTCCGAGAAATACCTGCCCAGCCAGTGTAAAGATTATCCCAGTGCTGTCGTCCGCATAGCAATGATTGTTGCTAAACTGCAACATATCATTGATATGCAGAATAAACAGGATCGGAGATAGAACACAGCCTTGTGGGACACCATCATTTAGGGGTTTAAAGTCGGAACATGCTCCGTCGATGACGTCCTTAAAAATAGACCTTTTATTTTTCCTGTACCAATGTATCAGTGTTCCGAGCATTGGCAAGCTTTTATAAATAAATTAAAACAACTGCAAATGTGCGAGGTGTAATCGTTTTGAAGAGAAAAATACTATTAGCAGTGTGATCTTTATATCGTGTTTTCTTTATAAAATCAACGTAATTTGTATGCATAAATACCTGATTTCTGCATCTAATATAAAATCTTTTCCAAAACATTTTGACTTTAGTTCAACCTCGACACACGATCGATAAATAGTGAATAATTAATATATATTTAATTAGATATGGTGAGTTTTATGGTTTTTGAATACGAAGCTTATTTTAGTTTTAGACTTTAAAAAACTGTTAACAAACAAAGAATCTGAAACTTAATTACCAATTTTTTTTTCTTATGAAATTTTTTATCCATTTCAGTAAGTCTGAGAATCGGCTACTATCTATCTTTCTAACCCCTAAATGTTTAGGGTGGTCCCCTATATTTTTATTTTTTAATTTTTTTTATGATACAGCATACAAAAATACATACAAGCCTTAATTGTCACCCCTCTACGATCAATCCCTATTTTTTATTATTTAGTAGATAGTTATTTTTGTTGAACTAAAAAAATGATTCCTAGAAATAATATACATGGCAAAACGACGTTTACCGGGTCAGCTAGTTAAAATATATATATTTTTAGAGGTCTTACAAGGGTAAAAAGCCTGAAAGCGGTAGATTCATTGCATTTCACCACATCACATACTGGGTATCCAATGCCAAGCAAGTAAGTAAAACCTACTTATTATTAATAGAACATACACCCCCCTTATCCTATCTCTTCCCACACATAAACACTCTTCGGGATGAGAGTCGTACGCTACATATTTCTAAGTTATATAATACGGCATTGGTTACAACTAAATTGATAAGGTACACTAATCTGTGAAAACTGCGATCTCTTAACTTCGCTACGGATTTTAACTACTATACTTTTCAGGCCGCGAGCTACTACATCACCCGATTCGGCTTTGAACCCCTGGGATATCAGGGTCTTGAGACTGGCTCCAGGAAAATCACGGCACACGCTGTCAGACTGAACAAGGTTAGTCATTAGTGCCATGGATAATTTTAATTGAGTTTAAGTGAAATCATGCGTGAACATTTAAATATTAGTTTTATATTCACGAATTACAATTGAATGTTTGAGGAATAATTGAATGATATTGTCATTGCATCATTAGTATCATCCACACTATCATGGACATACGCTGTTAGTAATTTCTGATTTAGGACAGATCGAATCGAAACCTTAAATACAAGGACCGGGCAATCGGGCATTAAGTTTTGTAGCTGAATTGCACCTTGACTGAGTACCTACATAAATATGATTTTGAAATTTCGGTAACATTAAATGTAATTAGTAAATTTTATCGCAGTTTTAAAGATGGACAATGTAATTCCTATTCTTACTTCCTTATTCCGAGGCCTTATAAATCTAGATAAATTCAACTCGTACCTAGTTAAAAAATTGTAATTGCACCGTTCTCTAGTGAATGACTCATATCGAATCAAGACAATAAAACTGCACTGAAAAGGGCACAAGACAAAAGATTGACAAGAGAAGACAAAGAAAGAGAGGACATCGATTAAAAAGATGGGCAAATTGTCGAAGAGATGGCAGGCTAGCCCAGGAAAGAGCAAAATGGGCTAAAATAGGGGAAATGAAACCTTATTTGCTAAGATAGTGGTACAATTAGATCGATTAATTATAAAAATCCGCATATTAATTTTGATAATATCATAATATAATAAGAACATTAAACATAATGTCATAATAATAAGTTAAGTTATATAGAAATGGTGTCTTAATTCTCGCACATGCTACGTAGGCAACTTGCCTTTAAAAATTTAATCACCTTCCCCTTGAAAGCATTACACGGCAGTGATCTATAACTTCTAGGAAGGTGATTAAATAGTTTAATAGCCATGGCGTAACAATTTTTTGCATACATCGTGGTGATACCCACAGCCGTGTTGGATCCCTCGGTATATACAGGCTAGTTTCTTTGAATGTTTTGAATAATTTTGGATGCTTTTTTGATGCATGGGAGGCCTATGTCAGACGAGAACCTGACCATAAAACTGGTTGCTAAAAAAATATAATTGTGTTTCTTACCAATTATTTGTTATTTTGTTTGTATCAAACTGTCAGAGAATAAAAGCTTTATTTATTAATTTATTTACAGATTGTGTTCGTTTTCCAAGCCCAATATGAGCCAGAAAAATCGCAACTCGTTAACGAGGTGGCTTATCATGGGGACTTTGTGAAGGATGTGGCGTTTGAGGTGGAGAATTTAGACTACATAGTGGAGTACGCGCGGAAACAGGGCGCGGTTGTAGTCAGGGACTTGTGGGAGGAAAGTGACGAACATGGTGTAGTCAGAATGGCTAAATTGAAGACGGTGAGAACCAATACTTCTCACTATAGCTCTATCCCACCTCTCGCTCCATGGCACTGTGCGTGATGCGACTTTCGCTCTATCTCATTCTCTCTCTCTCGATCTTTCTCACTTGCTTGCTCCCTACTCTCGCTCCATGGCTATATGCCCTTTCTCACTCTCTCTCAATCGGTCTCAATCGCTCTCTCCCTGCGCTGTACATCTTTGTGACGCTAATATTATTATTATTGCGTTTCATCATTTCATTTTATTATATGCTATCACCACTTGGGGTGGTGCAGCCAAAACCCATCTGCTGTCCCTGGAACGTGCCCAGAGGGCTCTTCTAAAAGTTTGCTTATTCAAACCCATTCTTTTCCCTACTTTCACCCTCTATCAGGAAGCTCAGATACTTACAGTACGTCAAATGTTCATCCTAAACACAGCCCTCAAACAGCATCACGAACATAAACCTAGTCCTTCTTCCTCTCGATCTGCTCGCCGCCCACCCCCTGTTCACCTTCCTTCTCTCTACACTGCCTTTTCCCACCGCTTCTACTGTTACCTCGGCCCTTTTATTTACAACAAACTAAATCGCAAGCTGAATATTCACTTACTCTTATCCTTCAGTTGTAAAAAGAAGGTCACTGCCTACATACAAGGTCTCAACTATGATGAGACTGAAAACTTAATCCAACCAATGGTCTAACTTACAATTTATAGCTTATTTTTGATTTACTATTTATTTTTATACTTATTTATGTACTGTTATCTATTTATCTAAGTACTAATATATATATATTTATCTAAGTACTAATATATATATATATATATATAATAATATATATAATAATTGGCACGGATGTTATATCGGCGCGATTGCACACCTACATATTTTAATTAGGTACCTCTTTTCTCCATGTTACATCTGTAAAATGTCCTTATTAATAATTTACTCTTGTTACTGGTTACTTTTTACACCATGTGGGGAGAGGCTGGTGGTCTGAGATACAAGCCCTGCTTAGTTCAGTCACCAGTCTCTCACAATCTTATAATGTTTCCTTGCGACAATATATCTGTTTCTTAATATTTAGTTAATATCAATGTAAGATTGTGGAGAAAAATAAAGATTTTTATTTTTATTTTTTATCCGTAAAAAATTACATTTTTAATTAAATTTTATAGAAATTATTGATCTTACAATTAATTTCGATTTATGAACGACTTAAGCGCGACACCTGTTTCTTGGTCTTGTTTTATGTCGGGCAAGTGGTCCATTCTACGCCGGAACATTAAATCAAACGAAAAGTATACGATGTTAGATCTATGTCAATTTAAGAAATAATAAAGATTTAATGAACGATATACCTTCTCAATTAATTTCTAGTATGGAGACAATACACACACCTTAATAGATAGATCGAAATATAAAGGTCCATTTCTGCCAGGATATCAAACGGTTAAAAATGACCCCATACAAATTTTTTTGTAAGTATAGAATTTTTTATTTTTATACCACTCCATGTTTGAAATACACTACATTTTTTATTCATTTATTTCGTATATTCATATATTTAATGTAGGATTACTACTAACAAAAACTGTATAATAATAAACAATTACACTAAAAGTATAGCCAGAGTTATGCCACCTTATAAAAAATAAAGTTCCTCTCACGAAAAATATACTAGAAAGATGCATTTATTTATTTTTATATATTTTATTTTTCCTACAATAAACTTCACAAAAGCAGTGCGACTTTACATGAATTACAATCTAGCCTAAGCAATAATGGCTAATATTATGTTGACTTAAGTTTCTAGAATACCACTAATAGTTTAAACTAAGGTAATGTTCATTAACAGTCTGAATGTTCTATAATTGACACTATTTTCGTGAGTGATACCCACTTATATTCACTATACCTACTAGGTTTATTTACTTTAAAGCTTTAGTTCTCTTTAGGCGTCTTGTTCCTGTTGTGTCAAGAAGTTGGATTGTCTCAGCATTCATATGGCTATGTAGCCTTTTTATGTGGATACAGTCCTTAATACGGCGAAACGGTTTGCCTTAGCTCACTTAAGATCCTTGTGGATACTTTCATTTTTAATGTCCCATGGTGCATTGACAATGCCCCGAAGAACATTGTTCTGATGCATGCATTTATTAATACCATTATATTACAGGCCAAAAATTGGAATTAATTTCATTGATCACATTGTCGGTAACCAGCCTGATAATGAGATGGAGCCTGCGGCTTTATGGTACGAACGGTGTCTTCAATTCCACAGGTATGTTTTGCTCTATGAATTTTTTTTCTGGTTTTATTATAACATCACATCAACGCGCTACAACCATTTTAGGTCTGGGCCTCAGATTTCTGTATCTTTTTCATGATCATTTGGCAATGTTATAGGCACGCCGCGACTTTTTGGGTCTAAGGCAAGCCGGTTTCCTCACGATGTTTTCCTTCACCGTTCGAGCGAATGTTAAAATATGCGCACATAGACAGAAAGTCCATTGGTGCACAGCCGGGGCTCGAACCTACGACCTCAAGGGTGAGAATCGCAAGTTGAAGCCACTAGACCAACACTGATTTATTATATTTAAATAAAATATTCAGTTTAAGCGCGTACTACACATTAAACAAGAGAATCTTGACGCGATTGCTGAAGATTAGTTAATAATAATTAAGTTAAATAGGCGTTTACCCAAAAGGGTCCATACTGCAGAACACGAAGTAATGGATAATAATAACTAACGTAGACTATAATAATAACAAAATGAATATAATGTAATAACAAATCTAACACCCATCTGATTTGTAATTTTTATAGTATGGAAATTATTAAAGTGGCTTTATTTATATTATTATTATAAGTTTAGTAAATTATGTAATAAACTCGCATATATATCTTCTATAGTACTATAATATTTAACAGGCGCCAGCTATGATTAAGCTATGTACCTATCAAGCCGAATCTCGTGGCATTTTAAACTGTATGAAATGTTTATGAAAAAATACAAATTTATCATTATTAAATTATCACCATTGGATTCTGTTTTTATACAATCGCCGTGGCGTAGTTGTTAGCGCATATATATATTCTAGATATAATCGCCGCCGTAACAATAACTACCTATACTTTTTGTTTATTCGAGAATAACGGCCGATACCTTACACGGCCGAAATTATCAATGATATCTTAGAAGTCTATGTATTAAGAGGTACCTATAGACTTAGCCTCTGATTTCTGCATCTATTTGGTGATAATTTTTTTTGACCTATAATTTCCTTTACTGTAGAAGCAAATATTAATTATGCACAAAGATAGTAAAGTCCGGTGATGATGATTGGTTGGTAATCACTCTCTCTTTGTATTTAGATTCTGGTCAGTAGAGGACAAGAAAATATGTACAGAATACTCAGCTCTCCGATCTATTGCTATGGCCAACTGGGAGGAGACAGTGAAGATGCCAATCAACGAACCAGCTGTTGGGAAGAAGAAGAGTCAGATCCAGGAGTATGTCGAGTACCACGGAGGCGCTGGTGTTCAACATATCGCCTTATGCACTGAAGACATTATTACTGCAGTAAGGATAAGTATTACATCTTTTTTCAGATGGTGTTTTTGAAAGTAGATGATCAGCCTTCCAATTCGAAACTATATATAACAGTGTAAAACTCTGTTTTGTTATCTTAATAGCATTTTTATAATTAGTCCATTGAAATGTTACAATCTGAGGGCCAAACTGAACATTTGTTAGAGGACGCAATTTTATTTATGGGACATGTAGGGGGGGTCAATACAAGCTTAACCTCAAGTTTGTAGGGTTGGCACCCTTGTCCCCCGGCCGCCATCTTGGAAAAAGCGGTGCAAAAAACACCTTTTTGGCTATATCTCCTAAACTATCCATCGTACATAAAATTTGTGAAGACACATATTGTAGCAAATCGCTGCGCCTACAATTATGTCTATGTAACTTTTAATCATAAATCCAAAATTTATGATAAAAAGAGAAAAAGTTCCATAAATAAAATTCCGTGCAAATGTAACATTTCAATGGACTAAATAGGATTTGGGTGGTTTTATAAACCTGAATATGTATGTTTAAGATGTCTATTTGGGAAGTTGGTTTTCACACTAATCTCAGAGGTTATCAGGTAGGTATCTCAGGTCAGATTTAGTTGTCCGATTCCTAAAACAGTTGCCTATATTATCCAGTAATCAATTATTTTAAGAGTATGCGCGTGAGTCTGATAACAGCTTTGGACTGATCGAAAACTGTTAAACAAAATTATTTTGCAGATAGAAAATCTCCGTGCACGCGGCGTAGAGTTCTTGTCCATTCCTTCAGCGTACTACAAAATTATCAGAGAAAGTTTGCAAAGCAGCAAAGTGAAGGTGGCGGAAAGTATCGACGCACTTGAACGTCTTAACATACTCATAGACTACGATGATGATGGCTATCTGCTTCAAATCTTCACTAAAAATACCCAAGATAGACCCACATTGTTCTTAGAAGTTATACAGAGAAGAAACCATAATGTAAGTATATCGACGTAAATGTGATATACATTCAAACACAAATAATATGCCTTGAGTGGCGAAAAAACCTTTGCGTTTTTATTAGATTAAATTCAAAATCTGAATGGCAAGTTATATAATAATGATAAATGACGGGCGTCATATCGCTTTTTATTAAAAACTTCAATCGAAATCCCATCCAATTCAATTTTTCTCTAATAAAGAAAATAAGTCATATAAAATATTATCATTAAAAATTTGAATACTAATGTCAATTTTATTTCAGGGATTCGGCGCCGGCAACTTCAAAACACTATTCGAATCCATTGAGTTAGCACAAGAAAAACGTGGGAATCTTTAATACCAATGCAATGTCCTCGTTTGAATTTGTATAATATTAAATAGATATGAAAAATGTGATACGTTTCATAAAACAATAGCAATGCACTGCGAAATTAGAAAGGTTACAACATCCGGGTCACAGATAAGGATGTTATATGAATTCTTTTGGTGGCTTAGAATCTGGATTATTGACAATATACGCCGAGCAAACTATCTGTAATAAACTTTGTGCGCTGTACTGCGCAAATTGTCTTGTCAAATGTTAAAGTGAAACAGTATACAGCTACCTTGATCTTACCTCTACTAGATTTACTCGATGCTCGTTGAAATGACGGAGGACCACCGACGATAGACGTCTTAAAAATTATCAATGCTGTTGGGGATGGCACGGATAATTATGCCATCAAAAACATAACTTCTAAAAAAACCTCGTAACGCAAATTGCTCCGTAAAAAGTTGTGAGATCCATGTCGACTCCCTTTTTAAGGGACCTTCGGTCTTAAGTTATTACGTAATTAGTATAGTGACCATATAAATATTACAAATCTTTTATGGTCGAAAATGGCCTGAACTAGTTCGAGAAAAGGATGGGACGGCGGTTTTTGCTCGTATTAGCGGACGCACTGCCCTTTTAGATGTACAAAATACTCCTCTGAGATTTCTGTTATACATCGTCGGTGGACTCCGCAAACCAAGATACCAATAACCGGTCAGAGCCTTTGACGCAATTTTTTAAACGCAACATTTTAGAATATATTTTGCCTTAAAAGAGACCAATTATGTCTTCTACACTGGTATAAGACAGAATTTGATATAACACATAATGCCAAGCGAGTTGGAGACCAGTGATCCTACAATCTCTAGGTTTTGGTCAGAGATTTCTGTATATCTCTTGATCATTCTTTTCTTCAGTAAAGGAAATATAGACTTCAAATATAGACTGAAGATGTTTTTAGGTTTAAGAGATGGCGGTTTCTCTCGATTTTTTTCTTGGAATACTCAATACAAAAATAAAATTGAAAATACTATTAAATGTCATTTTATTGGATCAAACTTGCTGATACATAGTAACACCTAGAATTATTTACAAATACATGTGCAGTGCAATTTCAAACTGAAATTTTAAAATGTAAAAAAAATTCAGACCATGATATAAAATATGTACATTGAATTTCATATTTTACGTCAATTTTCGATTCTTTGTATAAGGGTCTTCCATTTAGTGCAGTGTTTCCCAAAGTGGGCCCCACAGTATTTCATTGTTTTCAAAATTTACTTACAATGTTTTGTTAACAATTACCTAGTAGTTTCTTCCTGAAACCTATAATTTAAGTTTCTTAAGTGAACAATTATTTTTTTTTCTTTTTAAAATTATGAACCACCCATATGAATTGTAGAAGGGCTAAGGTGGGGCACGTCACAAATGGGAAACACTGATCTAGTCTAGATCTAGGAATTTACCACGAGTTCGAAAAAGTATTGTATTCCCTTAGTCATAAAAACTAACGTCTCTTTCTGTTACATTGTGTTTACGTTACGATAAAAAGAGATAGATGGATACGAACCGTCGATTACAAACGATGCACGACCGATTTATTTTTTTATGAAGCGGCAAATTCTTTAAAAGGTTTAAGTAACTTACGTACTAAACGAACTTAACCCGAAAGTTTATTAAATCCCCATCTAATAGATACTTGTGTCAAAGTTCTTTAACAAATCGAGAGAGCTAAAAGCGTATGTCAAAATATATGAAACAAAGCTTGCAAGAACAAGAGTTCTTATTAATAAATAAAAATATAACTCTATGGGATTTTATTAATTTGGTTTTGATTTTTTTCTACTTGTTGATTTATTTAAATACAAACGTAAATGTGTCAGATTCAGGTGAACATTCAGTCCATTTAGCACCTATAAAAAAATCCCCAATTTGTCAAGTATTTGACAACACATTTTATACTTTGTCAAAATCGTGGAATAGAATTCGTCTTTGTTAATAAGTTAAAAAACACAAATTTTATTCAAAAGATAAAATGCTCGATCATAAATTATACAAAACCTGCATAAAACAGCACCAAAAATCACAAACAAAAATTTATTCCATGTCGATATTTTAATCAATTTAATTTCTAATAATTGTCAACGAATGTTTCGTCGAGTTGCAAATGCATTTTAATATTTCTATCGTAAAATCGGTCATAAGTCATAACTCGGTTTGTAAAACAGCTGAAGAACAGATATACAGACCGAAACGCCAAAATATAATTTGTTTAATTTTGTTGCAAAACTTTTAACATAATGTATTTAACAGATAAATGTCGTTTGGGAGCATTCAAGTATTACGTCACGCAATTTTACGTCTATAGAAATATTACGTCAACCCCCCCCCCCCCCCCCCCCATGTAACGCGCCGTAACGTTTTTCTGTACCCAAGTATGGTAAAACGTTTCGTCACCACCTAGTGACTCTTTATACCTAAAGTTACCATTACGTGGTGTAAAGTACTGGAAAGTCGAAAATAATATTAAAAATAACGCGTAATTCAATCCCCGCATCGTAGCGTTTTACAAAAGGACCCCCCCCCCCCAAACTCGTTACGTAATACTTGAACGCTCCCTTTACACAGTATAAAAAAAATCTAAATTGCCTCAAATATTTTACAGTATTTTCAAAAATCAAAATGGCGACAAAATCCGACGATTACAATAAAAAACTATGCTATTTTTAATAGTATTTAATCTAAGTGCGTACTTCCGGTTCAAGGTCGTCCGAGTTGACGATCTCGAAGTCCCTATCTGTGGACGACCGTTGGCTATTATCTGTGTCCGATTCTGAATGTTTCTCCGCGTGTTCTGTGGCCGTGCTTTCCGGTGGTTCCTCTCTGGAAAGATTGGAAAAAATATTTTAGAAAAAAAAAATTAATTGAACTGACAAAAAAAAAATTAATTGAATTGACAAAAACATTGATTTATTAATTACCTGTTTAATGATGGTTTAAATTTAAATAAATAAATGTCAATTTAAAAGTTATCTATTTTTTTTTAAAGATAATTCACACCAATACCTAGTCCTATGCTAAGCTGGTGAAGCTTGTGTTATGGGTACTAGGCAACGGATATACATATATGTTATAGATAGATAGACATATAAATACATATTTAAACACCCAAGACCTAAGAACAACACCAAATGCTCATCACATCGATGTTCGCCTCAGCCGGGGATCGAACCCGGGACCCACGGATTCGCAGTCCCCTGACTGTACTAACCACTAGACCAATGAGTCGTCTTATATATCTTATATAAATTATATCTTATACTCTGATTTTTAATTCCATAGAATTCCATATTTCATAAATGTTGCTACTAAAAAAATACTCCACCGAAAAAGGGACAAATTTGACCCATTGGAGGGTAATAAAATATTTCTTTTTAATTTTTATTAAAATTTACTTTACTTATCAAGTGACCTAATACAAAAATAACAATACATGTATATCGAATTAACTTTAATTACTTTATTTTATTCTTTAGCTGGCATCACTGCCTATTAATTCCAGGTTTCCACTATTTTAACAGATTTAATTTTGATTTACAAGAAAATCTTTAGTTTTGGCTATTACAAATGGCGATAATTTTTTTATATGTCCTGTAAATTTGTCTTGGGAGTTTTTATCATAACTAGTGAAAAATAATTATTTACAACATACAACATAAATTTAGTAAAAAATGGAAAACCTCAATTTAAAGTCGGTTAAAAACTTACTTCAAATCCCCAGTATCCGTGTTATCAGTGGTCGGTGCAACTTCTTGCTGCGTCTCTGCTTGCACCAATGGAGTCTTCTCTTCCTCGTCATCAGACTGCTTGTCTTTCTTTTTCTTCTTCTTACTCTTCTTGTCACTCTCTGAACCGGGGCCGCGGTATTCGTACTGAAAATATCAGTTACATAATTACAATTATGAACAAAAATTTGATAAAAGCCCTTATGTTTAAGGGATGCCACCAAGAACTACTGAACTAATTTTGATGAAAGTTAAACTATTCGTTAGACTTTTATCATTAAATTTGTGGACACGTTAACAATTTAACCGCCGTTTAGACAGATTATAAAAATATAATATATTTTTTACTTGATCATTAAATCAAATCAGTGGCGCCTTTTTTAGGTCTGGGCCTCAGATTTCTGTATCTGTTTCATGATAATTTGTCAATCTAATCGGCAAGTAGGTGATCAGTCTCCTGTGCCTGACACACGCCGTCGACTTTTAGGGTCTAAGGCAAGCCGGTTTCCTCACGATGTTTTCCATCACCGTTCGAGCGAATGTTAAATGCGCACATAGAAAGAAAGTGCATTGGAGCACAGCCGGGGATCGAACCTAAGACCTCAGGTATGAGAGTAGCACCCTGAAGCCTGCTAAGCCTGCGAAGCCAGCCAGTAGTCTAGTTTACTTACTTGACCTCTACTATATTGCTTATAGGTTTTAGGTTTAAGAATAACTTTATTTCTCATAAGAATTGCATACATAATTCACTTACTGAGAAACAATATTTAAAACTAAGATTAATAATTAGAGCGCAAAAAACAGATGTTTTGCTTGGTACAATTAGATTTAATTAGATTTTTTACTAGATTTGGCATTGATAGCATAGTCTGATATAGCAAGATTATATTTATTTTATTACTTTTATAAGACTATTTTATTTTTAGTTTAATGTTCTATTTATACATTTTGGGTATATACATGGTTTATAACACATTTTAAGTATTGGGTTTTATTGTTTTTTATTTGTTTTATTTGTTATTAGTCTTACGTTAGGTTAGGTTAGGTTAGGTTAGGTTAGTGAAGAGATAATTTATAATTAAAAAATACGTGTGGCACTCGGGGACTGCTGCGGTAAAGCTATTGCATAGCATTTTTTGTAAACTTATGCAATATAATTATTATTGTCTTTGATTAACATAACTCATTTAAATAAATCCTAAAATCCTAAAACGAGCTTCTATTCATACAATTTTCAAGCCGCACAAGAAGATTCAGCAATTCCTAAGACCAATCAAAAGTAACACCCCATTGCAAGATGCAGGTATATACAAACTGGATTGCGACTGTGGCCTGTCTTACATAGGGCAAACTAAACGCAATATGTCCAGCAGACTCAAAGAACACATTGCAGACATAAGACATAGACGACACACAAAATCAGCAGTCTGTGAACACATACTAGATAGGCCTAATCACTACATACGCTTTGACCAACCGAAAGTACTTGCGAAAGAGAAAAGACTCTTCCCAAGATTGGTACGCGAAGCCATTGAAATAAAAAAACACCCCAATTTCAATAGAGAAGACGGCCTAAAATTGTCAAACACCTGGGATCCAATAATATCCAAATTAAAATCTCAAAAAGAAACACAATCCGCGAAAATAGAGGACACTGTGAGCCATTTTTGCCAAAACCCTCCATCTTTTAGTCGATACCAACTCCGGGGAAATAAATACAGATAATGCAACTTTCTCTGCAGCTGTGATACTTTTTGACATTCAACACCTTTTGTCTTTAGTCACCGTGACCACGCACACGAAACGTCGGTTAAATTTAAAATTATGTAAAATAATTGTAAATTTATAATAATACATAACTTCAATCCGGTCAAAATAGTGATTTAATATAATAATTTATTTATTTATTGCAGTATTTCTTTTCTTTGATATTAATTCAAACTACCACTCTACCAGTCTCAGACGAACACGCCTATCCGATCACGCTAAACGGATGTGAGACGCAGTATGCGTTCTGTCCCGCTCTAACGCGTATCGGCCGCACCTATATTACGTCATCGTGTGTTAGGTTTATTTCGTTACGGAATTTCTTGATTCGGTCGCCGCGCTCAAAGCCCGCGATAAAATCTATGCAATACCTTAAAACTTACTTTATACAAAGGCCAGAAAGACGCTAAGAATCCCACATCCTCAGTCAGATTGGGAAGCAGCCAGAGATGGTGTCTTGTGAGGGTCAAAACCCAGACCAAACAGAATACAACCACTCTGAGCACTGCTAACACTATTATCAGAACGAGAAAAGCGGCTGCCGCGATACTTAAGTAGTACACGCCTTTCCTGAAAAAAAAAAATTAAGTATATTAGTGGATTTCATTTATTACCTTGGACCATTTAGCTATTGAATTTAAAGCATACTTTAGTACATATTCATGTGGGTATAGCTACTTCGGATATATCGCCGAGTTCAATGAATCATTAAAACAGTCACTATATTGTTATTTAAAAATAAATAAATCAATGGCACTACAACCTTTTTAGGTCTGGACAGATTTCCGAATCTATTTCATGATCATTTGTCAAAAGGCAACTAACTAAAACACAAAAACAAAAAAAAAACATTCTAACCCTATTAAGAGACAAGATGTATGACTCCTATATTTCACAATCTAATGTTTTTGTCATACGTGAGACAAAAACTTAGCAGTCAAAACCTACAAATACACATATTATACATAATTTTAAAACGCAAATAAAAGTTTAAAAATATCCAACCTGACGGTAGCAGGCCACAGCGGGAACATGCATATTCCAATAGTTCCGAAGACAACGAGTGCCCCACACAGCCAGTAGTACCAGGGTATTGGGTCGTAGATCCAGACGTACGCGTCCAGACTGTCCAGAAACACTTGCTCCAAATGCATCTCGAGACGTATCTTGCGTTTCTTCTTCTCTTTCTCTTTGTCCTTGTCCTGAAATCACATTTATTATATCTATTATCTATACAAAGTAAATAAATAGTTTCTAGGTTTAAAGTGATATTCTGTGACTCTTCAAATATTAATTTGCCATACTTTGAAGGTAGAAAGAAAAAATGTATATGTATTTTTAATGTCATATCAGGAAAACTTTTAAAATAAAACAATTTTTTTGTATATTTACATTCTTGTATATAGGTGGTTAACCTATTGTCAAACCTACTGAATATAATAGGCGGGCTGGACGGGACTAACATAGAAAAATATTTTTTTTTGGTAGAATTTGATTTGATCTTTCAATCAAATGAGAGTGAAACAACGATTACAACGGTCATACAATAATTATTCGATACCATTATATAGTATACGTCTTTACCCATTACACAAATACATTAATACATTTTGCTCAACTCCAGGCTTTTTTCGAAAAAATAATCGATAAAGTTAATAAATAAAACTAAATTAATAAACATTCAAGTATTGCAAAATAAAATTTTCAAAACTGTTCCATTATAATTATCTTGCACCCACCATAAATATATATATCTACACAAACTTAATAAATTTAAAACAATTTTATATTTTTAATACATGTATTTTTGTCAAAAAAATTATAAAAAGTTCTCTCCACACTAGTCTAACTTTCTCCAAACCGCCACGAGTTATCTTGCATTACCTAAAATACGTAGGAGCTACGGCAACAAAATGTTTATCTACGAAGGCGCACAGCTGTATAATAAACTACCCACAAATATAAAAAATATTACTTCTATCAATTTATTCAAATGGAAGCTTAACAAACTGGACAAAATTACTTTTAATTTCATTACTTATAATTACTTTTAATTCATATTTCTTTGGTTACTTTTATTTTTAGATTTATTGCATGTACGGCTATATTTTATTGTGATTATTTTAAGAACGACTACAATGTAATGTTAATTTTAAGTATTATTCTCATGTAAGTGTCATTTTTTGTTACCAAAGTTACATGTTAAGTAAAAGGGTCAAACAAAAGTGTAATAAAATATAATTTCAAGCAAGATTTAAAAAAACAACTTTTTAGAATTAATGGACCGATAAAAGGGAATTAAATAGCCGAGGTGTACTGCTTTTTAGGTGTATAATCTACTATAATACAAAAAATGGTTACATTAATAATTTTCATAACTTTTTTGTTCTTTAAATGTTTTTTTCACTTTTAGCTTTTGTAATGTGTATTAAAAATAACTTAATGAACGACTCACAGTAAGAGGAAAACTTAATGATAACTTACTTTGGATTCTGAAGCGCTTGCCTTATCTCCATCCTTTTCATCACCACTTTTGCTCGACTTCTCCACATCCTTCTTCTTGGATTTGCCTCTCAACTCTTGCTCACTCACTGGTACCTATAAAGTAACATTTTGATATTATACGTAGATGGCATTTTATAAAGTATAATTGTATTTATTAGATAATACCTATTTCAACCTCTTTTCTTTGGCAGTCATTCCATGTATTCGTATTTATTAAGTATGTAATAGATTGACTTTTATATTACATATATATTTATATACGATAAAATTATTGGCCTCCGTTTTAACAAAATCAGTGGCGCTACAACCCTTGATGATAATTTTTATTAATAGACTAGTGATCAGGTGTCTGTGACACACGCCATCAAATGTTTGGGTCTATGCATCCCACTTTCATCACAATTTTTTTCTTCACCGTACGAGTGGCTGTTTAACGAGCACAGACAGAGATCCATTGGGTACGAGGTTTGAACGTACGAACTGTGACTTCATACAGTTTCATCGTCGGACGTCGAGGCAGTATACGAAATTCCACTTGTATCATCTAAACATCCGTCGTTCGACAACTAAATTTCAAGGCTGTTTTTGCCGCGTACCACCACTATGTGGAACCAGCTGTCCACTGGAGTATTTCCGAACCAATTCGACTTAGGGTCCTTCTAGAAAAGAGCGAACTAATTCGCGAGCCCTCTGGCATTGAGTGTCCAGGGTCCAGGCGGTATAACATAACATCAGATGAAGGTTACCTGCCCGTTTGCCCCTTGTTCTATTAAAACCCTGCTTAACCTGCCTTAACGGAAAGTTAATGATGCCCAACAATGCAATAGTATGTAATAGAATTTAAGTAGCACTAAATGTTTGTAAAGATAATCATTGCATTATACAATTATTTTGAAAATTTAGGAAACTTGTAAAGGTCTTTTTCCATTTTTAATTTACTGAATGAATTTATATTTCTATCCACATACCTTTTTAGCCCTGTGGAATAACTTGTGTAGTAACATCTGGTGAAGGAAATCCGTGACATCGAGTCGAGTTGTGAACAGTGGGTTCTTGGCCGTCGCCCATTTCGATGTCAGGAGAGCGTCAACTGCCTTTGCACCTGAAAATTTATAAATGTATATAAATAATTGTGTAAGAATTTCACTTGGATTTAATGAAACACATGTGATATCTCTAGAAGCCCTATTTGTTTGTACACTGGCTGAGTACTATATATATATATAACGTTTTTCAAGGGAACGGGGTTTTTGGAAGACTATTTGAGATTTATATCATACAGTACATATATGTGTAACTCTAGTGGTTTTGGCAGCGCCAGAATTGCTCGCAGACGGTAGATTTTTTCCTACTTACCTACTTGATATTTTGGACAATTTACACAATATCTTTATAAATTGTAGCCTATGTGTATAAGCTATATTATTGTAACGTTTCATTAAAATCCATTCAGTAGTTTTTACGTGAGAGTAACAAAATCCATCCATACTCACAAACTTTCGCGTTTATAATATTAGTAATGTTAAGATTGAATAATTACGTAGGAAATAAATTAGTCCCTGCCATTACTCTGCTCGCGTACATATGCCGGTAAAAACTAAACGATGTATTTCTTAACCAACCTCTATGCTTTTGGTTTCTTTTATTTGTTTATTATTATTATATATGTCACCGGAAGATGACAAAATTCGCAAATTTATACATATCCCAGAAAATTTATAAACTTTCATAGAATTCTAAACGAGATATAAATTGTATTAATTAACACCCATATTTTCGCAAATTGATAAACTTACCGAACTCACGCGTTAAATACTATGTATGCGATAGCGGCACGTGCGTTCTGATTGGTTGAATATGTCACTAACTTAACCTAACCGTGTAGAATCTTACGAATGGATATCCGTTAGTTAATTTATTTACAACGAGACGTCGCAAATTTATCCATTTCAAGTCTCGTGTGCAAAAATGTCAGTTCGTACTTCGTATCCTATACTCGGTTAGGATTCTGAACTTGCGGATTTCGTAATATTCCGTTGTCATAGACATATTTTACAATGTAATCCACATTAGATATCAAGACTTTGCATTAATTTAATTATCGCACTAACCGTACAAGTATTAGCTGAACGAAACCTCGCATAACATTGATAACCTACTAAAACATATAAACAATACAATAAAAATGTTGAACCCTATTCTAATATCGTAACGGCTTATATTGAATACGATTTCTGTATCGAATATAATAATTTGGCGTGAACTTAGTGTTAATACAATTCTTTGTTAATATTATAGTAGCCGATAACGCTTTGGTTGATTCGTTTAGCTTAGGTTCACGCGATTCCCGGTTTTTAATAGTCTAAACAAGATTCCTTATCACAATCCGGTCACTGCACAAGAAACTTGACAAAACATAAGCCCAAGAGCTCTTTAACTGCAAGATTAAAAGCTCTGTTTTCGCTGTTAGCGAAGCGTTTTCTTGAATTTAACATTATATCGGCCGGCAACGCACTCGCAAGCCCTCTTCCATGGGCGGCGTAAAAAGGTATCACTTAACATCAGATGAGCCTCCTACCCGTTTGCCCCTTGTTCTATATAAGAAAACCACATGCGTTTGTTTCGACTTTTCCATATTTTGTCAGCAACACTGGATGTAAGGTGCAAAGTCGAGTACAGTAATCCCTCCTATACCTACCACAGTAGATGGGTTATAGAAAACGCGTTGTAGAAGTATTCTCGTATAACGCGCTTGTATGATATATAACGCGTTACGACACGTTTAAATTTTCTCGTTTAAGGGGATTTAAATCGAATATTAAGAAAAAAACTATGTTATGAACGAAATAACGTACAAATAAATGTCACGGTACAGAAATATAACGTGTAAAATGCCCGCGTTATATGGGGAATACCTTATACGAGGTGCTGAAATCGCGTAATATGACAATGCGTTATAAGAGTACCGTGATATTAGAGATTACTGTATAGTGCTAGATGACTGCAAGTGAAAAACGTGTATCTTATACATGAATATTTTACATCATATAATTTCGAAAAAATTCAGAATACGAATGAATTATTTATGGAGATCTCTTACTTAACTTGACTTTATTTTTGGATGAGTCGACGACCCACAAATCGTTTTAGTTTTATGTTCGCGCTCAATTTATCTTTACATATTTAATATATATTTGGAAATTCTAACAAAACGAGAGCATATACTACTTTGATAATAATAGTTACTCATCATTATATGTTGAGGTAAAACAATATGTTCTTATAAGTTCGCAGAGGGAGTTCTCAGTAGTGATATTGTGTATATAATATTACATTTTTCGTCATTATAAAATTAAAAAAAAAAGTAGCTAGAATTCAACATTTATTAGTTTCAAATCCAAGGTGTGGAAAAGAGGAGAAGAACTAGCAATAAACGCTCTTATTAATCTAACAGTAATTACATACATTCAAAAATATTTAATTTTTTGTTTGCAAACTTCAGCACTGATTTGTAAAATACTTTCACCGTTATAACCCTACATTATCCCTTTTTAAGACTATAGAATATTTTCTTAAAAACGATATAGTAACTCAAGGTGTTAAAAAGCACCAATAAAATATAACGTGTACGCTGTAGAAACTACAAAAGGTTGTGTCTATTACCTATATTATTAAAAACTAGTACAACAAAACAAGTGAGAAGCTGGGCCGAACACCTCTATTACCCCTGTAAATTTCTTTACCTAGTTATATAGATGTTCCATTGTTATACCCAAATCTCTAAAAAAAACAGAACTGATTTTGTTGAAACTTGGGACTGTTCCCTAAGCTGACATGAACAAAAGCCTAAACAGATAATCGTACTCATTATCCAACATAATTACATTGAGATAAGGAAATTTTAAGTCATTGTAAAGTATTTAATAAGTCTATCAGTAAAAGAAAGGTTATTTTATAAAGTCATTTCAAAGCGTTTAAAAGTCTTCTAGTAAAAAAAGTAAACTGAAGTCATTTTAAATCATTTAAAAAGTTTATCAGCAAAATAAAAGTAAATTTTAAGTAATTTTAAAGCGTTTAAAAAGTCTACTAGCAAAACAAAAGTAAATTTTAAGTAATTTTAAAGCATTTAAAAAGTCTATCAGTAAAAAAAACGTTATTATTAGTCATTTGAAAGCGTTTGAAAAGTCTACTAGAAAATAAAAGCACGTAAATTTTAAGTAATTCAAAGCATTAAAAAGTCTACCTGTAAAATACTCGACGTGGTGGTTTAAAAATTTCGTTTTCTTCGTCGGAACATTCGCTTTTAGCCACTTAGCGACCGCATACTCCTCACTAGTCGCCTTTTCAGATTCGGGAGGTTCACCGAACTCCTGTAATTATTACATTTAATTTTTTTATTATATAGCTAACAAACAAAGTCAGATTAAAAAAAAACTTTAACCGAATAAAACAGGTAAAACTGGGTGTAACATACTGTATTATAATTATAACTATTATTTAAGCTAATTAAAACATAAGTATTTCTCAAATATTATAAGTCACAAATTGATTAAAATTGGACACCAAATAATAAAACAATAACTGTTTCGTGAACATTTGTTTTTTCTAATATACCAAGTTGGTGATCAGCTTTTTGTGCCTGACACACCTGACAGTCGTATACTGAAACCATGAGGCCAACACTGACGAAAGTTCAAGTGCAAATGTTCATGGTTTTTACTAGCACGCACTTAAACCGGAGATTCTAGATTTGATACCATTTGATCTTTTACTTCACAAAATCTCTTAAAGCGTCAGATTTCTGTATATTTTTAATAGATAAAGCGAGAACTAAAACTCCATTGGTGCACGAGGTTCGAACCTACGACCTCAGTGTACTTACTATTGATACTAGATTAAAAGCAAAGTAAATTTTCCCCGGAGTATTTACACAAACATTGACGCGGTAGCCTTGAACCGGAAGATCGTTACATAAATCTACTGCATTTGTTTAGATATACTGTACTTTCCGTACTACTTAAATAAATCTACGCCAAATATTTTCTAAAATCCCCATAACGTCTAATCTTTGACTTGAAGTTTCATTAAATCGTCACTGTTTGTTTACATGTTTTAATTGCTTTGTTTTTTCATTAGTTGTCTAATATGTCTCATATATTTTTGCACTACTTGCTTATTTTAACTCAATTTTTTTTCTCACAATGGTTGCCTGGAAGAGATCACTAGAAAGCTATAAGGCCGCCAGTTCATTTAATGTCAATTGTATTATATTTCTGCAACGAAGTGTTAATAAATAAATAAATCGTTCGACATGAATCAATCCAAGTTGTCGACCTCAAAAGCCTGAATCTCCCGTTAGGAGCGATCACATAAAACCTTTCCGCTTTTATGATATGTATTGGTTTTGGACCTTAAAATATTTGTATAATAAAAAATCACGCATAAATAATAAGGAATTTTAGAATTATAGACGCAGTATTTCAACTATTTACCGCGCTATTAAAAATATATTAAAACAAATGTAAAACACATTAATTCCGTATACTCAGCAAGATTTGAACAGCTGTAGTCACATTCTAAATTTAAAAATCACATATAAAACCTATTTACTAAGAACAAAAAAAACACGTTTTAATTTAAAAATCGAACATTACTCACGAATTCTTCACCCATGATACACGTACTACTGTGCTCGGGTTCTAACAGTGACTACAGGCGGTGAAAGTATTAAGTAGGACGTTTTCTACCTACAAGCAACACAAAACGGACCGATATTACGGTTTATTAAAAAGTAAGGCTTTATACCATTTCCTAACAAGTCATTTTAATCTGACGTCACAAATATTCAAATTTCAAAGGCACAAGAAAACTTTACGTTACTCTATAATCTAACTCTTTAGTCATATTGCATGCGTTACATTTAAAATTTTAGCAATATTCCCCCTTGTGTCCCCCTATAAGGCGGTAGACCCAGTCCGCATTATAGAAAATCGCGTTGTAGGAGTATTCTCGTAAAACCTGTTTTTTTTTAGAATTCAAAAACTAGGACACGAATTTAATAAAGTTATTTAGTTTAATTTTATAATACAATTAAAACAGGTTCAAAGTGTCACACTAAAGAAATACAACTTGAGAAATATCCGCGTTATAGGGGATAAATACCGTGTTATATGAGGTGCGGTAATAGCGTTATACAAAAACGCATTTTAGGGGGTTTATTGTTACTTACAACTATAGCGATTAGGCTTGCGAGGAAAAGGAACAAAGGTATCTTTTTTCTCTCTCCAAGCTACGTCTATCAAAATCTATCGAACAAAAACAGCTGTTCGAGCGTATTGTAAATACAAATACAATCGTCCTTGTTTTGAAACACCATCTATAAATAAAAAAAGTGTATTGTTCCGTCGGTACACTTACAGCAACGATTTTAATATAGTTTTTGACATCAATAGAGAGTAGTTTGAGGAAAGTTTATCTAAAAATATTATAGCAAAGTTACTATGCATGAGTTATCCGACACTCTGTAAGCTTTATCTGTATTTGTCTTAGCGTCCTGGAAAAAGGTTTTATTATTTTAAAAATAGTCATATTTACCTGGAGCTGTTATTCTTCATAGATTATAGTAAAAATATTGGATCAAGATCAATAACAATAACTCTTAAAATTTAGTTACAATATGATAAATTTATAAGTATGGAAATTGGAAGCATTAGATCAATATACATTTCCCAAAAATAATTTATTTTTAGGATAAGTGTGTCCAATTAATTAAAAATAAAGATGTCACAAAAAACTGTCATAGTTTAATGGTACTTGGTAGTAGGGATTGAGATTGTCAACTTGATGGACAACCAAGATTAACAGCTGTTTCAAACTAACCTGAACCAGCTGTAAGGATATATTACAAGTTTCACTCCTAATTATTGTACATGATTAAAACACCTTAAAATAAATATAGAAAATTCAATATTTTTTCAATAAATTGTCAATAAAAATATAATTAATAAATTGTATAACTATGCTGCATAAACTATGATATTACTATTATAATAGGAGATAAATATTAATAGATAAGTTAATAGAGAAGATTAGAATTTAAGCTGTACTTAGCACTTCTTACAGTTGCTAAGGATTAAAAATATTTAAAACAAATTGATCTATGAACCAAGTATCAACACACCAGGCTAAGATTTAATGATTCATAAAAGTCTTACAAAGATGCTCCTAATGTATTGACAATAGGTATAAATAGAAAGAAGCATACTAATATTCTAAAAGGATAAAGAATAGAGAAAGCAAAAAAATGTTTCCATTGTTAAATCCTTCTTCAATAGTTGAAAATAGAAACAATGCATAAACATGGTTGATTATTTTCACTTAATTTATGTACAAAAGGTATATCTATCTACCTTTCATATTAGCAGTAATAAGCATTATTTAAATAATATATCTATGATACAAGCAACACAACACATCTACCTGTAACTACAGGTTACAGTAGTATATATGTTAATATATAAACATTGATATCAAAAATGGGTCAACAAAGGAAGTGCACAACAATTTTTATTATATTAAATTTTTAAAATATATTGCCTTCATAGTATGATGTTGACTAAGAGAAACCCTTATTTTTTATAAATGCTTATTATTCGAGATTAACCAAATAGTGTAACTAAATTTAGTAAGCTGAGAATTAAATTATAGATTTTTTTATAGATAATTATAGATTTTTTTAGATATTTTTATAGGATATTAAAAGTAACTAATTATTGGGTTATATTAGCTAGAGCTAAGCTACAAGTAATGGTAATGCTTAAAACTAAATTAATCTATATTCACAAACCTTTTTCCGCTGAAAAAATACTTTAATAAATATTAGCTTGGCAGAGATCAAACAAAGAAGCAGCAGGAAGGATCGAAGTTATTTATAAAATTTGAAAGACCACGCCGCTTTTGTACAACTGCGCATTATGTGGCTAAAATGTTTTTACATTTTTAATCTTTTTGTCCTAATAGTTTAATAACTGAATTCTTAAATTAAACAGTAAACGCCACGCGGAAAATAGAAAAACTGCCGACGAAGTACCTTCTAAGTAGTCTCACAAATCACAATACATAATTAAGATATATATTTTAAGATGTTGCGTTCTCTTTGATAACAATTTATTACTGAAATACTGAACAGAAGCAAAGCGCAGAAAACATAGTAATATAAAGTTGGTTTGCAGTGATATCTCAAATCTCGACCGATTAAACATATTATAAAACGATACCTAATTGTGTATAATAAAGCCATTATGGTGTTTTAAAACAAGTCTATTTAGATACATACCTCTTTGCGTTTCTTAGTTTTTCTTTTTTCTGCCATCGCAATTTTGTATACGTAGCTATTCCTATTGGTTTTTCCTTACAAGTCACAACTCACAACTTAATTCTCACAACGCTGAAATATTGACAACAAAACCAAGAGATGAAATGAAAATCATAATAAAATATGAATGTCAGAAGTCACCATCTTTTTTAGATGTCATGAGCTGACATGTATGACAATTACAGTTCATATATAATTAAGTCAGTATTTTCGATTTTCTAAAGACAATTTACAACCAAGAACACTTAAGTCAAGTCATCGGAGTGCTTGACGCTTGTCGCTTGAGGCCGTTGACAGCTCAGTGCTCACAGCTGTGCAGTTAACACTTAACAGTGTACAGCGAGAAGACAGTCAGTGTGGCAGTGCCGTTATTCGCTAATAAGTTGATAATTTATTAATATTACTACTTTTTAGTTTTTATTTCATAATATTGTTGTGTCAAGTGATTTATGGATCTGTTTAAACGATTACACACCAATTAATAAACGGTGTTTTGTTCCATATTCTCGACTTGGGAATTTGTAGTGGTTGTGTAAAAGTCGGGCGATTAGTCTATCGCTCAACTCTGTTAATTGAAGTGCATAAAGCTTTATTAAGGGATAAAAATGAACGGACGAGAAACCAAAGAAGGTATATATATGTTTTTTGAAGCTTAATTATTTCATCTCACTTTATTGCTTGCATGTCCCTTTAGGTGGCTATTGGTTTATTAATTGCATGTATGTAACTTTTATATTGTAAGACATGTTAGTATTAACATTTAAACAGTACTTTTTTTTATTATTCTTAGTTTAAATTTATATTCATTTTTATTTATTCCATTTCAAATTACTTAACATCAAAGGTTTAAAAAATTGGTAGATACAGCCTTATAACTTTAATTGATTGAACTGTTGCATTAAGATTGATAGATTTTTTTTTTAGTTAGACTGGCTTGTGGTTATATAAGATAAATCAATAGGTATAAAACATTTTTTTAACATTATATTAACTTTGACCATGATAAATGTTATCTGATTTAAATGTTTTTTATATAATATTCTTACCTTGATATATAATCAAGATTAGGGACCAAGGTTGCTTTTATTATATTGAAATATAATTTTATAGCCTTCCTTAAAACAATAGAATAAAAAAACACATAATTTATTGATATGTTTAATTTAAAAATGAATTCATAAAATGTACTATATTATTAAATATGAATTTATTGCAGAGTTACCAGCAGGAGTGTCTGTAGAGGAAATTGTAATTCCTGTACCATGGGGACATGTGGCTGGCAGGTGGTGGGGCCCTCGGAACAAACAACCTTTAATTGCTATTCATGGATGGCAAGACAATGCTGGCACGTGGGATAATCTAATACCACAACTTCCAGGCAACACCTCTGTATTAGCAATTGATTTGCCTGGCCATGGATTATCTTCTCACTATCCTTCAGGAATGCTCTATTATGTTTTCTGGGATGGGATAGTTCTCTTACGAAGGATTGTTAGGCATTTCAGGTGGGAGAAAATAAGTCTTATTGGCCACTCTCTTGGAGGAGCATTAAGTTTCATGTATGCTGCATCTTATCCAGATGAAGTTGATAGAATCATATGCATTGACATAGCAAGCCCTGCAGTGCGACCTCCAGACAACATGGTTTTAGCTACAGGCTGGTCAATAAATAAAGTATTAGACTATGAAAAATTGACCGAAGATAAGATTCCATGCTATGAATATGAAGAAATGATTGATATCGTTGTTGATGCTTACAAAGGATCAGTATCTAGGGAGAATTGTGAGGTATTAATGAAACGTGGAATGTCTCCAGCACCATCAAATTCAAAGAAACAAGGCTTTTATTTTAAAAGGGACCCAAGACTCAAAGTGTCTGGCTTGGCCATGATGTCAATTGAAACAGCTCTAGAATATGCTAGTCAAATTCGGTGCAAGGTGTTAAATATTCGAGCCATTCCAGGACAAAACTGGGAAAGACTAGATTACTATACTAAGATAATAGACAAATTGAAAGAAACAACTGATGTTACATACATGGAAGTAGAAGGAACTCATCATGTTCAATTGAATGCTCCTGAAAATATATCTAACATAATTGAAGATTTCTTAGAAGAATATTAAGTTTAGCTCAATTTTTAGTGATAATTGTGATAAAAATCATTAAATGTACAAATAAAAAGCCTAAAAGGCCTTTAGTCTCAAAGTATTTAGTTCATTATTGGATAAAAACATGTTACCGTCATTATTTATTACAACAATACACGCATTAAAGTTTATATAACGGGTAAATTGCCTTAATTTACATTGTTAACCAGGTTTTGCATAAGAATGTAGGTAATTTATTGTAAATATTTTATTATTTTGCTACAAATTGATTAGTATGTATTCTTCTAACTTCAAAAAATTTAAATAAAATAAATCAAATAGCATTATCCAATCATCATAATGATTACCATACTACAATGATCTTTGTATATTTCAAATTAAATACAACCTTCATATCTATTTTATATACTAAATAATTTAGTTTAATTATAATTTTCAATATGCACAATACATATTTATTACAATTAGAATAAGTGTAGTTTAATAAATGATTGTACTGCATGACCGTCCAGCTTGAAAGTGCCTATAAAGGGTTTTTAAAATAGGCTTTTCACATAGTGACACTCTTTTTCTGCCTCCTCAAAATATGATTGCTACGCCACATATTTTTGTTTCCTAATATGTATCTTATTTTTAAAAACAGTGTATGCACTATAAGCCTACTAGATTAATGTATCGTGCCCAACACTATCGCAGTTTGAAATCAACTTTATGATAAGTCTTTAGTGGAAATAAAATGACTCTAATCACTTAGTAATCAAGTGTTTGTGACATCATTGCTTACTAATTTGACCTTTGAATAGTTTTCACAGTAAAGACGCGTGTTCGGTTCAAAGGGGTCATTTGGTTACGTTAATGTACCGACTAGAACAAAAGTAAAATGTGAAGGAACTTTTATGTTTAGATTGTAAGGCGCTTTGGGATTTTAGATGAATAGTAGGAAAAATAATTATGCAAACAATAGATGCATAATTATTTAATGGCTGGACATTTAATTGGATATTTAAAGGACAAATAATAATAATGGCTTTTATTCGGCTATTCGAGCGGTTACGCTTCGTTGAATAATTGGCGCGCAGTATTAATTATTAAACGCTATACTAAAATACGTAAAGTATATTAATTCGTATGTTACAGCGCCCCTGGTGGGTTCACGCAACAAACTTTACCGTTTCTAGCTGAGATACTAATATAAAAATTGTGGTACAATTATTATTCTGGGCTTCTCTCAAGGACAGTTTTGTACCTACAATATCTTGATTAAAACTGACTATTTAAAACAAAAACCGCGTGCGTCTTTTGTTTTATAATATATGAATTTAAAAAATTCTAATTTTAGTGCCGTTATTTTGCTAATACATACATATACCGTTTTAGTTTCGACTAGTTGAAGAATTATTAATGTACTATTTTTTTTATACCAGTTAAATAATATTTAAAATAAATTTTTGCATGAAAAACTTGGCAGCGTTCTACATATTTTGGAATAAATTAAATGTATACAAATATAAAATCTACGTGGTGTCGCAAGATATTTAAAATATAATTTAGTTTCTGTTAAATTTTTATAGTTTAATAAACGAATTGTATTTAAACAATATATTATGTTCTTGATTCGGTACCAGCCACGGAATGCTGCTCAAGTTTTACTTATAAACATTTAATTCTGTATTACGTATTGTTATTAAAGATTGTTTATGTGATATTAGTTTATATCAAAAAAACGGTGATTTTTATAACACGACTAATTAAAAGCTGTAATAGTAGGTATCCGTTGCATAACGTATGTCAAACCCAAATATTTGTGGAATATTAATTAGAACAATTTACCTGAACGTAATTGATGTTACGCAATTCTTTATATTTAAAGCACGATTAAATTATTGAAACACGTCACTGCGTAATTTATTTTAACCTTTGTACGTCAACCTGGTTTACCAACTAAATTATACATTCTCAAGACTGCTGGTATTTTCTATTAGGTGGGCTGAAAAGTTCGTAGGCTAGCCACGAAGAATTTTTTTTTAGGATTTGATTGATGATTGCCTTCGAGAGCGATACGATTATAGCGGTCACACAATTTTTCAGTACCATTTTTATAGTAAGATTTTCTTCTCAAAATAGGCTTCAGTTTCGGCGCAAAATTTCTGTCCATTGCATTCTCTTGAGGTTTGAGAACAAGAAAACGTCGTTGGGGGACAAATCTGGGTAATACAGGAATGCGGAAACAATGGAATTTTGCCATCGTTTTAATAGATGCATTGTTGATGAAACAGCAATTTTAAGAGCGATACCGGTCCTTTTGTAGGGCTGATAAGTGATATTTCAATATTGGGAATTACTGATTTGGCCACAGCGGGTAGTATACTATGACTGGTAAGTTACGTAACAAAAATGGTCTACTGCGGCACGGGGTTTGGTGCACTACATTGCATAAGTCTTGGGCTTTGTCAATACATTTTACACACACGAGTTATAATTAAGACTCGACCCTGGAGAAAGGATGACGTGCTGGCAGAGAATTATTTGGTCGAAGCAATGCAAGTGAATATGTTAGCTAATTGAGCCTTAATAAACCTTTATAGGTTAAATTCGGCGCACTTAATGCGCAGTAAGTTAAATTGTAAATTAGGCTTTTGTTAATATTGACGTTCATAAGTGTACATAGTAGTCTTTCCCTCTCCAACTCTACAGTTCAATTCTCTAAATATTCATTATTTGGAAGGGTTGCCTTGGTTTTTTATACATTTTAATTATTCCTAATGATGGATTTGGTTTTAAAAAACCATGGTTATATGATATCGTTGTATAAAAGTACAACCATATCATATAATTTATTTCGTAATCCTACAGCTAACATAAATTATAACAAAAAACAATTATACTAAAGATATATCCAAAGATTGACGACTCATTGGTCTAGTGGTTAGTACCCCTGACTGCGAATCCATGAGTCCCGGGTTCGATCCCCGGCTGAGACGAACATCGATGTGATGAGCATTTGGTGTTGTGCTTAGGTCTTAGGTGTTTAAATATGTATTTATATGTCTATCTATCTATAATATGTATGTATATCCGTTGCCTAGTACCCATAACACAAGCTTCACCAGCTTAGCATGGGACTAGGTCAATTGGTTTGAATTGTCTTTAAAAAAAAAAAAGATGGAATACATAATATATAAAAGGTCCAAACATTTACGAAGGAAAAAATCTATAAAAATTATTAAAAACATTAAAGTAATACCTAATTCGGCTGTCTTGTATGACGGTGTGAAAGTGATATAAATGAATGTCACGATAAGTCGTGATAAAATAAAACACTCATTATCTTAACTTTAATATATTTATTTAGGGACAATGTTTTAAACACGCTCCTTTAAGACAATCGTGGAATGCTTGCGGACTTTCGATCTGAAACAAATTTATAAGTTTCATCCAAAAATTCATCACGAGTAATAAAAAATTTGTAAAAAATAACGCAACCGGAAATATTTCCTTAATTACTTCTTGCTTGCGTCACCATGAGTTCACGTTAACGATCTGTAGCGAGCATTCCAGTATTACGTTACGCAACCTCCCCTCCCTAATAAAACGTTACGTGACCACCAAATGACCATTGTTTAAAAAATAAGTTCATTCAATCAATCAATCAAATCAAAATACGTTTATTTAGTCTTAGGAATGGCAAAAACGTTTACAAAATTCGCGAAAGAGAGACTACGCCATCCGTTCAAAACTGCCAGGAGGCCTTGTTCTGAGAAGAACGGGCAAGAAATTCAGCAAGTTCTACCCTCCCTCTACATTACAATTATTCAAAGGAAAATGTCATAAACTAAAAAAAAATCTGTTCTGTGATTTTAACCACATTCACCATTACACACATATTCACAACACTTCAAATATAACAAAAAAATTGCCACGCGTTTTTTTCTTCTAGGTAGTCATTAACTGTGTAATAACCTTTACACATTAATGTTTTTTTAATGTGTTTTGAAACCGCATAACCGCAATTTGAGAAAACTACATTCATACAAAAATATCGTTACATTATTGTTTACAATGGTTGTAGCCGCGGCAACGCTACTTTAATTCCTCTCTGACAGGGCTGAAGATAAAGTAAAGTAAAAAAAACATTTAATCACTTGTAATAGGTAACATAATGTACACTTATGACATATCAGTATAGAAATACATATTAATGCTTCTAATTTTACATTTACTGCCAGTTCTCAAATCAAGGGCGTAGAACGGGAGAGGAGAACTGGCAATAAACTCTCCGCCACTCTTTTTAATCGCCATTTATTTGTTTTACAAAATGTTTGTAAGGAGCTGCAACCATTACACCATGTCCCATGTGACATTTTAAGTAATTAATAATAATAACATAAATTAAAAACAAAAATGTCCTCTATCAGCAGGAGGCATGGTGAAATAGGAGCACGCACTTACATTCTCGTGTGAACAACACGCAAACACATAGTCGAAATAACCAACATCACCGCATACACGAATTCAAGTACGACCAGTCACCACGATAGAAGTGTTAAACAAAGGACTAGACTTCATACTTGTTGGACTTGGGATAGAGATATTCCTGTAAAAAAATCCCTAAATGAGGAAGTTACTGAATGTTACTTACTTTACAAATTTGGCCATGGCTTGAGCATTGCACCACAAAAGCTTGTCCAATAGCATTCAGAGAAACCAATTTCTTATGAATTCCTTGCCATATTGACGACGCTGTGCTAAGTACGTTTATGTTACCGAATATGTAAAAACCTAAAACAAATAAGTGTCTACTGGTTAACAAGTGGTGTATAATTCGGTTGATTTTTCGGCGAAACGATGCTTTGACTGGGACAGAAGATCAATCACTTTCTATCTAAATAGTAACAATTTTCAAGCTATTGCATAGATTTTGAGCGGGCTTTGAGCGCGGCGACCGAATCAAGAAATTCCGTAACAAAAAAAATCTGACACACGATGACTAGACGTATCATACTAACGAACGACAGGACGCACTGCGTATTCACTATTCACGTCTCTCTGACGAGATCGGTTAGGTATGTAGCTTAAGCGCGGCCGGTGCAGCCTGTACGCGTTAAGGCCTATTTACATTATCTTAGTGTTTAGGAGAGTGCTTTAGGATAGTACTTTAGTTGAAACATGTAAACGCTACGCTAAAGAACTTGCCTTTCAAGTTGTACTAAAGCACTCTCCTAAACACTAAGATAATGTAAATCGGCCCTTAGAGTGAGACAGATTATATAGGTGTGTTAGTCTGAGTCTGGTAGATTGAATTACATAATATCAAAGAAAAAAACTGCATAAACATAAAATTATTAATTATAATTGCATAAGTTGATAAAAATGCTGTGCAATAGCTTTACCGCGGCAGTCCCCGAGTGCCACACGCTTTTTTTATATACAGAACTGGACATCCCACCTGATGTTAAGTGAGATGCGGCCTATTGGAGATGCCGCTAAATGAACTCATATCATACTGTCTAGGGAAGAGGGAAGAGACAAGGAGTTCCACTCCTTTGCTGTTTCGATGAACCAAAGTGATAAATTGATGTTTAGTTCTTGCTGATAATTCATTATAACGATCAACTTACAAACATTTCAGACAGGTCCATAGACACTAGTTTAATTTTTTTTTTGATAATCTACATTGCAAATATCAATAATAAAATAAATGACCCAAAATATGAAGATTTTTTTATTACCTTCTTTAGCTCTAGACAAGGCTACACATATCCTATTTGCCGCCGAAAGAAAGCCTATATTGCCATCTCTGTTGCTCCTAACTAAAGACAATATCACTATCCTGCTCTCTTCCCCTTGGTAGTTGTCTACTACTGTGATCCTTACATCACGTAGGAGTTGATGCTTTTTGCTTAGCTACAAAATAATTTATCGTAAGTAAATTGTCAAAAACACAAATGACATAGGCGTGCATGGAATGTTGGGCGTTGCAAAGAACAAATGACAGTAGAATAAATTCCGTTGAAATCAGAGCGTTAAGAAGTATGTGTGGTATAACATTGTGTGATAGGATAAGTAATAGTGAGATACGGGAGCATTGTGGGCTAAAAGAGGATGTGAAGAGGAGTGACAGGGATTCGAAAGGACATGCTTAGGTGGTAGGCCATGTAGAATGAATGAGAAGCAGGATACGCAAGGCAACCGTGGATGGTGAGGTCAGATCAGGTAGGCATTGTTCATACCTAAACCAAATCCAGGACGTACTAGAGAAGGGACAGGACAAAAGTACCCATAACCAATCACGCATAATGAATGCTATAAAAGTGGATGAAGCGAGAGAGGACCGTGGCAAGAGGAGATCCATGGTTACTCCTTCCCACATTTTAAACTGTACATCACCATTATTACATTTGATCTCTGTCTCTATAGACAAAAGAGTTGTTCGTTTGGAAGAATTCTATAAAATTGTCACGTCATTTCGTGATTGACAGTTTCGTTTATTTATTAAATACAGTTACAGACGTTTGCTGTTACATATCAAATGCATTATATAAAATAAAGCTGCGCCTGCGAACTTCTTTCGCCTTAATCAGATTTTTACTTAGTTTACCTTTTTAGTAGCTATGTACGAACATATTATGGAACATTTTGCTACGCTATCTCATAGAGACTGTTCGCTTTTCTGGAATAAAAACCTCAGTACTAAAAAAAAGTATAAATACATATGTTTCCAATTTTTATCTCCATAAAAACCTTCCTCAGAGTTTAAGGAATAAATTAAAAACTACTTTTGTTTGTTCAGCCGTCTTAGAGTCTTCCCCTTAGCTAAAATAAATAGGATAGATAGGATTCACGTAGACATATCCTACCTCTTTTATAAGTGCAGCTTGACCAGTATATGTGCTTAATATTGTAATATCTTCAGCTGAATAATCCATTTTTCTTAAATAAAGTGCAAGTGCTACACTCCATTGGGCTTCAAATGTATTTTTGTGGCTCCAAGAGTCTTCTAAGCCCTAATTTGTAGAATAAGGTTGTTTATCAGTAACATAAATATGATAAAACCAAAAACATTCGCAAATAATTGTGGTTAAAACACTGAGATTTCGCAAAAAAAAAATTGACAGGTCGCCTGTGTGCAAAAAATCCACACCGGATCTCTTTAGATATATTAAGATAACTGTTATTTGCTACGCGTCGTTAAATTGATTCACAAAAATTATATACATCTCTCGATTATTTGATACATTTCCGGTCTCTTGACAACTCGATTTTGAATAAAATCAATGTTAATTGGTCTACTCTGTAATTTGAAGTTGAACGAAAAGTATCATGCTTGCAAACATACGATAATTTGAAGTCCGGGCTCGCTCTATAAAGGCCTGCCCTGCGATTCTGTAACTCACTTTTCGAACTCACACACCGGTTTTCGCATCGGCGGTCGCTCTCAAATCAGTCGTGAAGCAGTCATTTTATGATTTGGCATTCTGAAAAGGTAGGAGCTTGTAGTTTATTGTTTATCAGAATGCCAAATCATAAAATGACTGCTTCACGACTGATATGAGAGCGACCGCCGATGGGAAATCAGCAGCAGTATTCACTTTGATTAGTGAATACTGCAGGTGATTAGTGATTAGGAGAAAACAAGTGTGGACAGCGACTGATGAGCGCAGGTGATTAGTTGTCTGCGTAGTAAAGTGATTAGAATCGTGTTCTATTTTTTTGCGAGTGAACTGCGAGTAGTGACGTCGCGTGCGCCCTTCCTTCCCCCTCACTCGAAGCCTGCCTGACAAACTATATGACAACTGAATTTACTTAACAGAGCCACTAAACAATAATTAGACACTACTTGTACTACACACCTGCACTAATCATCCTCGATTACTAATCACTTGCACTCGCAATAATCAAAGTGAATACAGGCCTTAATTTGAAGTGATTATCGTGCACAGATCTGTCAATTGTATATGTTAACGTAAAATTGTAAAAACCGTTAGATTGTAATCTATCTCGCGAGATTATAAACTGTCGAAAGATTGTGAACCTCAACGAACTGCTTACAAATTAACGTATTATTATTCGGTAGTTATATGAAATTGTTGGGAAGTAAAATTAATCTGTAATTGACCAAAGAAGTTTGAATGATAACTAAGTTAGTGTAGTACAATTTACTAAACAATTTCATATAACTACCGAATAATAATACGTTAATTTGTAAGCAGTTCGTTGAGGTTCACAATCTTTCGACAGTTTATAATCTCGCGAGATAGATTACAATCTAACGGTTTTTACAATTTTACGGTGACATATACATAAATTTCGCAGTCCAGGCTTCTTTCAAACGTTGTCATGTTTGATGACATCATGAATGAAATCTCTCACTCAAATAAGATTACGGACTTTTCGAAATAAAATTTTTGTGAATAATTTATTTGAGTTCCCTCTGGTTAATTAAACGCTTGGTTTTTTTGAACTCTTGGTAATTTGAAATTTAGTCTCTTGAGTTTCAAATTATCGAGAGTAGACTTTATTTTTTTTAATTTAAAGTATTAAGATTACTCGATCAGTAACAGTAGTCATTATAACAAAAAAAGTTAAAAGCAGTGCAGCGACCTGAAACCCCACGATTTTTCTCTTTAAGAATACACCGGACTACTCTTTTAGACTCTTTTTTACTTCATAGACACATTATGTTTTCCGGGAATCGAACCTCCAACAGAGATGAGAGTCGCTCGTTGAAGCCACTAGGCCAGCACTGCTTGACCACTAGGTAAAGGTCAAAATCAGCTTTATGGCCAGACGAAGTTGAGAAAGAAGGTGACAGAAGAGTCTTTGGAAGAAAAATAGTAATACAGTGGCGACACATTCATCATTTAAACAGAAAAAAATATGATTTATTCCTGTTAATATACTTAGGAACAAAAAAATTAATAAATAGCACTTATTATATAGGCAGCTCTTAAATCAAGAGCGTAAAAAGGCAGACACAGCGTAAACACAATTTGCCAGAAAGAGACGAAAGAGTTAAAGATTGTATATCTGTGGTTTAACATACCTCGGAATCCTCATATACACTATGGCTAAAGAAGTATAGATTATCCTTCATTCCACGTACATTGTTGTAACCATAAACACTAGAGTGACTATCAAGCTTGTCATAAATCGTCGGTACCAATAGTTCCACAAATTTTGGACACATTCGCCGTTGAGTGATCAATGTTTTGGAGTGTATTGTGTTCTTTATCATTCGTTCAAAGAGTGAGATTTCTAGGTTATAAAATTTAGCTAATTTGTAGTGCGCAGCGGATGGGCGAAGCTGTTTATGATCACCTATAAACAATAATAAATCAATTCTTGATTAAACATACTTCCATCATTTTGCCCTTAAAAAATCACCATTTATATTTAATGATAATATTGTTAATAACAATATTATCATTAAATATAATTATATACCTACGTAACAATGGTACAATTAAAATTAAATATAGTCATTTAAATATATTGTGGCAATAAAATTCCGCAATTTAACGCTTAAAACTGAAATATACTCAGATTCCTACACTAAGCAGTGTGTGTGCGTCTGATGTGTATAGGGATAATATTATATTTAAATGACTAAATCTAATTTTAATTGCAACAATCTCACGTGGGAATATATATTTTAAGAATTATTTTAGAGGAAATAAATTTAAATGACTTGACATGCTTCGGTTATTCATTTTATACACTAATTAATTTAATATTAAATACTATTTTTAAAACTTCATTTGTGGAAAATTTTCATTATTTTACTCAACACTTTATGCCTGTGCATAACTCAATCTCAAAATAACTTGATTCATATAGGTAACCAAGTACAGTTATGAACGTCAACAGAAGAGATGTTAAATTGATTCTAAATTTACATTTACTACCAGTTCGCAAGTCAAGGGCGTAGAACGCAAGAAACTCTCCGCCACTCTTTTTAATCGCCAAGTTTTGAGTCATACAAATTGTTTGAACTGGAGCAAATCAATCCCAAGGATTAGTTAAATAATCGTCGAATTCATAAAAAGCTTTATTGATTAATTTACGTTTAATTTATTAGAGTTTTGAATTTATTCAGTGATAATTCTCTAATTTCCCTTGGGAGTTTGTTGTAAAAACGAATACAATTTCCATATAAGGAGTGGTTTATCTTTAGATTAGTTCTGTTCCGATGCTCACGCTACCACTGCTCATGCCACATGCTCATTGTAGCGAATCGTTCGATAAGAGTTTTGAGTATGAAAAAAAGCAATATTTCCGGCAGTAGCAAAGGGCAAACAGAATATATATTAGTCGAAGCATTTAAAATGTCCCAGATTTATTTTTATTGATAACGCTGGTAACAATGGAACAATTAGTTAATTAAATCTGTTGCGTAATATTTAAACCGTTTAAATGGGTACTTATTTCAAAACTATTTTTTTTGGAGTATATGGCCTGGTAATTAGACCTTTAGGCCATATTTCAAAACTATATTTAACACAAACATTATAGACTTTATAATTATAGAATATATATTGATATATATTTATATAAGAAAATAAATTAAAAACTTATGAAATAAATTTCAAAGTACCAGGGCCGCATAATTATATAGGAGATCTTACCAATAAGTATGAGATGTTGGCATCTCGTAGTCAATGAAGCAACAATATGAGCTTCCAACACTTCGGCTGCCTCTTCAACGATAACTAAAATCAAATTAATCATTTTACGACATTTATTCATAGATATTTATTATATATAAATGACCTAATATAACAGTATTATGTATATAACTTTAATATACAAGTAGAAATGTATAGTAAAAACTACTTATTTGATTTTCACGAAACTTGGACTACTCCCAAGTTGGAAATAATATAATTTTAATCAGGTTCATCTCGATATTATGAAGTATACGATAATAAAAACTACCAGCCGGCATCGCACTCGCGATCTTAGTGTCCATGGGCGGCGGCACCTAACGTCAGGAAAGTCTCCTGCCTGTTTACCCCTGTACAATTAAATATATATTTCATATGAATAGAAGGAAATGTTTACCAATTGGCGAAAATAACTTTCGCATTAGATCATGTCGTCTAGCCGCAAATGTCGTGGTGACTCCTACCACGCGAACCGTCTTCATTACGTCACTGTCGATAAGTGTCGATACTTCTTCCAATTCAGTCGCTAGACCGTTGTGCTTGTCCTGTTAATTGTTACGTGGTGGAGGTCAAGTCAATTATACTTAATTTTGAAGTGAAACTTCTTTAGGCGCATGAGGGTAAAATTTTTACGGATGAAACGCAATAATAATAATATTAGTGTCACGAAGATGTGCAGCATTTTTGTCGAAGAAAAGGAGCTATTGAGACCGATAGAGAGATGGGCTAATTACTTTATAGAAATTTAATTAAAATTTCGAAAAGAGAAGTTATTAAATATTAGTATTTTATGCAAAATAATTTATTGAAATCTCAAATGACGAATTGTAAATTAAAATGTCACGTGTTTTATTATCGAAGAAACAAATTAAAAAAAATAAATATAATTTGTATTAGTTTTCAACACTTTTAATATTTCAGTGACAATTAAATTCCTAACATATCTTCCCTTTTCCCTCCCGCTAAGTCTCGGAACTCTAAAGTTTTAGATTTGTATAAATATGAACAAGACTTAAAATTAGTTAGCCAAAGAAGTTTCACTTCTGACATGTGTACTATGTACGCACGCAATTTATTTTCTTTTCTTTAATTAATATTATGAAAGGAACTTTTATTTTATTCTCTTCAAAACAATTTGTCAGAGTAGTAAAAAGTGTAAAACATTTTAATCTCTAAGTAGTTTTTTTTCATAAAATTACGTACTTAGAAACTTGATTGATTTATACACGTTTATCACAAATTTGCATACTATTACAGTGGATTTAATTTATTACGACCTTGGTTGTAGCGACCATTTAGCTATAGCGGCGTATAGTCTAAGTCTCTTGTATTGAAAGCATAAAAAACCAAAATTCACTGTAATTCTGTGAGAACAATTATTCTTTTGTTAGAAACGCCATCTCGTGACCACGTTCAATATTACAAAAGTTTCCAACGGAATCATTTAAATGTTAACATCACATACTTCACTAATAAGAATGTTAAGTAAAAAGCAGAAATGTGCAGGGACTTTAAAATACACTAAAACATGTACAGTGTAAACTCTTTATGTCATCCTCTCTATAACTTCACTCTTTATAACGCAACCACCACTCTCTATTACGAAGAAATATTTTCATATTTGTCTAAATATGATGTCTAACAACAACATACTTAAGTGTAATTGTTTTTATAATCAGCTTACCAAACTAAACTATTGAGGTGCCGAAATTTCTAAGAAAGACACTTGAGGTCATAAACAGCCGTCTCGCCTATTATTAGATTACATTGCCTGTAGGAAATTTTGGTCTCAGTTACGAAACGCACCATTGTTACCTATCTATTATATATATATATATTATAAATTAATGTAATTGGTTAAATTTGGTGTTTTTTCTTTTCTCTTCCTATAACGAACAAAAATGCTCAATGACATTCGTTATAAAGAGTTTACACTGTAATTTTAAAATTAATTAAAAAAAACTTACCAATAACTCTTTCATTTTCTTCGTTAATTTGTTTTTAAGAAGGTCCACTACATAGAAATAGACATCCCATCTCTCATCAATTGACAAACTATATAAATCCTTTATTAATTCAAATTTGATTTTCCTACCCTCATTTTGTCGTTCCATATATTTCTGTAAATATTTAAAAAAAATATATAGAACATTGGGCAAACAGGCAGGATACTCTCAAGTACTCTCCGCTCATTGGTACGCTCTTTTCTTGAAGTACCCTAAGTCACATTGGTTCGGAATTACTTCAGTGGGTAGCTGGTTCCACATAGTGATGACGGACATGACGGACGTCGAGGTGATACAGTTGAAATTTCGTATTCTGCCTCGACGTCCGATGATGAAACTCAGCTGCAGGTATTCAGGTATTAGTAAACTTTATAGAGCAGCCATTTCAAAATAATATAATAGCCGATATATTTAGACAATGTAGTATCCAAATGTGATAAAAAGTGGATTTTGTTTTTTTTTCAAATCCGACATTGTTCTACGATCATGACGAATAGTTCAATGTGAGGTTAATCCAACCAATCGAAATTCTCGATTTGTTAGCTGTGTATAAACAAAACAGATAAAACAAAACTACAAATATATCAAAATTATACCTTAAAACAATCCAGCCGCTGATGTATCTTTTCAATCTGGAGTTGAAATTTTTCTATCATTTTCTGTCTGTCCATGCTCTCATCTGTAATATCTTCGACATATTTAATACTATTTTTCATAGAATCTATTTCTTTCAAAGCCCAATGTTCTGAAAAGCACGTTTCAACTGTCTCCGTTCCTGAAACTTCACACTCTTTATCCCAATCATCAACTTCGTCCACTGCAAGTTTTTCATTTCCGAAGAGCCACGCTAGTATTGGATCTTCATCACAACTTTTCAGTTCCAAATTCAAAAATGGCCTAATCGTCTCATAGCACAGTAGTTCCTTTCCGCACTTGTCAATATCAGTTTGAATTTCCATCATTTCATTAAATACTTTTTCCATTTCCGACCGTTTACTGGCATATAGATATCCATATTTCGACTTTCTCTTCGATCTCAAATTGTGTAAAGTATACGATTCAAGTAATTTGATCTTACTTTGACTGCCAAGTCTAACTATATTATCTGTTATGTTCAAAATTCCTTCCAAAAACTGATCCAAGGCGTGGTTCGTGTAACAAATTATAAGCATTGGTGTACCGTCTAGGGACAAGTTCTTTAGAATAGTGGAAGCGATTTTGACTCCTAGGAACGTTTTTCCTGTACCAGGAGGGCCTTGTATTACTGCGAATTCTTTTGTTAGGGCGAAATTGTATGCTTCCATTTGGGACTGGTCTAAATCAAATGAATCTGAAGTGGGCCATTGTGAGTTATCTAACACGGGAAAGTATATTTCGCTATTTTTACTTTGAATACTGTATATCGTGTCTGGGGTAAGGTAAGAGGGAGGGTTTGTGTTTGGCTGTAAACAAATTAATTTGTCTCTATTATAGATTTTATTTGAAATAAATACAGTGTAGACTCTTTATAACATCATTCGTTATAACGTAAAAATGAGTTAAATTTATTTGGTTTAACACAAATTTCAACATTTATTCTTCCCTCCCAATAACGAATAAAAATGCTCTGTCCCTTGAATTTCGTTATAAAGAGTTTACACTGTATATTAAAAATACACCATATAATTATGATGGCAGAATGTCATAGAGAAGTGAAGAAATTTTAGTTTTTTTATCAAATGGGGCAAACAGGCAGGAGGCTCACATAATGTTAAGTGATATGGACTTTCACACTGCCAGAATGATCGCAAGTGCGTTGCTGGCCTTTTAAAAATTGGTTCGCTATTTTTGAAGGACGTTAACTCAAATTGAGTTTTAAGCTTATTTAATCTGTGAATTATGAATTACACATGTTTTATTATTATTACGTACCTGAATGTCCACAATATAATTCTTCATAGGAAATTCATCTGGTTTGCAGTTTTGCAACACTTTAAGGACTCTGTGGTATGGCTCAAAAAACACCTCACTTTCAACCATTAGGAGCTTCTGAGAGAATATATTTTGTGAAAGTGGACCCTCAAAAGCAACTGCAATCTGAAAACATATATAATATGAATACTTAAAAAACAAAATATTAAGACCACATATCAATATATATTGCCAATTTAATTAGTATGTCTTGGAATGACTATGAGGTGCCAAAAACTAACACAGACATAGCGCACGCTTATAACAACTCTTAGCTACATTCTCAAATACATTGCCTATATACTTCTAAACTAAAATCTGTAACCTGCATAGAAAAACTCACACAAATAAAACATCCACTGTATACACAATTATTTTTCTTTAATAATAACTAATTAGGTATTGTATCTAATATACTCAAGAACTTCAACTTTAAAATTTTGTTGTCTCATTCACTAACAATACTAATAGAGACATCAACAATTAAGAGGTTGTTTTGATTTAATCTACTTCTTATTTGGGTCTACAATATAAATTTTTCCAAAGGTGATATATACTATCTGCCCTGAATGGGATATGACCCTCATGACTGGTAGTAGCATGCAAACCGTTAAACAAATATAATACTTACATAATCTTGACGTAATAAGCCAGGATTAACATCCAAAACAGATGCACATAATATATTATTGAAATTGTCACTTGTAAAAAGCAACAATGATCCAAACATTAGTTGCTTATTGAATCCATATTTTGTACAATCAACGGATTTCTGACTATTACGTTCACTCCAAGCAATATCTACTAAGTAGCCCACTTTGTTTGCACTTAGATATGTGGATATTATTCTTACTTTTGGATACACTCTTAAAAAGAAATTTAGTAGTTAGTATAAATAGTATAAGTGTGTTGCTTTGTCACATCGTAATGATTATTTGTACATAAATGCAGACATCTGATTCTGAGACCGTGGGTTGAACACTGTAAGGAAGTGCACTAATCTATTTTATTTCAACAAGCTTGACTCAGAAAAAATAAACAATGAAAAATGTGTTCATGTCCCAGTATATACATAATTATTTAAGTTTAAGAAGTTCCATTATGAGCTGTTTTAAATTTTATACATAGAAGTAAATTATTATTTTGTTAAATACTACACTTACCGTATATTTTCATGTCTTCTTTTGTTTGGATTTTGTAAATATTTTGCTGAAATTATTTTAAACTAATATTTATTGCAAACTTAAGAGGCAAATACTTATACTGAAATTATACATTTAAAAAAAATTATAAATTCAAATCCATTTTTCAGTTCAGATATATTAAGGAAATAAAAGGAAATAAACTTAGGAAATAAAAAATTTAAATTTGTTTAGCAGAAAAATCTAATTTGAATAACAATATATTCCAGCACCCAATAGTTATAGGTGTATCAAATTATTAACATGCAAGCATTGATATATAAAAAACCCAAGATGCACAGTCTCGAATACAAGTAACGCTCGAAAGTGTCCCGAAACACTATTTCTGTCATTTTCTATAACAGTATATGTTACAAGCATATATTATTGCAAAATCAATCTTACGCGAATTGCTTAAAGTTGTTATTACAACGCAGTGTATACGTACTTAAAGCAATAAAATTTTACGACCGACCGTGGTCGGTAGGACAAGGTATTGAGTGGAGTCGAACATTACTTTTTTATTTACAACTATTTAACATAATTTTAAATTTATCCGACTTTTCGGGTGCTTTACAGCGTGCGTGGTCACGGTGACTAAAGACAAAAGGTGTTGGATGTTAAATAGTTGGAAATTTATAATAATACATAACTTTAATCCGGTTAAAAAGTTTTTTCTTTAAATTAAAAAATAATTTGTTAGTAAATATATTTGTCAAAAACTACACACAAAAAAGTTCAAAAGTACATAAATTTATTTATAAAAAAAAAACACAAATAAATAACATCGACTCCACTTATTAGATACGCGAGACTATTTGAAATGAGTGCACAATTTAGAATGTTGCGCTCATTTTTTGAGGAAGTTTTTTAGACGTTGATTGTGCATCTTGGGTTTTTTATATATCAATGCATGCAAGACATGTCATTAAAAAAATGTTTACCAACATATTCCATCTCTGAGTGGCCCAAAGCAATCTTCTCTCAACAGCCTGAACTGAACATCTAAATAGTGTTCCACATTTGAATAAGTACCATGAATTATATTTGGCTGAATATTCACTAAAGGATCACCAAGTAGATCCTCTTTTGTAGGAAAGATTGAGATGTTTCTAAAACTATTTATGTCAAGCTTTTTATTTTTTGTGATAATTGTTTCATCACCCTGCAAGCAAAAATTTTAAAAATTATATTATAATGTTCTTGTAATTTTTATTGTTCAAATTCTAACCCATTATTTGTAAGAACTAAGTAAATCTTGTTACTCTGTTGTATTTAAAAGCTTCAATTGTCTCATACTATGAAATTTAAATTTTATGAATAGTTAGGAGATTGTGTCTATGGACTCATGAATTGATTATTTTTAAAAATTATTCCCGTTAAAATCACAGAATAAGTACCTGAGATATTGATAGTAGAATTTGTTCTTTCAATTCTAATATCTTTGTATAATAGTGTTCACCAATTCTTTCACTGTGTTCTTCTTGGACTCCTATAGCACTTGATTCAGCAGTTTCAATTAAATCATTCAATAGACTTAAAAACTCATTTGAATAATCTCTGTAGTTAAAGATACCTTGAAATAACTCATAAACATTATTGTAAAATGATTCAACATCATCCCAAAACTGCATATTTAACCGTTTTTCAACTATTCTCACTAAAGGTAATTTAGCTAAGTAATCATGAAGTTGTGCTAAGAATGTTGACTCAAGAAACTTAGTTTTTAGCAAATAGCTAACTTTAGTTTTTTCACCACGCTCTAATGATTTGTATAAAGCTGCTAATATTTTGACAATCAAAACAATGTAATCGTCCTTTAATTCGCTACTGAACAAAAGCCAAAAGCCAGGCCTATTGGCTAATTCTACGTTTAGAGAAGGCGGTTTCATAAAGGAAATGTCAAGAAGCCGTTTGAACCCAATAGGTTTCCTTTCAATATCTAAAGCTTTCTGAGGTTTGGAAATGGCAACTTCTTCTTCATCAGCGAATTGCGAGGAACTTGGTCTCGTCTCTTCTATAACGGTTCCATCAAACCAGTCAATTCTTAAAGATTTATTTCCATCAGTCATGATTTTGAATTTTTTATACTGTTGTCTATAATTAGTTTCGTAGATGAAATGTATACGTAAATTACTTCAAACTTTTTAAAAACTCTTCTTAACTCCGACAAGATATAATAAAGTATAAATTTATTGTTTATGTGTCAATGTCTCAAATGTCAATTGTGTCATGAGTCATCTGCGTTTATCTCGGTTCATCGGTTGACGTTTTGTACTTTTTTTGTAATATTTTGACAACTGATAAGCTGACTGCTTACAGGTGAGGGCTGACACTTGACACGTATTGGATAACACTCGTAGACAATGCCCACTTCCCATAACTAGTATAGAATATAGATAATAAACCACCTAGTAGTACATCGGATCTTTTCAAACTAGTAATAATAATATGTACTTCTGCATAAACTAGTATAATAATACTAGTGATTGATAGTGTGATAATATTTTTATATAATAATGTATTATATATTAATTTTTTTTATATAAAATATAAGACCGTATACAAGTAAGTGTTCTTGTATTCTTTTTAGTTGGCTAAATATGGATCGTTTTTATACTGAATATGAAAAAAACTATTGTGTAACAATATTAACAAATATTTTGTAATACAGCGAGACCCTGTCCAGGCCCACTTTTTGAATTTAGTCTTTTCAGGTTCTAGATAGACCTTTGTAAAAAAGTTTTAAGCAAATAATATGCTATACTATAATATAGTGATTTTTTTCTTCGTTCAATACGCTCAAGTGGAAGGAGGTTTTCACTGCGAAGCGGGATCCAGAGGTGAGAACAGTATTCCATGTGGGCCCGAAGTGTATAAGTGTGAAGTACCGTTTCGCGTCGCTGAGCACACCAAGCTTCTTACACGCTAATTTAGGCTTCCCTTCCCAATGACCGCAAAACTTACCTAATTGATAATTAAAAATTATTTCACAGGTAATTTACTGAAAAATGTAACAAATATATACCTATGTTTTGCAAAATAAATGTAGCAAGACCAAACTACGAATGAATTAATGTTATTTTACATAACAATGTTTGAGACAAATTCGTTTCAGAAGAACCCTCGATTGCAAAGAAAGGTTCATTAATAGCGAAATGGACAATTTCCTTATTCATCGATGTTTGAATAATAGAAAGGAACCCTTAAACTCTTTTCGTAAATTCGTTGGCAATGTGCCATCGGAAAGTGTCCATTTGGCGCTTTATAATTCACATTTGGTAATGAAAATACGCTTCTCTCCACATGTTGTTTTATAAACCAAAATTGTTTTATTTGTATGAACGTCTTATATTATTCCATATATACATTAATATAATTTCGTTAGAACTATTTTGAATTCTTTTTAGAAACACGACAAATTGGGAGAAGTCTTTAGAATAATTCTACTTATTGAATAAATGTGTGAGAAATGAATATAATTTTGTGGAGATTTTTATAAGAAAACATGTATAGTGCTTTTCATGAAAGAAGTCCCGCGGTGATTTTTGGAACTAAATTTGACAGGTCGGCAATGTTGTCATTCGTCGATGTTATCGAGTTCGTTTGTTGTGGTAGATTTTTGTGAATTTTTAACTAGCTTAGTGCATTTTAAAGATTGATTACAATGCCGAACGTTGTAAAAAGTTCGGCTCGAGAAATGATATTAAAGGTGAAAGAGTTCTGTGAAGCGGGACATAAGAATCAAGGTGTTTTAATACCACTAAACAATGTTCGGAAGAGAGTTGGCGCCATAACGGGTACTTTTTAGAGTTGCCATTTAATAATTTTTTGCTGTATTGATGGGACTTTTATGATATAAATTCGTTTTTGCGACAAAATTGAATAAATACATAACGTGATGAAACTAGGTAACTGAAATTAAAATATATACTTATTACATATTACATAAGCATTATAAACTTATAGTTACTATTATTTTTAATTGTTCATAATTTAATTGCAGGTGTGTCAGAGAAAACTGTAACAAGAATTATAAACGAAGGTAAGTATAATAGCGGCGTGTTCTTCGAAAAAAATTGTAACCCAACATTGTTATGCAATAAAACTCTGAATAAAAAATTGTATTGCTTTTCTTTACCCTATTTTCTTTCTTCTCCCTGTAAGTAGGTAGAACACCGCTAGTATAAGTAAATAAAAATATACTTTTTACATAACAGAAATATTGTTTCATCGAAGTATGCAGAAAATAATATTATTTGATAAATTACATCTGCTAAATGTAAATAAAATAGGTAAATTTTTTACTCATAAATGGCAGCATTACGTTATGCGATTGCAGCGCCGCGTCTAGGGGACTTCTTTCATGAAAAGGACTATACCTACCTATTCAAGAAGGGTCCAAATACTCCAGGTGTATTCTATACTTAGTTTTGTAAGAATATTTCGTGATTTTATTTTTCACTATAAAATTAGCTAATTATTTTTTTAAATTCGACGGTGTATAAAATGGCCTTCGTAAATACCGAGATAAAATTTGGCGCGAAGTTCATCTAAGTGATTTCATAGTTTAATTAATTGGCGACTAAAATGTGAATACTGTCGCCCGCCTTTTCCTGAATCCTTTAATCAAGTTTCTTGTAGGGTTTAATGACGAATTAATACAAGCAAAGAGGTGATGTACAGTTTTATGACATGAATCTAGGTTCAAATTTTAATCTACTTAAATCAATTTAGGGCATTGAGAACAGTGTTCAGGATAAAATTTATCTTATAGTATTCTGTGGAAGTTTTAATACTTAACGAATACGTATTTCAAGCTGTGACGTTGATTTAGTGTTTAACAAAAGGTCCGATCCCCAATGATTTGATTCTAGACCCTTACTTTTCCCTTGTGAGTTGTTTTCAAGTTACATGTGTACGAGGCGGAAAATCTATCAACAAACCTTTTTTATAGGTTTACTGCCGCCGCGGCCATTTTGTGCAGTTACAATGTAATTTATTTTTGAAGTGAAACTTCTTTATCGGGGTTGGAAAAAAATTTAGTGTAACATTTTTCGGTTACGCGTCACATGTTTCGGTTACGCGTCACATTTGACCGTTACGCGCGTCTTTTTCTCGTCCCTACCACGGTTGATTCGAAGAGATTCTAAACCATTAATAACAAAAATTTATAATAACTATAACAATGATACTAAAAATTATATTACAATTTATGAAATTCTGTAATAATCTTAGTGGTAATAAGGTAAAATGAAATAATTGTATTATTTGTATTCAAGTCTGTGATATTAAAAGCCTTTTGTTAAACTTTATCTAATTTAACTTTATTTAACCAATTTCTGTAAAGTTAGTTGCATATAGATAATTTTTCGAAAAATAAGGTCATAAAGAAGTTTCACTTCTAACGTGTGTACACTAGTACACGCACATTTTTTTTTGTATAAATGTATTGGCACTAAACCCAACTAAAGAAACTAACATAATTAAACCTCATTGCAAATTGCCCTTGTAAAGGATTTTCTTTGATTTGACTACACCGCTTATTTCTCAGGATATTCTGGAAAATTTGTTGGATTATATTTACTGAATACTTTATGATTTTCGTAAATTAAGCTGGGTTAAGTTACTTGATAGTATCTGTGGCACGCTGGTGAAAGTGATATATCATAGATACTAGAAAAAAAATATGAGACTCGTTGTATTTTCTGTTTTTGTGCATATTTGGTGAAGTGTACGATGTAAAAAGATTTGTACATTTGTATAATGAATAAACTCAAAACTACTAGACCGATTTCAAAAGTTCTTCCACTATTAAAATGCTATTATTTCTGTCAGTTCAGACTAACTGTTCAAAGCTGGGATAGGCCGCTAGATTTTTTTATAAAATTTTAGTAATCCATATTAGTACCTGTATTTCTAATTACCACAAAAAATTATATATATACAATATATTACTTAAATAAAACCAAAGATATAAATGCAAGCTACCAATATACCTCTACGCAATATTTAAGAGATTTTATTTAAACTTAGCAGAGATGCTGACAGATATTGATGCGAAAGTGGTGGCCAAAAAAGAAACACGGTTTTAATGGAAGTTAACTTGACAAATTTGCAAGGGATTCGATATGAATGCTATAAATCTTTGTCGACATCTTGACAGGAACGGATAAGGAATTCAATTTAATTTGTATTTCACTTTGATGGATCTACTTCGAGGCGTTTAGCACTTAGTTAAAAGATGGCCCTTCATAATGTTAGTGTATAAATGTATGTATTGTTATTGTTTATACAAAAGTTTTATTATATATTTAAGTAACATTTAAACTTAGGTTTACATGTTACTTATTTTTTTTAAATTTTTTTTTTAATAAATATATTTATTTAATAAAATATATAAAAAATAAAATATTTTAATATAAGTTTATTAACTTATAACCGAACTAAATATTTTTTTTCTAGAAAGTTCCCTCGTTGCTTCAGATTCGCTGGAAGAGATACCTTATTGTCGTAATAATTTCCGATTATTTTATGGATAATTATGTTTTATATCAACATATTTTTATATACACGACACCAACATCGTCCAATTTATAAAATGTAACAGGTGGTTGGGACATGTGCACCGAATGGCGGACGGCAGAACCCCAAGGTCCTTACTAAACTCACAACCTGGTGGCAAGAGAAATCCCGGTAGACCGAGACTGCGTTGGTTGGAAAAAACTGACAAGGATATCGAAACAATAGGGGTGCAAAATATTCTTACTTGAGGAGGCTAAGGTACACAAGGGGCTGTTTAGCCATTGATGATGATCATGATAGGCACGAATAGAGTCTGGCTAACGAAAGTAGATACTGGATTTTTTTGCAAACTTTTTTTAGTGTTGTCACTAAAGTTAGTACGGTCAAATGTCTTGATATTTTTTTATTTTAAATAAGTACATATTAGTTTTAGTTACTTTAGATAATGTTATTGTTCTTTTACAGATAGTCTTGAGATTATTAGCCAACGGTTATGAATTTAAGAAAAACAAAAATAAACGTTCATTATTAATTGAACGATATGATATAGCTGCGTGGTTAAATTTAAAATATGTAAAATAATTGTAAATAAAAAAATACATAACTTCAATCCGGTAAAAAAGGGTTTTTCTTAATATATTTACTGTTAAGAAAAGCGTATGACTCTCATAGATAAAAAACGTATGGGTTTGACATACTACATAGGTATACATATCATATTATACCTATATGATATTATATAGTCAGCAAAAGTTTAAAGTAAGTAGAATAAAATACAGAGGCGCGTAAATAACCTTAGGCTCGATAAAATAGGTCATCTAAGAAGTCGTTGAATCCCAAAGGTTATAAATTCCGCCAAATTGATCCCAAAACTTCAGTTTGTATTAAAATGCAGATTCCGGCGGCGAACTTGTTCTGAATAAATTACTTAAAGGCTTTTTATATCACAAACATCACATGGGTAAAAAGTTTACATGGTGAAATGGTTGCAGCACCTTACAAACAATGTGTGAAACAAAAACCTGGGCGATTAAAAAGAGTGGCGGAGAGTTTAGTGCCAGTTCTTCTCTTCCGTTCTACGCCCTTGATTTGAGAACTGGCAGTAAATGTAAAATTACAAGCATTTAATGTATATTGCTTTTTTTGACGTTCAAATGAAAATGTACCCTACATTGTGTTACTTATATGAATTAATGATTTTGATTTTTTGAACTGAAAACTATGTTTCATCTTTCGGGTTCTATGTTCGTGAAGTTATGATGGAATACAATGAAGTAATAGATAAAAAATATTCCAGTTTCTATCTATAATTAATGTTAAATAAAATTGTGTTGTTACGCGATTACTATAACACAAATATAAACGCTAATTTATTATCATTCTCTGTGGCAAAACTATTTGAATTAGTGTTAGCACACGTTTGTATTAAGTACTAAACAGTGGTAAGTGAAATTTTTTTACACAAGAACAAAGTTTCTTCCTCTTAATAGAGACTTTAAATAGTGTTATTGAACACATTCTTATCTTAAATATCCTTGAGACATTAGTCTTAAGAGATCTAGATCATAATGTTCCATGATGTCTCAGTAACGACACAATTATTAAAAAAAAACTGTAGCATATTAAAAAAATCATGTATGCCAAAAATATTAAAACCCCATGCTTTTCTGTGTAGTCATTTATTTGAGTACAATGTCCTTTTTCATCTATTGTGAGTTTTATAAAAAAGAAGATCGCTTATTGTTTAAACAAATAAATAATAATAGATAAATTAGTATTATTAGTGTTAAAATATTCTCTACGAAATCAAGTTTATTAGATTTTAGTTTGTAACATGCTGAATTTTCCATCTCGTACAGCGTTATCGTAGTACAATGTGAGCGAACTAGTCCATTTATCTTTCCACTAAAATGGCTTCAAACGTTCAACCTTGAATAAAAATGATTTCTAGCTCATATTCACACGAATATGTTAGTAAAAGCTGTGAAAGGATAACTATACGGAATATTTTAGGGGCTGCGAATAAAATATAAGTGTTATTGGTTCGTATAATTCCATCTAGATTCGAAAAAAAAGTTGCGTGAACAAGATTAAGATTATTTACATAAAATTCTTGTATGTCTAAATGCAATACATTTTTGACCATTCCCACTTAGCATACGTAAATAAACCACACGCCATCCATTTCATTAGTGAAACTAGTAGATTCAAATAAACAGCATCATCTTGTAGACTATTATCAAGAGACAATAATTATACATTAACAAGATTTGTATTTTTATTAAAATATCCTTTTAGTTCGTGCAAAATCAAAGTACCTAAACATAATACTATTAGTAAACACAAAAGATTAGAACGTGTAGGTACTTAAGACTTTTAAAATCTACTGAGGTTAGGTTAGTAACAAGTCCGTTCCGCACGAAGTCTCGAAATAAAAGTGAGTCAACGCCGGTGTTGCCACAAGATGGCGTTAGGTTTCTGCTACAAGATGGCGTTAGTCCGCTTACAATACTATTATACAAAATTACTCTATTTTTTTAAGCCTCTCCCAATCAAGGCCTCTAAGGATCTCCAGTCTGTCTCTATCTCTGTCACGGGTAAGTTGCACCCAGCTCGGGCCAGCCGTTTTGATGATGTCATCTACCCGTTTCGTGAGCGGTCTTCCTCTGTATCGTTTCCCAATATGGCCCTTGTGCATCTATACCGGGTTGCCCTTATGGTCCATCGAGCGTCTGACAGTCTTGCTACGTACCCTCTATTTTTACAAACTAAACAAATATGTATATTTGAATTTGGAATTTGTCATTCTTATAAAACCCAATTGTGTTTTTTTCTGCGCCAATCTATTTTAAATATCCTTGTGACATTAAAATTAAATAACACTAATTTAAAGTAAACATGTTCATATTACATTAAGCAATAAATAAAAGTGTGAAAATGTTTCACTGTGATCGCATTATTAAACAATTTTCCAATACATTTATCAGATTGAAGTTTTCCTATCAATATACGAACGTCCGTTTTATCATTTAATGACCCGTATATTTATTGTAAATGTATGAAGGTTGGAACTCTTTCGTATGAAACAAGATCTCTAGAGAATTTTTTAGTGAAAGGGAATTGAAACTTAAAGAATTTCGTGATAGTTTAGTTCATTATATATCAATTTGATAATCCACCAATAATTTATATTGTTTAGCGTTTTTATATTAGTACCTAACTGACATACAAACCAAGTAATCTATATTTATATTACCATCATCGGACGTCAAGGCAGAACATGAAATACCATCCGTATTACCTTGACGTCCGTCAACTGACCGTTTATTAAGGCAGTTTTTCTGAGCACCACTATGTGGAACCAGCTGTCCACTGAACAATTTTCGAAGCAATTCGTTTTAGGGTCCTTCAAGAAAAGAGCCTACCAATTCTCAAAAGGCCGGCAACGCACTTGCGAGACTCTAGCAATGTGAGTGTCCATGGGCCAAGCCCAAGCCCGTTTGCGCCCTGTTATATAAAAAAAATCAAAATGTTATTGTGTGTGTGTATAAAATGCAGTAATTGTGTGTGTGTGTGTTTTTAACAATGAACTCTGTTCCTTTTTTATCTTATAGTATCAGTTCAGTAGTGAATGTGCCATTTTATTTTCAAGTTTTACAAATTTTACTGGCTATTTTGCATAGCGACTCGGTATGGTGTATAAAACTGGTATTTTCATGTAAATGTTACCATTTTTTCAGTGGACTTTCATTTATTTTCAGGGCAACAAACTTTATTAGCGAAATGCACTTAAAGCTTTAGCTGACGCCGCTAGAGCGATATGAGCCAGTTTGTTAAGGGACACACTGCCGTCTAAAATCCGTTTTTTTTAATTATTGACGTTAAACGAAATGCAGACACGAAGACCAACCTTGATTATTTCAAGGGGTGACCACAGTGACCAGATACTGAGTGTATGCAGAAATTTAATTTATTTAAATCCCGCTGCCAACATTGGTCCTTCGATCCGGATATCAAAATAATTCAAATAACCTAACTTAGTGTACAAAGGTTCATGGTAGTTTACTATTAAAGAGTTGAAGATTTAACGCGAGACGCTGTCCAGCAGTGATCGTCAACAAGCTGAACCGACAACGACCATACAGAATACGCTAATTGAAAGATAGGGTATGTTGGTATATAATAGACGGGCACATGTAAAGGTTAGTAGTATGCTAGGAATTACGTTGTTTACTCCCATTGTAAACTCTTCTTAGTTACGTAAAGTGATTTAAGCTCTAATAATGATCGTTCTTAATATACAATTATTATTTTTATATAATAACTAACGGATCCGACAGACGTTGTTCTGTACATACGTCTTACATACAAATATCTAATAATGTAAATCATTCTCGCCTCCACTTCTACACACAACTTATTTCATCAAAATCTGTCCAGCCGTTTAGGAGTTTAATTACGAGCACATGCACAGATAATTTATATGTACCAGTATGTTTATTTGCTGTATAGATAAATAACCTATATACCGACTGCTGCGCCATCTGCCGGGCTGATTTGTGAATCTAAACCATCCAAGCGCCACTCAAACGCATAAAAATAATTCAAATGAATACAGCCGTTTAAGAGGATACAAAGACAGGACAGTATATAAAGATAATAATTAATTATAAGTCCATATTGTTCTTATTATATTACAATATTATTCTAAAAATTATATTAGTGAGAGCAGTGTTGGCCTAGTGGCTTCAGCTTGCGACTTTCATACCTGAGGTCGTAGATTCGATCCCCGGCTGTGCACCAATGGACTTTCTTTCTATGTGCAAAATTAACATTTGCTCGAACGGTGAAGGAAAACATCGTGCGGAAACCGACTTGTCTTAGACCCAAAAAGTCGGCAGCGTGTGTCAGGCACTGGAGGCTGATCACCTTCTTGCCTATTAGATTTAAAAATGATCATGAAACAGATTCAGAAACCAAGGCCAAGACCTAAAGAGGTTGTAGCGCTACTGATTTATTTATTTATTATATTAGTAGCTTAGGTTTAATAGCATTCCATGCAATAACCCATGTAAGGACAATCCAGCCATCCCGCGATTACAGCCAGTATACTGTTAGAGCTACATTTAAAGAGGTTATATATTTTGCCAGCTACTGTTTCCGACCGTATATCACCCGAGTGTTGGCCGGTCAGACGCTGCAACATAAGCACTCTCCACTGCAAACAAAGAGGCGTTCGCGTTGTTACTTTGAACATCACAGACATTTCAAAACCCGCTTGGATTTTGGTCGCCATTGTTGCTTGGACGTTAACACTTTGTTTGTCCTTGGAAGCCATTATGTACCCGACAGTGAGTGATTATATAAACGTAACAAAGATCAATTGTTTTGGATCCATCAACATTTATTATTGAATGCTCTTCATCAAAAGGTAGAGGATCTTTTTTTAAGAGATATATCGTGTCGCGACGATATTGCGCAAATAAAAATTAATATGTGCACAGTAGGTTAAAAATCGTGTATTGGCAGTATTTGTAGGCCTTGTGGCTTCAGAGTGCGACTCTCATCCTGAGGTCGTATATTCGATACCCGACTGTGCACCAATGAACTTTCTTTCTATATCCGTATTTAACATTCGCTAAAACTGTGAAGGAAAACATCGTGAGGAAACCTTAGACCCAAAAAGTCGAAAGTCCGTGTCAGACACAGGCTGATCACCTACTTACCTATTTGATTGACAAATGGTCATGAAACAGACCTGAGGCCTAGACCTAAAAATGTTGTAGTGCCATTGATTTATTTATTTTTTTGTGTCACCTAAAAACGCCTAATGAGCTTGTTATCCACAAACAATAAAATATGAATATTTTGATAATTTAATATTTAATGTTTAACATAAATCGTTCGAATAAATAAATAAATTTAAATAACTATAGCACAAATCCTTCATACGTAAAATCCATAGTTTAATCTAGGTTATTGGTATATTTTAGTTAATCTAAGGATTTTTAAACTCAACGGAGCGCGTGATGGGTTTAACACACAGTGGACAAATCTACTGGGCCAGAAAACCTATCCAAATATATAATTTCATACCTAAATAAATAAAACTGCTAACAGAAATTTAGTGAGAAAGGTTATTTCTTTATTTATTAAAATTAGATGAGTAATCATTCGTCAGAGACGTGATGCTCTCGTTCTCCATCTCTTATATTCCATCTGTTCAAACCTAAAACTTCTTCTTATCTCAAAAACGATTTCAAATTGTTGTGAGCTCATAACTAGTCTACGCTCTTCCGGAAACTATATCCTTGAAATCCCACCTCAAAATCCTTTCTTGGTGAATCCTTTAAAGTCTCTGTAGTAAAGCTAGGGAATTCACTTCCCGTTCCTATCTGCTTAACTCCTCTATCTTCCTTTAAATCTCAACTGTATAAGCAGTATAGTCCATATCGTATCCCTACCTTTCAAACTAACTCAAAATCAAAATACGTTTATTCAATTTAGATGCGTCTTAGGGCATGCTTATGAATGTCAAAAACGTTTACAAAATTCGCGAAAGAGCAGGACTACGCCATCCGTTCGGAGGCCTTGTTCTGAGAAGAACGGGCAAGAAACTCAACAGTCATTAAAGTTACATAAGTAAAAAAAAAATAGAAATCTGTTCTTTGATTTACCACATTCACCATTACACACAAATCAAATTATAAGAATATAATTAGAATTATTGCCATGCGTTTTTATCTTCTAGGTAGTCATTGACTGTGTAGTAACCTTTACGCATTAAGGTTTTTTTGATGTGTTTTGAATCTGTTTAAAGGCAGTTCCAATATTTCACTAGGAATCATGTTATAGCAGCGTATACTAAGGGTCGATTCGACCAAACAAGAGTAAATCTTAATCTTAGAATAAATCGTCAGTTAATCGAGAGTAAATCAATTTTACGTTTTACCAACTACAAATTCTAAGAATAGTGGGCTTATTCGGGAATTGCTACTATACCGCCGTTTCGCATGGAATAACAGCTATTCCTAGAATAATTTAATGGCGTCAGTCAGTCCAATCAGCTGATTTCTGTCATTTCACAAATATGTATTCTGTGTTTTAATTTCAAGTCAACGCAACGCACTAAATTAATAGTCTATAATTAACTAAAAATAATAATTAATAGTCTTTATTTGCCGAGTTTTATTTTCGTTCACCATTCTCTTGCTATTCGCGTATTGTTATTCCTAGGACAATTATACTATCGATTACGTGGACAAACGACTATGGATTTACTCGAGATTAAAATCATGGAATAGATTATTCTTGGTATAGTTACTCGTGTATAAATTGAAGTTTGGTCGAATCGACCCTTAGGCACATAAATGAAGTACTGATCTGAAATTATCGCGATTTATGTGTCGTAGTTTTCACTTCTTGCGCTCACCTTATCTAATTTCTTTTCTCATAGTGGTTGCCTGGAAGAGATCGCTCGAAAGCAGTAAGGCCGCCACTTGCCCTCCAAAAAGGAGGGCAAGGTTAATGTAACTAATAATAAATAACAGACCCACAAATTTAGTGTCAATATAATTTTTGAAAAGGCACTTCGTTATACATACTATAGAATATAAACGATAAATACGTGTTTATTAAATTACTATTTCAACAAAACGTGCGAAAATAACTAAGTTTTCAAAAGTTTGTGCCTTTAAACGATGCCGTATAAACTCTATGAATACATTGAAGATATCCAATTTTCTTCTTAGACTTACACGATATTGTGAAATATATTTCAGAAGATTTTTCGTACTACGCTAGTTTGTTGAATACTTTGAGAATGTTAATTCGAAACGTTAACTCGACCATCCACTACCATAATGGGACATTAGCATGATCGTTCGATGCTTGATTAAAAGGACATTAGGTAATTTTCCATTCTCTTATAATAATTTGTTTTCTGAAATAAGGTCAAAGCTCTCTACATAATTAACAACGACTGGAAGCCATTTTTTCTATAACGTATCAGTAAAGTATTTCCAAACCAATCCGACTTGTGCAGCAGCGGTTGCAAGCAGTGTTGGCCTAGTGGCTTCAGCGTGCGACTCTCATCCCTGAGTTCGTAGGTTCGATCCTCGGCTGTGCACCAACGGACTTTCTTTCTATGTGCGCATTTAACATTGGCTCGAACGGTGAAGGGAAACATCGTGAGGAAACCAGCTTGCCTTAGACCCAAAAAGTCGACGGCGTGCGTCAAGCACAGAAGGCTGATCACCTACTTGCCTATTAGATAACCAAATGATCATGTATCAGATACAGAAATCTGCGGACAAGACCTAAAGAGGTTGTAGCGCCATCGATTTATTTATATAATTGTTCAAATTAAAAACATATACGTTATTCAGTGTCATTTTTCTTTTATAGATGTATATATTGGTTTTACTAAAGATCGCAAGGCCACAAGTCGAGGCGATCTATTAGGAAGGTGTCGACTTGCAGCCAACAATAGATTTGGCCGACAGCCTCCATTACCGAGAAATAATATATTTCACAGCTACACAAGACCATGTACAAAATGTTTTACAGTTTACTCTAGAGATAAAGAAAAGCTATGTCGATTATAGAAATGTGTGCATTTTGATTGGATAAACAACATGGCGGATGCAGCAATGTTTATGGTGTGTACTAGTATAATCTGTGATTTATATTTTTTATATTTATATTTAGTGACTTAACAAAAATCGTTAACCTATTAGAGGAAGATCTTTTGTTGGTAACCAATTGTATAATTAATGTAATTAAATTATAATGTTGATTCAGATCTGCGTCAAATAGCTAACGAAGGTGTTTTCAATCCCGTAAATTTATACATCACAGAAACACACAACTAGATAACCCGCTTTTGTCTAGTTGTGTGTAAATTACGAACACAAAATATTTGTAAAATGGGTGGATGAGTAATTGTTTGTCTATTGTCTATGGTACATTTTAATGCAATAAAGTTAGATTTAGTACTTGCCAAGATTCACTGTTAAGGTTTTATGAAAGATCAGGGGCAAACGGGTGTAAGGCTAATCTGATGTTAAGTGTTACATGGACACACACATGGACACTTAATGCCAGAGAACCCGCGATTGCGTCGCCGGCACTTTTAGAATTGGAACGCTCTTGAAGGACCCTAAGTCGAATTGGTTCGGAATGGGCAGCTGATTCCACATAATGGAGGTGTGCGGCAAAAACTGCCTTAAAAACGCTCAGTTGTGGAACGACGAACGGAGGTAATACGGGTGGAATTTCGTATTCTGCATCGATGTCCGATGGTGAAACTCTGCAGTTTCCGAACAACTCCTCTGAGAACTCTCCATTTCCTTATTAATGTATTTCTACTAAAACAATAAATAAAAAGTTATGTTTTATAACTCTCTTACAATGACAATTGTAGGACTTGCTACGCTGTAGCCACATACGTAGCGTATATATAGTATAAGGAAAAACGGCTTATATGTTAAAGGTAGGTGGTTAAATTTATGGGCCTATAATTTCAGGTAAATACATAAAATGGTGCTTAATCAAACATATTGGGTTAATTGCTGCGAGTCGTAAAAGTCATTATGTTTTTATTGCTTGTAGCAAAGTATTCTAAATTTTGGATTTCTTAATTGTTGGTAAATCAGTTAATTGGTGAAGAATACGTATAATATAATGATAATAATAATAATAGCCTTCATTTTCCGAAACTCTGTGATCTTCTTGTATTATGATCCTATATATTATCGTATCCATATCCGCTTGCGTCGCTTGCGTCGCTTTATCTGCTGGCTTATCGGGGTTTCTCGGCAGCGCTCCCAAAGTTGCTCGTTGGAGATCTTCTCGGGCCAGTAGATACCCAGAATACGGTGAGGACAGCGGTTCACGAAGACTTGGAGTCGGTGCGAGGAAATTGCATTGATGGTGTGCGTGATTATTTAAATCAAGCACACTTATACATCAATTTATAAGAACTTTATTTTAATATAAGTATTGTATCTTATTTTTTAAGTATCACATAGAAAAGTGGGTTCTACTGCGGTCTGCGAGCTGGTGACATGTTTCATAGTTTTTTTTTAATATAAATTATACCTTTTCTACTCCCCTGCCATTGTGTCCAGGGACTTTTTCTATCTCTAAACTTCACATCACACGTCTTGCGAAATACGCTCCGGCAACATCGGTCATATTTTTGTTTATAATATTCATAGGTGAGCTGGGACGCAATTCCTCGCGAGACCCGTGCTTGATAGTTACTATTTTTCATCTTAACCTAAATTGTTCCTCTTTTTTCAGCCTCCACTTTTGCATCTCCTCCGCAGCTTTATAGAACTCTAGTGGAGTGGCGCACTGATTAGATCGTAAAAGTAAAATATTATGTCCTTAAAATTTCCATTAAAACAAAAGATCACCTAGATAGACTCTTCTAGTAGTAGTAATATGTTTTCCTCATAATAAAATATAGGATTTAGTACCTTATTAAATTCCAATAGCGAGATTTATACCATAAAGTTCATTCACACGGCCGATATTTTTATCGCGCGATTTAATCTCCCATTAAAACTGAAGTAGGGCGCTGTGAAAAATAATTCGCAACTAGAAAAACCGCTTGGTTCTCACGAAACTACACGTTCGTGGTAATCGTATAAAATTGTTTTTGCCATCGTAATCGGTGAAAACAATATCTGAGGCGAATTCTCAACAATTTTTTTTAAAGCGACAATTTCAGTTTTCAAAAGCTCAAAAGTAATTTCTATACAATTTGATATATATATATATATATAGTACAAATAATATTCTCTTCGATTTGAGTTCGTTCTTCTATTTAGCTCTAAATACGCTCACGGTGCCCTCCGTAACTTCTCCATACAAAATTATTTTTCTCTATTACCATAGTTACAAGATTTTACTGTCAGTGTGTAGCCTTATGTGGATGTGAGATTAGACTTACCTACACCTCTCTTTAATTAATGTCGTTTTTGTAATAAAAGTCACTCATGTAATTTAGAAAGAAAGTCCATTGGTGTACAGCCGGGGATCGAACCTACGACCTCAGGGATGTGAGTCACACGCTGAAGCCACTAGGCCAACACTGCTCAATTTTTTAAAACTTAGTCACATATAATTTGTTTTTTGCTCAGGATTTTATTTAATCATTTTATTTCATTTTTGTTCGTGTCAATTAAATAATATACTTAATACGTTTAAGGAGGTTTATTTTTAAACCGGACAATATTTATTTATTGAAGTTTACCACATCATGCCTTATACTATATCTACATTACAAGCTCTTTTATCTAAAACAATTTTGCTAAACATAAAAGTTACAAAAAAATACTAAAAATGTTTGTTAAGCAGAAAAAAAAACTTTATTATACATAGTAAAAGCAATACGTCTCGATTAGGATACTACACATACAATTGTGGCTTAATCTACATTAATAGTGTTCCAATAAAATCGTCACGGAAGCAGTAATTTCGTAAGTTAGCCACATCTGTCACTGGGCCAAGTTAATTTGGGCCAATCTCGTTAACTGATCTCCCAGAGGGTTATCGCAAATGATTAAGTTCCAGTATCTATTAAACACACATAAGGAATATAACTGAATATTCATATACTGGCCAACATAGACCAATTCATAAAGTGCAACTTTAGCCTATCAAGTGGCTGGGATATGTGGACCGAATGCCGAACGACAGAACTCCAAGTTCCTTACTGAACTCACAACCTGGTGGCAAGAGAAATCCCGGTAGACAATTCCATCCCACCAACGCAGTTGGTGGGTTGGAATTGTCAAGGACCTTGAAACAATAGGGGTTCGCAATTGAACGCGGGAAGCACTGGATAGATAGCTATGGCGAACAGTGGCGTAACAATAGGGTGGCAGGGCTGGCAAAATGCCACGGGATCCAACTCAGGAGGGCCCCTGCCCAAGAGATATTATGTTTTATGGATGAATATGAAGTCTCCGATACGCATTGGGCTAGCGTAGGGACTACAGACCATTCCCTTTCGCCTAAGAGAGGAGGCCTATGGCCATTAGTGGGACATATACAACGTGTAGTTGAGTACACTGAAGATCTCGAAGTTTATTAAAATTAACGATTTTTAACGTGAACGACGAACGTGACGATTTTTACTGATGGGGCCCCATCAAAAGAATTTGCCACGGGCCCCAGATGGTATAGTTACGCCACTGATGGCGAAGTATACTTGAGGAGGCTAAGACCCACAAGTATAACCATTGCTGATGATGATTTATATACTGGTGATGAATGTTTTTGAAGTAAAAAGGTCAAGTTTTTTTTTTTTAGAACTGGGGGCAATCACGATTTCAGCGGTAGGAACCCTTTCGAGCAGGGAATCTGTAGCCGTTTTAATGTGCTCGATTAGTCTTTTAGTTACGTCATGCGTGCCAACATGCGCCACTAACTTCATACTGATAATTTTGCGTCACGGTGCGCGCTTATCTTAAAATTTCACTCTCATCAATTTTTCATAAAAAGTATAAATTCAAAAAAATATATAATAAAAATAAGATACTCAATATCGCTAACTCACTCTGTGAACACATAAAGATGTCGATATATGTTTTATTAAGTAAAACCACGTGTGACTTGTACAAGAATTCTTAAATGTCACGTTCTAAAAATAGCTCACGAAAAACACAAGATTTTTCCACAGGCTTAAAGTACTTTCGGGATTAAGGTGACAAAGGAAAGAATCGAGGTCTCGTAAATCTTCATCACTACATAGATCTTATTTCTTCGTATTTTAAGGCTAATTGTGTAATTATAGGGAAAGGTAATACTTACTTTCGGTGATGGAAATTCGTTTATTATGGGGCAAAGTTATTGTGTGTTTTTAAAATCCTTTTTAAAGTTATTTTGAAAACCAATCTTTGTATATGTCACCGTAAAATTGTAAACACCGTTAGATTGTAATCTATCTCGCGAGATTATAAACTGTCGAAAGATTGTGAACCTCAACGAACTGCTTACAATTTAACGTATTATTATTCGGTAGTTATAATTAATTGTTGGAAAGTAAAATTAATCTGTAATTGACCAAAGAATTTTGAATGATAACTAAGTTAGTGTAGTACAATCTACCGAATAATAATACGTTAAATTTTAAGCAGTTCGTTGAGGTTCACAATCTTTCGACAGTTTATAATCTCGCGAGATAGATTACAATCTAACGGTGAATACAATTTTACGTTAACATATATACCAACTCAAAATAATTACCTATTGTATATTATTTAGTAAAACCGAAGCTCCAGAAGATACTTGCACCTGAGTTTCATATCGTACAGTCAGAATACGAAATTCCACCCGTATCACTTCGACGTCCGTCGTTCCACAACTGAGTGTTTTTTAAGGCAGTTTTTGCCGCGCACCGCCACTATGTGGAACCAGTTGCCCACTGAAGTATTTCCGAACCAATTCCACTTAGGCTGCTTTAAGAAAAGAGGGTACCAATTCTTAAAGGCAACGCTCTCGCGAGCCTTCTGGAATTGAGTGTGTCCATGAGCGACGGTATCACTTAACATCAGGTGAGCCTCCTGCCCGTTTGTCCCTTGTTCTATGAAAAAAAAAAACATTTAAGATGCATGTTAAAATAATTACTTAAATTGCATTTTATGATTATTAGCTTATTCATTCCTAACCTTATCCATTCTCGCCTCTCCTATGCCTTAATTAATAACTTATTGGAAGTAACAGTGCATATTAATAAGCATGAGTTAATTGTACTACAAATATTAATTTAGACATGGATTACATCAATTAATTATAGGCTACGTTGGATTTAACAACCTTAAGCTATAGAATATATATAAATACAAATAGATCAATTAAATTCTATCAAAACAATAATGTTGTTATGACCGTAAAGGGTAAGTAAAGGCATGTTTCATTGTTTTATTTGCAAACTTTAAAGGCGAAAATTAAAGTCACAATTTAGCGCTAAACAAGTCAAAACCGTAGTTGCTTTTGACATTACAAAAGTTACAGGCTTTAATCTTACCAAGTGTCGTTGTAATTTTCGAGATATTTAGTTATAAAATAATGCTGACTGGAGTGTCTAAGTGGTTGAAACATTTTGAACAGAATGAAGCCTTGTTATTTGAAGTAAATACATAGTAGTTTTATGATTCTCTTTTTTTTCTAATATAAACAAACTAGCTGCCCTCGCGAACTTCGTTTCTCCTTAATGTGATTTTACTTAGCCTACCTTTTTAGTACATACCATGGAACATTTTGCTATGCTACCCCAGAGGCTGTAAAACCTAACATTTCAGTTTCTTAAGTGAACAATTAGATGTTTTAGTATTGAAGATTATGTTTTTACATAGGGGCTTACCTTTTTAGAAAGGCTAAGGGGCATGCCACCAAAAAGGTTAGGGAAACACTAAACAAGAGAAAGAAAAGTAAAAAAAAAATTGTGTCTATGTTTTTATATAAAATACATATAGGTTTAAAGAAGTTTCTTCTCGAAAGAAAGAAAGAAGTTTCGGGGAAATAAATACAGATAATGCAACTTTCTCTGCAGCTGTGATACTTTTTGACATTCAACATCTTTTGTCTTCAGTCACCGTGACCACGCACGCTGTAAAGCACGCGAAACATCGGATAAATTTAAAATTATGTTTAAATAGTTGTAAATTTATAATAATACATAACTTCAATCCGTCCAAAAAAAGGTTTTTTATTTAAATGTATAAAAGTTATGTCAATCAAAGACAATACTAAGTTTCTTCTCATTAAACACATACAAGTCACTCATATGAGAAAATAATAATTATATTAAAAACTTAAATATATCACGCCACCGTCGTACGCTGTTATTGCATTAGAGTCCATCTACAAAAATTTGCGATAAAGTTTATATAATATTGAGAAGAGACAACTGAGAAATATTTTGTACATTAAGGATGGGGAAAAGAATGATAATTTTTTTTTGTATTCAACTTTCTTTTGTTATTTTACGAGCTACAGAAAACGTTTTCTTAATCAGATTAATGATTCGGTAAGTACCTTTATGATAAATTACATATAAAGAAAGCGTAATTAATGGTCCGATCATTAGGATCCGTTAATGTGTATGTAAGTGTATATTAATAAACTGACATGATAGCCTGTCACTTGTATGCCCTTCATACATACATTGATTTATATTTTGTGTTTCAGTTTAAATATATTGGACAAACACTAAAATTCTCGTATCACAATGCTCGTTCCCATACTCCTCCGAAAAGGCTCGACCGATTCTTATGAAATTTTTAAGGATATTCAGTAAGTCTGAGAACCGGCTTACTATCTCTGATAATATCGGTGATAAGGGGTGGCCAATCCAAAAGTTTTTTTTTATTTAAAAAAAAAAGTTTTTATTTTTTTATGATACAGCATACAAAAATACATACAACCCCTAATTTTCACCACTTTTCGATCAACCCCTATTCTTTATTATTGTAGATAGCTATTTTTATTGGACTAAAAACATGTTTCCTAGAAATAATATACATAAAACAATTTTTTTTCGTTTGTCGGGTCAGCTAGTATTCAGTATAAATTCCTGTCTCAATAAATAACACTGTTAAGGTTTTTATGGATGATCAAATGATCAGGCACAAATACAACACTTAACATTACGAAGTGCTAACCACGGACCATATACACCTGCTACGACGTGCAGTGTTCCCATAATCGTCAGTTATAATTCAAATATGAAGTCATTTGACACACAAAACATTCTGTTATTCTTATATTTCTGTACAGGCAGGTAAGGCCAATCAATAGTCCTAGAATACAGGACGTTAATAACCTCACAGAATCTAAATCTACGTGATATCCTTAGATATCTTTACGCGAGGTTTCATCGCTACTATAAAATATTTCATCTGTCGAATCCTTAAACAAAATAAATAATACGATTTCCTCCTATCTGGATGAAGATGTCAGAGTGAAATATTTGTTGTGGTGTGAACTTGGGTATTTTTTATTTGATTTATGACTGATTTTCGACTGTGTGTCTGGATATTTTAGAAACCAGATCAGTTTGCTTTGATGAACGACTTTTGTTTCTAAATGCGCCTTGCTTCGATTTGAAGACATGTAAGCAGTATCTTGGGTACAAATAGGCCCGATTAATTAATAAAGTTATTAGTGGTTAAATAAATTCAAACAAAAACTAATTTAATACGTGAATTAACTTTGTAGATGTATTAATCGAATCAAAATTCTGTCTAATTCAAAGTTTTAACTAACTTCATTAAAAATTACTTTCAAGGGTAATTCAAGGAAATTTAAAATGAGATTTTAAATCTCAATTTATTGACTCACACACACTCACATGCACCCACACACATACTCTGTCACACACATGCACCACACACTCACTCATGCATACAGGATGTTGAAAACGGTTGAAAAAACAAAAATAATTAATAAAAAATATTTTAATGGAATTTACTGTTAAGTTTGTAAGTTGGGAACCCTGACACAGGTATTTTTTTACTTAAAAGGGTTCCCAAATCTTACACATTGTAATGGATTGTTGTCAAATGAATGAACACTTGTTTTTTTAAATTATAACAGTTCATGAATGAGGTCAATTTGTCTTGTTTTCATTCAACTGCAGATGACCGTGATGATTTATGGAGGCATTAAAGCAAGTGTGCTACATTTCGTAAGTGTATCTTTGTCCAGAAATTTATTGTAAAGATAAGGACCAAAATAACCGTTTTGATGTTTTTCCGGAGGGGATTTGTTAAATTAGTGCACCTATGTAAATAATAAGATCTACTATTGCTATAATATTTTCCCTTTTTCGTTTGAAATTTGTTTATTTTTTTATTTTTTGTGATGGAAAGTTTCGTGATACTAGGTCAAAAATAAGAAATTTACTTACAGGTTATGTATTCATCTTTGTCTTGAGTTTGGTGGGATACAACCAGTTAGAAGCAAGGAGCTTGCTGTCGCTGCAAGTGTAATAAAACGGAAATGTTAGAGATATCGGGACTGCGAGTGCTCGAAAAGCTGTCACAATTGCCGCGAGCACGTATAATCTTACTTACCATTCACGCGCATATTGCATGGTCGCATCATATAAATACATAAATGTATGTTGGAGACAAAATACTTGACATTTTTGTATGCAATGTCTCTATATATTTGAGCAGTATTGGTCTAGGCGCTTGAGCGTGCGCCTCATGACTCTGACTTGATCTGACCTTGGTCGTGCGTTCACGGCTGTGAACCAATTGACTTGCTCGCTCGCATGGTGAAGGAAGATATCGAGGGGAAACCATCATAACAGCTCAGATCCAAAAAACAATTAAACATACCACGAAACACATACAGAAATCTGCGGTCAAGACTCAAGGTTTGTAGCGCCACTTTCTTTTTTCTCGATATCTTTTGACCTTGATATTTCAACATCAAGTTGTAAGATCTCAAACGCCATCACTGAATTTGAAATCTAAGTGTTAAATGGTTTCTAGAGTGTATTTAATTAATTAATTCAAACAACTTTCAAGCATATAATAACAAAATACACGTAACAATGTTAACAAAACTTTGGCGAGCCACGGACCGACTTTACAATTGATATTCATGTTAGTAACGAGTTGAGTTGAATTTGCTAGAATATTATTTTGGACCGAACATTAAGTCAGAAGTTATTTATGGTGAGTTAACTACGAGCCTAAATAAATAACGGTTCGTAATTAGAGTTCCAAAAATCTTACATTCATATACATTTGTATTTTTCATTCAGTGCATTTGTAATATTAATCCAATATTTACATTAAACACAATATTGAATTATATTAATTTAACTTCCTTCAGTACCGTTTATCGGCTAAAGGCTTAATCCAGCTTTTTCCAAATATCTCTACTCAAGGCTTTCTTTCTCCATTCTCTTCCCGCTAACGTTTTTATCTCTTCTATCAACCTTTTTTTAAATCACATGTATAATTGAAAAATTATAAACAAAATTAAGATATTGCAAACGGTCAAACATTGTGATGGAACCTGTGTAGAATTAACATCGATTAATAATACATACATATATATTACATTATAATACATATATAATACATACATTACATGTAAAAATTAATTGCGTTTGTGACTTTCAAAAAAACATTAAAAATTTCGACGCAAAGTTTTCTGTTTACTCAAGTCCTGATGAAATTTAACATTCATTTCGAAACAGTTTAAATGGAATTAAAAGCAAACATCCAACAGTTGAATAAACCAAAATTAATTGTAGGTCATGAAACATAACTGACTAAATATAGAGTACCTATCTCTATCGTATTAAGAACCTAACAAGCTTCAAAGTTACATATGTTTTTGCGTCTAGTATGTATGTTTGTTGTACACTTAAAGAGTTTATATGCTTACTAACATCAAACAGTTTTTTCAATCAAAACTAGCACAGCATACATTTGCTTTAAACAAAACAAAAACGCTTTAGTTTGAGTTTAGCTAGTTACAATGTCACACATATACCCAGAACGCACCATAAGCTATAATGCAATCACTACAATGAATGCTTAGTTTTATTATTCTATCATGTACCACGAATGCTTAGTTATCATGTAAGGGTTTTTAGCTGTAAGAATAGAATTATATTAAAGCCAGTCTAATATCGACCACTGTAGTAATAGGGTCTTGCATCGACCACCTTAGAATTAGAGTCTAACATCGACTATAGTTAAGAATACTAAGTGTAATTACTTGTAATTTCTTATTTATATAAATAACTTGCATGAAATTGGATTAAACGGTCACCTTACTTTATATGCAGATGATACGTGTTTATTTTACTTTGGCAGTTCAATCAAAGATATCTTCAGCAGAGCCCAAGAAGACCTTAATCTACTCTTCACTTGGTTTCAATATAACTTACTCACTGTCAACGCGTCGAAATCATGCTACATTATATTTAAATCTAAAAATAAAAAAGTTTTACCTCATGATCCATTAAAAATAAATAACACGGTCATAGAAGAAAAAAGTACAGAAAAATATCTCGTTCTTAGAATGGATAGCGGTTTGACGTGGAATACACAAATTGAGCACATCAGATCTAAGCTCTGTTCACTTATGGGATCACTTCGACACATTGCTCGGTGTATCCCACGTCAGGTACGTTACACCATCTACAACTCGTTGGTCAAGCCACATCTACTTTATTTAATTGAAGTATGGGGCAGCGCCGCTAAAACTAAATTAATAAATATTCAAGTATTACAAAATAAAATTATAAAAATACTGTTCCACTATAATTATCTTGCACCTACCATAAATATATATCGAGACACAAACATAATGAATCTAAAACAACTTTATATTTATCACACATGTATTCTTGTAAAAAAATTTATAACAAGTTCTCTCCACACTAGTTTAGCTTTTCTCCAAACCGCCACGTGTACGAAGTATGCGTCGAACGAGTTATCTTGCATTACCTAAAGTACGTACGAACTACGGCAAAAAAATGTTTACCTACGAAGGCGCACAGCTGTATAATAAACTACCCACAGATATAAAAAATATTACTTCTATTAATTCATTCAAATCGAAGCTAAGTGAATATGTTAAAGAAAATTACTTTTAAATTCATTTCTTATTACTTACTTTTAATTCATATTTCTTTGTTTACTTTTATTTTTTAAATTTATTGCATGTACGGCTATATTTTATTGTGATTATTTTAAGAACGACTACAATGTTACGTTATGTAGAGTATTATTCTCATGTAAGTGACATCTTTTGTCTTTTTTGAGAAATAAAGTCTTTAAACCTAAACCTAAACCTAATTACTTAATAAAGTTTTCCTTTTTAAAAAACCTTTAAATACCGTCGCGATTTGACTAACTAGTGAATAAAAGGGTTTTATTATTATTATTATTTTAGTGTGTATATTCGATAATTTTATTCTATCTACTTGGTGCATAATTTACGTGTTTTCACAGTCTGAGAATAGTTAGGACTTGAAAGGTAGGTTAATTCACGCCCATAATAATAGTAAACTGGATAGCTCCGTAATGTACAGAAAAACTAGTATTGGTAGCAACAACTTCTGGTATTTTGGATTTAAAAAAAACAGTTATATATTTTTTTCAAAATCCAACAACAGTAAAATACTGCAATAACGCCGTTTGATCTGAATTGTGATCTCAAATTTGTTTTATTCCATGTGATAACTAATACGAACGGAAGTGCTGTCACATCCGGAGCATAACGATGTGTCAGATACGTCACGCTTGGCACAGACTATAAAATTTTATTCGCCGTGATTCGTGATCATTTATGAATGCTAAGTATATGTCAATATTTTTATTACCTTTCGCTGCCAAATGGTCCTAACATTCTAGTTCAACGTTATGCAAGATTTATGTCGTAACTCCATCCATATTGACATCGTTATTAGCGGGTTTATTAAAAAAAAAATTCAAAAATCATTTAATCATATAGGTAACACATTGTACAGTTGTACACTTAGGATCGTCAAAAAAAATAAATGTATATGAAATAGTATTGTTGTTTTTGTTTTTCTATATATATGAAATGCTTGTGTGTGTGAAAAAAATGGTTATTGGGTAAACTGCGAGCAAAAAAGACAATATTTAATTTAGATTGATTCCTATCAATAAAACAAACAAGACTTTGGGTTAAATTGTAATGAGGAAACTTTGAAACGATTAAATAATAAGAAAATAAATTAAATTATAGTTCTGAAAGTAGAAGGAATAAGGATCTAACGCTCTCTACGCCCTTGACTTGCGAACTGGTAGTAACTTAAATTTACAATTAATTTAACTTTTTTCTGACAATTCATAAGTGTAGATGAATAAAGATATTTTGAGTTTAAGTTTGATCAACCAAAGCAACAATAAAAATCAAAGGTCAATTGACACGATCACAACATTTCGTAATAATCCTAGTCTGACATATGAGAATATAACGAGGAAAGATATGTAAAGAAATAATTATATTTCGTAGATAAGATTCTATAGATTATTAATTATCTATCATGTGTTAACTGATGTTTCATTTTATTTGTTTGTTAGTCGGTGGAAAATACGCTAGTTTTGGTATGTCATTTAAATTTTAGTTCGACGATGTTTTGTTAGAACATTTTGGGTTATTAAAGAAATAGGATTGTTGATTGTTTTCAAGTAAATTAACAAACTCTAAATGTTGTTTCTTAAAATACACATTTGAGTTTCATTTATCATATAATATATTTATTTACTAAATTTTGAACAAATACAAGTCCAGTCATGCGAGACCGGTCACCGGATTTGGTAATTAAATACTAACTAAAATTAATTATACAAAAGTAACTTTAAATTATGTTTGAATTTGAATATTCATGTTGAATATCCTTATCAAACTTGCGTCACCTAGGAAGTAAACATGACAAAACATTTTTAACTGAACCTTTAATTAATTATGTAAAAGAATTTCGTTTATTAATGGGAAGTGGGACTTCCTTGCTATACCCAAGAGGTTATATCAATAATAGATTATAATTAAAATTAGTATGTTAGTTAGTCATATTCATGAATATTACTTAATTATACATTAAAATAATAGCCTGCGTGGGCTCGGTGTGCTCGGGTGCTCGGATGTGATCGGTTTCTTCACGATTTTTTCCTTCGTACGAGAGAGTCACACTCCAGCTACTTACTAGAGTAACACTGCTCTTAAATCGAACTTTAAATCTTAGGATATTTCTGTAACACTATGTCACGGCCGAGAGCGGTTAATTGACATCACAATCACGCCGATCCAATAGAAGGGCATAAAAATAGGTACAAAAAAAAATTCAAATCAAATTGTAAACTTTCTATACTTTTGGCGCGATAGGGAAATTTTTTTACGGAACTTCACGAAGATACGCAGCGTTTTTGTCGAAGAAAAGGGAGAAAGCGGTTGAGACCGATTGAAAGATAGTGAGAATGGCGAATTAACTGTTAGAAATTATATTTTTAAAATTAAAATTTCGTAAAGAGAATTTATGAAATATGTATTAGTATTTTATATTTTATGCAAAATAATTTATTGAAATCTCAAATGACGAATTGTAAATAAAAATTCCACGTGTTTTTATCAACGAAGAAATAAATTATAATTTGTATTAATTTTCGACACTTTTAATATTTTAATGACAATAAAATTCATTAAATTCCTAACATATGGTCTTCCTTTTTCCCTCCCTCTGAAAATGAACAAGACTTAAAATTAGTTTGCCAAAGAAGTTTCACTTGTGTACTTTGTACGGACGCACTTTTTTTCTACAAACGCTGAATAATATTTTTGAAAAGATTTTTATCTTGTTACGCCAAAGAAGTATAGCTTCTAACGCGTGTATATAAGTACACACACATTTTTTAAGACATAGAAATTCTAGAAGCATGCATCCAGTACGTGACATTTATATACCTTCATATGAATTTTAATGATCTGTGACGTTATCTGAATTACGAGACGAGCGATTAAATGAAACCCATTATGTATGACAAGGGCATGAATCTTCGCAATTACACATTCAGTTCATAGCACTTCCAATTTGTGGGCTTATCTCTGACGGCCCGGAATTTACATGACACGTGCTCACAAGGCATTGTAATGAAATTTTCATATAATAAAAATAATTTAAAATATACTAATTTTATCATTAGAGCAAGAGATGGGCTGACGATATAAAGAGAATATGAGGCACAACTTGGACAAGAAGAGCTAACATCAGAAAAGAATGGAAGCAGCTGGAAGAGGCCTATATTACACACACACACACACACAGTTACAGGGTACACAGGACACGCTGATAATCTAAAACTGGTCATATGATGTATTAGATTAAGTTTTATTATGTAACTTAAATAAGTGTTAATATATTATACTGGGTGTCAGCAATAAAGGCTTTATAATAATAATAAAAAATAATGATTTCATCATTATTATGTCCAGTAATGCTTGGATACTCTCAACAACATAAATATTATACCTGATTTTATAATTGTTAGTTTTTGAGAATAGATTTAGGGATTTAAATATTTATTTAATTATTACAGAAATACATACATTATCATTACAGACTATGCTAATACGATATTGTCGAGAAAAAATAAAATAAAGCATGTAATATTAAACACATAATAAACCTACTGTGAATTCACTCTGCGAACATACCAATATGTCGATAGTGTCGGAAGCATTCAGTAGGCGCAACGTCTTTACCCTAAAATTATAAAAAGAGTGGCGAAGAGTTTATTGCCAGTTCTTCTCTTCCGTTCTATGCCCTTGATTTGAGAACTGGCAATAAATGTAAAATTAGAAGAATTTAATGTATATTGCTTTATTGACGTTCATAAGTGTGCATTGTGTTACCTACATGAATAAATGATTTTTGACTTTGACTTTGGATCATCCGAATCCGTTAGAATATGTGGACCTCTTCTGAGCCCTTTTTGTCGGTAGTTTATTTGTCCATCTAGTATAATTGAAAAATCAAATTAACGACTAGTATCTTCTGTTTTAAACTGATTTGACGTTAGTGTTATTAAATTATAAGCTTGTTAACATAATGACAGTGGTAGCTGTCAGTAATAATAAATTACTTTCGACTTTACTATCGACTATCAAGTTTATTTGTAAATATAGTAATATTGACAAAACAAATAAACCAAACAATAATAATAATAATAATAATAATAAATAGCCTTTATTGCTGACACCCATACAATGTAATAACAATAATTATTTAAGTTACATAAAAAAACACTTAATTCTAACACATAAATAAAACTTAGTCTAATGCATCATATGACCCGTTTTTGGTAATCAGCGTGTCCTGTGACACGTAGGCCTCTTCCAGCTGTTTCCATTCTTTTCTGTTATTAGCTCTTCTTGTCCAAGTTGTGCCTCCTATTATCTTAATATCGTCTGCCCATCTCTTGGTCGGTCTTCCTCTTTTCCTTTTTCCATCTCGTGGTTGCCATTCTGTAATTATTTTTGTCCATTTCAACCTGCTATCTCTCGTCATGTGCCCAGTCCAGCGCCATTTCAACTGCCTTATTTTCTTTATAATGTCTTCTACTTTGGTCGTTGATCTGATCTCTTCTGCTCTTTTTCGATGTCTCAGTGTTACACCCACCATGCTTCTTTCCATTCCTCTTTGGCATGTTCTCAACTTTAGAAGATGTTTCTGAGATAAAGCCCAAGTCTCGCAGCCGTATGTAACACATGGTAGGATACATAGATTGAACACCTTTTTCTTAGCTACTATTGGGAAGTCTTTACTTTTAAGTACTTCCTTGAGTGACCAAAATCTCTTCCAGGCGCTAGACACTCTTCTTTCTATCTCAAGATCCATTTGGTCATGAAATGATATTATTTGCCCTAAATATACGTAGTGATCAACATATTCGATAGTATCTCCTCCTATTTGTATCATAATAGTTTCTCTATTTGTCATTATTTTCGTTTTAGATTTGTTCATAGAAAGCCCAACTATCTTGCTTGCTTCTGTCAGCTGTTGCAGCATAGTTTGAAGCGTCTTTGCGTTATCTGAAATGATCACTAAATCGTCTGCGAATCTTAGGTGGTTCAGTTGTCTGCCGTTTATGTTTATGCCGACATTTTCCCATTCCAAATTTCTAAATAAACTCTCCAAAATGGCTGAGAAGAGTTTTGGGGACAAAGGATCGCCCTGTCTCACACCCCTGGCTATAGGAAATTCTTCACCCGTTGTCTCTAGTTTGATATAAGCCGTGCTACTTGTATATATATTTCTAATTATACGTATGTATTTTTTTGGTATACCTTGTTGTATTAAGGCTCTCCAGAGGGAATCGTGCTTTATAGAGTCGAATGCTTTACTGTAGTCTACAAAAGCGATGTATAGTGCTTTTCCGTATTCTTTGAACTTTTGTATTAGCTGTTTTATAACATGTATATGATCTACAGTTGAGAATCCGGATCTGAATCCAGCTTGTTCCATGGGTTGTTGTTCATCCATTACCTTCGTTACTCTTCGCAGGATCATTTTGGAGAAAACTTTATACATGTTGGACATAAGGCTTATAGGTCTATAGTTTTCTATGATGTTCCTGTCACCCTTTTTGTGGAGCAGTGTAATTATGTTCTTCGTCCATTGGGAAGGTATGTATTCCGTTTTTAGTATGGTGTTGAATAGTTCAGTAAGTTTTCTTAGGTTCCCTGGTGCTGCTGATGATACTTTGATCATCTCATTAGTTATGTGATCCGGTCCAGGCGCTTTTCCATTTTTTAGGCTTTTGATAGCATGCTCCGTTTCTGAAAGGAGAAATTTAGGTACCTCTTCTTCGTCTTGTTCAAGATTTACTGAATTCTGTAAAGTATTATCAGTCTCTAGTGAGTAGAGGTTTCTATAGAAGTCTGTTGCAGTTTTCAATATATCTTTTCTTTTCGTCTGTTGTTTGCCTACGTAGTTCTTAATGTTCGGTATCCATTGTTTTGTTTCTACGAGTTCTTTTAGAGCTTTTTTAACTCCTCCTGTCTTGGTTATGTGGTAATTAAGTGCTTCTATTCTTCTTTTGTTCCTTTCTTTCTTAATATTGTTACTAATTTTCTTACTTACTTCTGATATCAATTTTAGATTTTGCTTGTTTTTTCCAAGTTTTAAGAGCTGTTTTCTTTCTTCCATTAGCTTTTGAGTTTCTTTTCCAATTTGTTTCTTGTTAGTTTTTGGGGGATTGCGACTTAGAGTTCCAAGTATTTCATTTACTTCATTGATATATTTTCCTTCTATCTGGTTTTTGACTTCATTGTCAGGGATTTGTTTTACTATCATTAGCTTTGTTTTTGTGTTGTATTTATTTCTACTTTTCTTTGGTTCGATACATTTTATGGTGGCTCTTACTAATCGATGATTAGTGTTGAAGTTGAGTTGATTTAATACACTAACGTCCTGGAAGGGTTTCCTATTGTTGGTTCCGATGTAGTCGATTTCATTTTTGTGGCGTCCGTCCGGTGATATCCATGTCCACTTCTTCGCCGTAACTTTTTTGAAGAAACTGTTCATGAATGCTAAATTATTTTCGAGAGCGAGATTGAGCATTCGTTCTCCATTTTTGCTCCTTGGGCCGAAGCCGAAGTCGCCTATCCAAACAATATTAACTGTTAAAACTGACTAGACTTCGACATTGTTAATTTACGAGCTCTGTAACATATAATTACAATGACACCTGACAGTAGCGCTATTGCTTCGACAGATATTATTCACGATTTAATAATCGCGAATATACTTGTTGTAATACTGATATTAACGACACGTTTAAAAATAAACTAATTACCGATTGATAAAAAGTCAAAGACACATCATATATTTCAATTAGGCCTATTAAAAAGACACTAAAAATCACTCTAGTTGCCCCTTCCAAAAGGTTTCGTTAGTAGTTTCATATGGAGAAGAATGGACAAAAAAAGGTTAAATTTCTTGTACCCTCTGGGTACACCAGGCATCCCATAATTCTATTGTACATTTTCTTCGTGTTTAACGTACAAATAAAAATGATTACACACAGTTACGACTCGTAGCAATTAACCCAATATGTTACATTAAATTAAGCCATTTTGTATACCTGAAATTATAGGCCCTTCAATTTTACCGGCTACCTCAAACACCTGAACCATACTTGAACATAAAATTGCGCATAAAAAGGAATACGATTTTGTTGGTAGCTACGGCGTAGATGTACTACGCATTTTATTTTATTAATTCATGTTTTTAGACGTACCTTCTTATTCAAGATCTTATCTACATACACAACAAAATTTGACAGGAAAACTGCTGTCTCTGATTAGGGCGTCGTAAAGTTATATATGTAATTGTTTCTCAACCCACGTGAGTGCAGGGTTGGCCTAGTGGCTTCAGCGTGCCACTCTCATCCCTGAGGTCGTAGGTTCGATCTCCGGCTGTGCACCAATGGACTTTCTTTCTATGTGCGCATTTAATATTTGCTCGAACAGTGAAGGAAAACATCGTGAGAAAACTGACATGTCTTAGACCCAAGAAGTCAACGGCGTGTGTCAGGCACTGGAGGCTGATCACCTACTTGTCAATTAAATTGAAAAATGATCATGAAACCGATTCAGAAATCTGAGGCCCAGACCTAAAGAGGTTGATTGATTCATTCTTTAGACACTGATTTTATTCTCAACCAACTAGATACATGATTTTGCGCTGATGAAGAGGAAATCGTGAAGCCTATTTTGAGGCTGAAGACAAATCATATATTAAAAATGGTATCGGAAAATTGTATGACCGTTATAATCGTTGTATCGCTCTCGAAGGCAACTATATCGAATAATGAAATCCTTTAAAAAAAGATTTCTTTGTTAGCCTACGAACTTTTCAGCCCACCTGTTATCTCTGGTGCTCATCCAGCGAGGTACACATATTTCCTTGTTTGTTTCATTGATATTTTTCAAAGGCTTCACGCTTATCCGATATAAAGATTTTTTCATTTGAAAGAACTTGAAGATTCAATGGTTTACTTTTCAATTAGGGTCTCGTCAAATTACAAAGTACCTGCCCACTATAGTTGCAGACCTATAGACCTATTTTATTTTGCTTAAGCAATACAACCAGTTCTTTAGATATTATTTCTCTATAAACCCTAGAAGGAATAAGACATTTTAATTTTAATAAGGTAACCTAAAAAGGACTTAGTTTCATCAATTGTAATACTGACAAAGTTTAATTAGGGTTTCAGTAAATTTGGGTTAAAACAGTTGGTTTACATAGTAAACTTGTTAAAACTTAGTAATTTTATTTAACCCGTATTACATATTATACCTATATGTTTATGTCTGGTGAGAAGGTTTATTTGAATATCTTTATATATATAATTCTACTATACGTGTGTATGTCACTAAAGGCAAGTGGCTTGTGTTTTTCCCTTCACCGTTCGAGCGTGGTAAATGCACACATAGACAGAAAGTTCATTGGTAAACAGTCGGGGATCGATCCTACGACCTGAGGGATGGGAGTCATACGCTGAAGGCAGTATGCATCGAGTTATACTACATTTTATAATAAGATGTTTTTTAAAGAAAATGTGCAAATCGTGATAAAAAAAACAAGTAGCACGGCTTCATACGTAATTGGAACGAATTAATCACAATCAAATATATCATCATATCAACAGGGGTTTATTGAAGCGGTACTATTTAACAAAATGTAGGTCGGATTACTTTAGTTAGCTAAAATAAATGAACAATTTTCCCTCACACACGGCCGCAGCTGTGAAAGTAAAGTTGACGTCCGACAGTAGGTACTAACTTTCTGCCACGATTTTTCAAATTAGGCAATTTCTCTGTCCGTATAGGAAGGCATAATATAATACCATCTACCTCATCACTTAAAGATTATAATTTCTTGCGTGTTTCCTTGTCTATTTATATATAAAATCATTTTAATTTCACACTGTTAAAAACTTATATCAAATGGGTGTAAGTTTTGTCATTATACTTTAAGTCCACGTTAGTTATTGTTATTTCCGTTACTTTGTGTTCAGTATGGACCCGTTTTGGGTAAAGGCCTCCTCCTGATTTTTGGACATAATATGTTTGGCATATTAAAGTCATAACGACATCTGAACGAGAGTGAGTGACACGTGCAAACACCTGACCGAATCTTTAATGCTAAAGTGGTTTATATTGAATTAAATTAAATGAAAATGAAAACGAATGAAGTTTGATTTAAACTAGGATTAATTGAATTGCAGGTCGAATTGTATTGTTTTTTTGAAGTCTGTTAAAAAGTGTGTATTTATTTACTTACAAAAGCTTGCCAACGTTTGGCACACTGATACATTGGTACTAAGAAAAATAAAATACAAGATTTAATGCGACACTTGCAGGCAAACATAACAAACACGAAGAGGAAAGAAATACATTGATTCATGAATTATAAAAACTGAAGGAAATTTGCAAAGTGTGATGGGATCAACTATGGATAATCTGACCTAGATCTTTTATAAGAATGCTCAATCTGGATATCAGTGAATTTCGGCCAAAACGCGATGTTCTGAAAGGAGGGACTAATGGGATGATGGAATGCCTGGAGATTTTTTTTGATTTTTTTCTGAAGTTACCATGCCATTGTAACAATGCCCTTAGGTCCAAGTATTATAAAATACTGTTGTTATAAACTAAGTCAGTTAAATTATGGTAATATTATCTACAGTATAATCACAGTATTGTCTCTTTTCCATCTCATCCAATTGTGTTTCTAATTTGACAGAAAGAGACAAATGATTAGTTGTTGAAGAAGAATATGACTGTGTGTGACTTTAGATTGAATGAAAAACTTTTTCGTTTTACAGTAATTTCGTTGTCATTAACTTCTAAGTGAAAGATGATTGCCCTGCTAAGGTGTATTTTAATACATAAATACGAAATTTAACAGTTATTTTGGACGGTTTTCGACCTCCCAAGGAACAAGGTAAAAATCAAACCACTGTATTTCTAAATTATTTAATTACTATGACAATACAATAGTATTTACAATGTTATTTTTGGCAATAACAATACTTATCTATTAGGCAAGAATGGTCACCCTTTATACTAAATATTATAATAAAAGGACAAGGACAAGACTACAGTGCATACAATTTTGTTTATATTTAAGTTATTCCTGGCTGGTTGTAAATTATATATTCGAAAAAATGAGCAACATTACAACTGTCAAATAAGTTAATTGAATAAAAAATTAAATAAATTAATAAGCTTATTGAAAGAAATAAATATTGAGCAATGCATGTTTGTCCCACTTAAATATAAACAAAACAGTGTGACATCGAAGAATAAGATAAGGACGATTTTGATAGGGCTAAAGAGTTTTAAATTATTAAATATTAAGGTATAGGCCTCACAGATTATGATGATAATAAATGGCGGAGTCCGTCGTTCAATCCGTCATCTTTCTATTTGACAGCGTCATATTGCTTTGAAAGAAAAAATGGCGGGCTTTTCATTGCGTAAGCATTTTGCATTTTTTGTCACGAGATTCGTATAAGACAAGGTAAATTGGTCCAAATACTTCATAGCTAATATTAATAATAACAAATAAATGATAGTGATTTCTTTGTTCATTAAATTGACGCATATGTAGCACATGAAATTTATTCAATTAATCACTGAAGTCTCCTATAGTTAATTATGACGTCATACATCTTGATTTTAAAGTAAAACACGCGAATGTTGAACCAATTGCTTTGATGTTTTAACTAATGGAATTATCCATCTATTATTTACACTATCATACGTGACCATGCTGTCAAATTGCCCGATTTCATTTGTACATCTCAAGGGAATTTCCCGATATTGATGTAATGTGTAAGATCGAGAGTGGAAGCGTAAAAGGCGTATTTTATGGAGGCCATATAAAGGGAATTGGTACTGAATCGTTACAAGCTTAGTTACGTTAACCTAAGTATAATCAATGAAGGAATAACTATGCGTGTCTCTTACATGTATCAAGAGGACGATTAAAGGTACTAATGATAATTATGATATATAATAAATTTAGAATAGGGATGATCGATGTTAGAAAAACATCGATATTGACATCGATGTCATAATCGAAAGCCCAACATCGATGATTTTTGAATTAATAATTGACAAAGAAATAAAATACAGTGAAATGGTTCGAAATTTATTAAGAAACAAAAAAAAAATTACATATTCCGATATTGTAAAGTAATTTTGATAAAGAAGAAATTTTTAATTTATTTCTTTGTTGATAAAGAGTAGTGAGAGAAAGAGCGTGCGAGACTACGAAAAACGAACGAAGGGAACGACCTGCCTTGCGATTCTGTAACTCATTTTTCGAACTCTCACAGTAGTTTTCGCAGCGGCGGTCGCGCTCAAATCAGCCACGAAGCAGTCATTTTACGATTTGGCATTCTGATAAACAATAAACTACAAGCTCCCTCCTTCGAAATGTCAGTTACAGAATCGCAAGGCTGGGCGCAAAGAATGGATACGCGTTCAAAATTTTAATAAACGCGATTTGTGGATGCGTTCATAGAAGACATAATTTGTTTCGTAAGTTGCATTGGTCGTGTGGGAGGCCGTGAGCTAACATCGATGATCATCGAGCATCCCCAGTTTAGAATAAAATATAGTTCTGATGCTTAGAATAATTATATAGAATATATAATTGGATATGGAGAAAGATATAAGGACGCTACTCTACTTGAAAGACTTAATAATCTTAAATTTAGAATTTGTTTTATAGAAAAATAAAGCTTCATTTCCACAGTGCATACATAAATTGAATTGGTCCGTTACATTATAATACAATTCTAGACATTAGTAATGGTTAGTCGTCTAGGACTCCTAGGTCTATTGATATTAGTACTAGAACCTCTAACGTGTACTTGTACAGTTGGAATGTCAGCTGAATGCAGACTGCCAGCTCTTGAAGCGCGAGGTGAGGGTACACGCACTCTTAGGTCAACAGTGTGAAGGCTGGCGGCCCTGGATGACCTAGACGTGGTAGGAACGTGGTCTGAGGGTGTGGTTAAGGCTGGAAGGTCTGCAGCGGACCGCGATCTGCGTGGTGGACTTTCTGGTATGAGAGCCATACCGCCCATGCTGCCGACGAAGACGGAGTTCTGGAAAGATGATGGCATGTAAGTTGCCTTATAATAGACAAGAGTTAGATATGCTATCATTGTGTGTGTGACATTTTTTGTATATGTTTTTAAATATTGTGGAACATTTTTTTGTTCTATCATAAATAGTTTTAGCGCATGCGATGAAAGATAATTATTTTATAGGCATTTTTTTACACCTTGGGTCATCAGTGATAATGGAGCATTCAAATGGTGTAAGAATTTTTTAAATCGGTCCAGTACTATTTGAGCCAATTATACTTACATGACCATATAATTGCACTATCCAAAATTATTCTCCACAAGTGATGTCATGGTGAGTATTATATATAAACTGTTTCTAGATTAGTATCTTTACTAAGATATCTAATTAAGAAGAACCCATACTGGGTTCTTCTTAATTCAGTTTGCAGTTTGTTATTTGTTCCGTAATCTATATATATAAAAATGAAACCCGCTTTCCGTTGTCACGGTATAACATGAAAACGGCTTGACCGATTTGTCTGATTCTTCTTTTATAATATTCCTTGAAGTACGAGGATGGTTCTTACGGAGGGAAAAATTAAAAAAAAATGAGTGAAAAAGTCTAAAAACAACACTTTTCTATATTCCCATACAAAATATTCGTAATAATATTTAAAGGCAATTTGAACTTTAATACCATATCATAAAGTTCAAGTGTGGAGGGGTTCCGGGAAGGTAAATTTTTATTTTTTGACATAATGTATTTGTTGTATTATCAACTTTCTCTTTTTTATCTTACTAGCTAGACCGGTGTCCCCAATAGCAGAATAAGTATTAAAAAAAAATAAAGAATCGACTGTTAGGCGGTACGATGTTCGCCAGGCCAGCTAGTAATAAATAATAATAACCATATTTTGTTCCGACAGCTTGTGTTGGTGTTTTGAAATTTTGTCGGAAAATAAATACTTAACAATATTTTAATAATTTAAAACAGCTTTGTCCTTATTGTTTAGTATATATTAGAAGTATTTTATAATAATCGGTAAACATACCTGTCTAGGCCGATGGGAAAGGTAACCACAGGGCTGATAAGCGGAAAAGGCTCCACCGCAGTCGTATGACACACAGCCTCTCGACAGTGATGCTCTATGCTGTTAATTAAGAGAAAATCACGTTATGTACTATGCAATACCACAAAAGGGTTGTAAAGATTAAGAGGTTACGTAAGACCGCAAGCCATAAGTGAAGGTAACTTCCTTACACTAGAAGAATTATGTATTTAGTAAGAAAATCGTATTTTCTAACTATAATAATAATAATTAAACTATGTTTATCTAAGTTAAATATATAGAGGAATCGATTGCACTTCCTCCGACTTAGAAAAGGGAGGATTCTCGCCCACTCTATCCACTTAAGGATTCTAATGTATAGAGCCAATATATAATTTATCAAAATATAAATATAATATTTTATTTATTTTTGCCAGTATCTTCGGAAACTTGCCTAAAGGGTCTCCTTTTAATAATATATTTTAGTTATTATATGTTAAGGTTAGTTATTTATTTCAATGTATATGTGAATTATAACTATTTTAAATTTGATTTTTATTAATTATAACTATATTAATCTTATTTATAAAAATAAAATAAAATATAAATATCTACTATATGGAAACACTTTGATTTCGCGACCCCTCTGTAGATGTAGCTACTTATTATATTTTTTATTTAAACTCGCCAGTTAAAGACGGTTTAGGAGTACAACTTACAAGTGGTGGTACGGTGATAGTGTTTTCGGCGAGAACACAGCTTTGCCGATGTTGTTGTTGAAACTTAGGTTGATATGGTTCTAGCATTCTGAAAATATTCTGTGTATTAAAATATATATTATCTCTTAAAAGCTGACATGCCAATAATTATATTTATGTGCACAAGAATACAGGCAAATAATATTTTGGCTACTATGGCTGATGCACTTGGAGCGTAAATCGTGCAGTGAAGGAAGCACACTTAAGCCGGCCAAATGGCCGAGGGCCAAAAGACTGGTCCAGCTATCTTTGGATCGACAGAGTAGAACGTGCTATAATAGCTGAAAGCTGGTGACTATGGTACAAGACCGGTGGAAGTTTCTTGTTTCGTAGTTAGGTCGAACCAGCGGAGCGAGTAAGAGTATGCGCAAATATATATAATATTGAAGTGAAAACGTCATTAGCATCGTTGTGATTTGAAAGTCGATGAAACGAAAAGGCGACAGTAAAAAGAGACAGACACATAAATTCATTAGATTTAACGTGGGAGAAAATGAGATAGAAATCATTAAACAGTGTATAAACTTTAAATTAGTGTGTATTTGATCATTTTCTGAATTAAAAAAACAGATGTGCAAAAAAATTAAATAAGTGATCAATTGTATTTACATAATCATTGTAGTTTTTATCAAAATTAATAATTGATGTTGAACTTAAATATTTAAATTACATTCGTCTCATTATCTTGAAACAAAACATTTTGTATGTTTCACTTTTATTATTTTTTTTTATTTTTATGTACTTAAACATAGATAAACACATATTAAACTCCGTGAATCTAGTCAGCAGTATTAAGACTAACAAGCGCTCCGATGAATGGAACGTATGAAATGTAAGAAGTGTGAACTCAAAGTAATCTTTATCTAAATTTATAAGCCAAAATGCATTAAGTAAAAGGTGATAATAGAAATTATTATGTATACGATTTCGTGGAATGGATAATAATTAGAAGGTACAATAATGAAATACAACTTCGAACCCTTTTAAGAGAACTTATCAATTGTCAAAAGAAATTGTACGAATTTAACCTATATTGTAAATTTTGCTCAATTTCACAGAATGTCCATTTCAAGCGGTGATCAAAGAGAAACTTTATAAAGCATAGTTTGAATATATTATGATATTTATTATTCATAAAAGAACGGCAAACAAGTTAGCACATCTTTTAAAATAGATTCTTCGGTCTAGGCTGTGTCTTAAAACATATCAAAGAGTTTCAGCAATGATCAATGATTTCAGCAGAATTAAATGCATTGCTTAATTTATTTTGACTATCCGAAATGACCATCCAAATGCATGCATAATTAGTCATACCAGTATTAGCAGAATTTCGCTATAAATTAAATTCTAAATGGTTAAGGTGTCATTGATTGTGGGTAATGTGTGTTAAATGCAAAAATGTCACGTGATCAGCGCAAAGTTTTTCGTAAACGTTTCGAAGCGTCGACTTATAGAAAATATTTATATTAATAATAATAATAAAAGCCCTTTATTCGCTGACCTTTTTAACATACATTGCTATTCTTATAAAACTAATTCTTAAATCTAATTTACATTGCAAAAATAATAAATTTATTCACAACCAATTTGGTCAGGTCTGTCGACATAGGCCTCCAATTGTTTCCACGTTTCTCTATCCTTCTCCATTCTTTTGGTAGATCGTCCTCTCATCTTTTGATTTAACCTCCTCGTTTTCTTTTCCCGTTCCTCGGATACCACTATATTACATCCTCAGTCCATTTTTCTTTTTTAGTTCCTCATCCAGTCCAGTTCCATTTAAGTTTTCTTTTTTTTGTAACACGTAATATAATATAATAATTATATTACGTGTAATGTAATGTATGATATGATATGTACGATACAAATAAGAACTGACCAATTCATATGACTAATAATGTAAAATGTACAATTCCTTCAAATACAAATTTGCGCTCCATGGTAGAATATGCCAACTTACGATTGTACCAACTTACACATTTTTGTACCATATTCTTGCAATAAATTATTATTATTATTATAAAAAGAAGTAGTCCATCGCATAGTCTTATATTTAGCATTATTTTCTATCTATGCCGTTCGGTGCTATATGGTTAGGTTCTTAATAAAGAAAATATTTTATAAAGAATAAATGTGTTTGGACTGTTCTTCAAATAAAATAAAATACCTTTACAATAAAACTGTGTGGTCTGCATTGTCTATTTTTCTTTGACGAATATTGGAATTAAAATTTTTGTTTGTTGTGTTAGGCCAGCGTCAGTCACAGTGATATATCAAAGCGCAAATATAATAAAAGCGAAGCATACTAAAGCGTTTTTTAACAAAATATAAAATATGAATGAGTGTCTTATCTTCGTAATTTTATGTATCTACCATGTACATATTTTAACTTTAGGGGTATTTTTGGTAGCGTTATCTGAACCTTTCAAATAAAGCGAACAAATATGTTCTTTGTTCTGATTAAAAGGCTAGACTTCGCTTAAAAATTTGCTGGAAATATACATACGATAGTTAAACTATTAAGGTTTCTATAGTTATCTATGTGAAGGCAAAATAGTTCAAACTCCAAATTTGCTGAAAAGCCTGGATATTACCAATTGTGTTCTAATTGTATTGCGTAATAATGTAATGTATATTATTATTATTATTAAAAAAAATCCTTTTTTGAGACTGAGGCGCAAACTAGCTGCTGTGGTCTCTGTCAGAATGAACAGCGCTGTGGAACAGTCTGCTCCTCAGCATAATGCTGAGCCAGGGCCAATTACAACCACAGCACACATGTATTACACAATTAAAACGTATACGTTAACTTTTTGATTAGGTATTGTTAATTGTGTTTCTGTGTGTGTGTTTTGTTGGTAATAAATGTTATGTCTATGCTATTCCAGCAAATATCGACGTCGCGTGAAGTGGTGTACAATTATATATACATTAACAGAACTAAGAAAATCGAGAACTACGTACAGCTTATAGACGCACCTGATCTTGCCCCAGCGGTTGAAGAAGAGAGCGATCGCTGCCACCCATAGGAGAAGAACGAATGCTACTATTAACGCTTCTTCAGCGCGAACTACTATCGCGCTGCCGTCTGTGAATAGTAACTCTTTTTTATGCTAAAAACTATGGATCATAAAACAGAAATACTGATTTTTTTTTTTGTATCAAACAACACAAATTCCCTTCTTTCTGTTGCTAAACAGAAAATGGCAGGAGGCACATCTGTTGTTAAGCTCCTTCCACTTGACCGTATTCAACGAATAGCGATCATTGACGACCAGTCTATACGACTTGATCCCTCGGCGTTGAGATGTGAGTCTCTTAGCATCATCTACCTCATTTACCATGGAGAGTGTTCAGAGGAGTTGTTCGGATCAATACCCACAGCTGAGTTTCATCATCGGATGTCGAGACAGATGACGAATTTCCACCCGTATCACCTCGACGTCCGTCATTTCACTTTTTAAAGCACTTTCTGCTAACCACCACAACTATGTGGAAGCAGCTGCCCACTGGAGTATTTCAGAACCAATTCTACTTAGGGTCCTTTAAGAAAAGAGCGTACTAATTCCTAAAAGGCCAGCAAGCCTTGCGATGTTTCTGGCTATGTTATCCACGGGCGGACGGTATCACCTAACATCAGATGAACCTCCTGCCCATTTTGACCACTGTACTATAAAAAAGGCCTAGTATTGCTTACGACATCATCTTAATCTTAAATAAAAATCAAATTATATATATATAATAATTAAAAAAAAGAAAGAGAGATTTATCTCTCTTTCTTTTTTTTAATAGAACAGGGGGCATACGGGTAGGAGGCTCACCTGATGTTAATTGATACCGCCGCCCATGCACACTCTCAATGCCAGAGGGCTCGCGAGTGCGATGCCGGCCTTTTAAGAATTGGTACGCTCTTTTCTTGAAGGACCCTAAGTCGAATTGATTCGGAAATACTCCAGTGGGCAGCTGGATCCACAAAGTGGTGGTACGTGGCAAAAACTGCCTTGAAAAACGCTCAGTTGTGGAACCGCGTACGTCGAGGTGATACGGGTGGAATTTCTCTTTGTTTAAGTATTAATAATTCGATTTTAATTCATTAATAATTTGAGCAGAAATCATGTATATACTGAAATCGGCCACGGCATAAATTCTGTGAAACAATCACTTACTGTATCCACACATGTTCACAGTCGTAATGGTCATGAAACTTTACACAACTTATTACTAAGACCTACCCAATTCTGTAATGGATAAGTTGCCTGTGATTTGCGGCGCTGGATATGTTGTGACTGGCGTGGGATGAAGCCGCAAGATTACCTCCGCCGGGGGCCCACCGGTAGCCCCACTCCATTCTGAAACTTGGGATACATTAGTGACATTCAGTATTTATACCGGCAAATGTGAACTTTGTACAACAAATTAATTAGTTAGTTAACAAGTTAATAAGTTAAGGATCTTAACTTATTCATTTGTTAACTAACTTTTAGTCTTACTATGTATGTGTATAGCGGTGCGCAGCTGATTGGAGAACGTTCTATAACGTGAATATACAATATATATTCTGATTATTATTTATTTATTTACAATTAGTTAACTTAAACATATATATACAAAACAGGTTACTTATTAGGCAATGAGCGGCATGGCTAACAAGCTATTTCTTCCAGGCAACCCTAGTATGGAGGTATAAAAAAACAAACACCAACTAAGGGTAAAGTATGGTATAAAAATAAACAAAAAAAACTTTCATGTAATGGTAACACTAGTAAAACTAACTAAAACTAAACTAAACTAAAATCTAAAAAATAAAATTCATTGATTGGATTAATGAGTCATAATTAATATATGTAAGTAGCTAATTACGAGGCAGAAGAGAAATTCTCAAAATGATGGTTTTTAAAGAAATTGAACGACTGAGCTCATCTGATATCAAAAGGTAAGCAGTTCTAAAACACAGTAAATGAGGAGTGATAGAATTCAGTTTTATGAGTAGGAGTTCCAAAGATATGATTGTCAAGGGAACGAAAATCTTAACTACCTCCAGAAAAGAACATACAATTTTGCTTTAAGTACGGTCAAAAAGAACATTATGGAGAAGTTGTATGTGCCGCAAACGAATGGGTATTAATTTCTGTTTACGAAAAGTGAAACATAACGAACGTTCATTCAATCTAATATGTTTCTAAACGTCGAGGCAATATGAATAATGATGTTATGATGTTGGCCATATTGGTAATTTAGTTAATTATACTAAACAAAGGACGCATCAATCAAAAATGTATGCTTTAGCTAAAAGCGGTTTTATAACAATACCCAGTTTTACCAAGCGTGGTATTTTCGACTGACGTCGAGGTTCGAATCACCGCTGCAACTATAAAAATGAAATCGGATGTGAATGCAAATATTATCAGGAAACTAAAATAAATATAAAATAAATCAGTAGCGTTAACAATTTTAGGCCTGGGCCTCAGATTTCTGTATCTGTTTCATGATCTAATAGGCAAGTAGGTGATCATTCTCCTGTACTTGACACACGCCGCCGACTTCTTTGGGTGTTAGGCAAGCCGGTTTCCTCACGACGTTCTTCACCGTACGAGCGAGTCTTAAATGCGCACATAAAAAAGTCCAATGGTACACAGCCGGGGATCGAACCTACGACCTCATAGATGAAAATTGCACGCTGAAGCCACAAGGTCAATGGTTCTTTACTATTATGAGGAAACTATCTATCCAAAAATGAACGAAATAGGTCAACTGTACCGAGGCCTTCGTGTCTATATAAAATATTAGGGTTTATCCGCTAATTCATAGATATGATATATTGGTATGAAATAAATATAATTAGGATAAAAATTGATCTTAAAATATTAGATCTTTTCGTTAAAAAACAGTAAGCCGTTTACTATTTTATTTATTTATTTACACTTCTTTACCTTATACAAAAACATATATGTATATTAAACATTAAGGCGCTTAATCGGTTTTCTAGTTAGTGTCCATTATCTAAAGAGCAAAGTTTTAGCGATCCGGTATATACGAAGTAATAAAATGTAAATGAAGGGATTGCCAATATAATCAATCACAAACTTTTAAACTTTGTCTCTCAATATCGACAGTTGACAAACATGCATCAATCTTTTAGATATTCGGAATTTATATGACGCCCATGTGATAATTGCTAAGCTTTAAAATTATTGTAAGTTCAGCAGATGCTTTCAAATTCCAGCTATGAAACAATTGATCGGATCATCAACTTTTTCTTGTGGCGAACAAAAACATCGTGAGAAAATTTCTGCCGAAAACTGACGGCGTCTGTTTTATAAAGAAAAGTAATAGTAACATACAAATATCTGTGGTCTGATATATATTTATATATACATAAATTTACGAGCATTACGGTGTACCATTACTTATATGCAGATTTGTCTCTGAAAATGTTTTAAAGATGTGGACCAGAACTTTTAGTCTTTGGGTCGGCTGAATGTAACCTTTCCTTTGAAGTCATTATTAGTATAAGCAATCAGAAAATGGCCCGAAATTATATTATTATGTAATTTCTAATTTACGATTCTTAGAACACCTCTGTACTGATTCTGTATTCAACTTTTCACTAAAATATGCCTTAAGTAACCGTTTACATTTCAATGTGTTTCAGTACAGCTGAAATATATATCTTCATATGATTTGCTGTTACACTAAACGTTAAAATTCTTTGGCAAACTAATTTTTAACTATTGTTCATATTTATACAAATCTAAAACTTTAGATTTCCGAGACTGAGAGGGAGGGAAAAAGGAAGATAATGTTAGGAATTTAATGAATTTAATTGTCATTAAAATATTAAAATTAATACAAATTATAAATTTTATTTTTTAAATTTTATTTCTACGATAATAAAAACACGTCACATTTTAATTTATAATTTTCATTTCATTTGAGATTTCAATAAATAATTTTACTTAAAATATAAAATACTAATATTTCATACACTCTCTTTACGAAATTTTAATTTTAAAAATAGAATTTCTATAAGGTAATTCGGCCTTCTCACTCTCTCTCAATCGCTCTCTCCATTTTCTTCAACAAAAACGCTGCACATTTTCGTGACGTTTTTGTAAAAATTTAAAAGAAGTTTTACTTCAAAAATCAAATTACCTTTGTCAATATTAAAACCTTCCTTACCTGCTGATATTCGAGATGAAAGGGGTTGTGGACGGCGCGTCGTGTCTGTGACGTCTCTTGAAGTATCTAAAAAATTATAACTAAGATGAGAATCTACTAAATGATATTGTTTTATATCATACACTATCTTTATATATATGTCTTCTGTGAGTGTGTATGTCACTGAACTTCTCTCAAACGACTGGACCGATTTTGATGAAATTTTTTGTGTGTGTTCAAGGGGATCTGGGAATGGTTTGGGAATGGTGATTCACAAATCAGCCCGGCAGGTGGCGCTGCAGTCAGTACTTTCATACTTTAATATCCTATAGCTTGAAATATCATGCAGGACAACGTCTGTGGGGTCCACTAGTGTTATATAAGGAGAAAGAAAGCCATGGACAGAGACATATAAAACGTTATAGGAGGCGTTTACCCGTGAAGGGGTAGCGATAAATGGTACTGAAGGAAGAAAATGTTAGGATAACAGTAAAAAATGTATATGTCACCGTAAAATTGTAAACACCGTTAGATTGTAATCTATCTCGCGAGATTGTAAACTGTCAAAAGATTGTGAACCTCAGCGTACTGCTTACAATTTAACGTATTATTATTCGGTAGATTGTAATCTGTCGAAGTGAAACTGTCAAATTGTGAAACGGATCGCACCTCGCGCGCTGATTGGTTGAACAGAATATGCCCCGCGCCACCATATTTGTTTGTTAATTAGTTTGTTGTCGAATGTAAATTGATTGTTTTGATGAATGTAAATTGATGATAGATTACAATCTAACGGTATTTATAATTTTACGTTAACATATATAACAAATCTGAGTTGTATATTCTACTTTTGTAATCATTGGAAATTCAACCGGCTTTTATTACTATATTATTATGTTATTTAACTGAAGTGATAAGTGTGTGTTAAGAAATATTCGGTTATTGATATCCATTAGGAATTAAATAAAACTATAAACTAAAATATTTATTTCATTATGGTAAGGAGTGCTACTAAGTGATTACTTATCTGAGAGAACAATTTTTTTGCAGCTCGCCTAATACTGTAAAGCATCGCTCAACCATTTTTATGTTGCGACCCACGAAAAAGCCAAAAAGTTAAATAGAAAAGTCTTGCGACCCCGTCACTGTAAAATTATAATATGTACATACCGTGCTATTTTTAACGAATCTTTTGTACCTTGTTTGTATTTATTAATTTTCAACAGATTGCGATCCCCTTTTCAAACAAACTCGACACCCCGCTTGAGTAAGGATGCTGTAATGAGTCGAATATCGTCTCCTGCCCTTTTGCCTCTTGTTACATAAAAAAAATACCTATCTTGGCTTGAGTGTGCGACCTTCAACTCTATGGTGGTGCATTTAAATCTGCAGGAGAAGGTTCGGGACTGGGCTTCAAGAAAAGAGCGTGCCTATTCTTAAATAACCGCCAACGCACTTGTGAGCCTTCTGGCTATGTCCATGAGGAATCACTTAACATGAAGTGAGCCTCATGTCCGTTCTTTCTATGTGCTTAATTAACTTGTACGGTGAAGGTTGTCCTTCGTAAGGAAACCGGCATGCCTCCGACCCTAATCAATACCATGTGTCAGGCACAGAAAGCTGACCTACATCTATAAAATAAAATTATCAATGAAACTGATGAAATCTAAGGCAAAAATCGTAAAGGATTATTTTTATTATTATTTAAATTTAGGTTTTACTCAACGCTAAACTGACTGACCTTGAATTTAACTAGAGATAAAGGCATAGTGCAAAATAGGCTTAACAGATTCGCATCCATTATGGTGATTTTCGGAGAAACTTATTAAAATAATGAAAATATGGGAGCTTGAAGTTTATTGTTTATCAGAATGCCAAATCATTAAATGACTGCTTCACGACTGATTTGAGAGCGACCGCCGATGCGAAAACCGCTGTATGAGTTCGAAAAGTGAGTTACCGAATCGCAAGGCAGCCTTAAAAATATTAAATTTTCATGCGCTATATGATAACACTTTGTATTTAATGTTTTAGTATAATTATCAACTCTATAAAGACACTTTGAATTCAATATAAAAACCCCAGATTAAAGAAGAAATATATTTCACAAGACACAATCGCGTCTTTTGTTGTCGCAAGAATTTGATACTAAAATATATTTTTTCACCCATTGTCTTCATACGAAATACAAAGTTTTCGCTACATTTCCTTAGATTAACCATCGTTTTTCCTTTCTATACAGCGTTATCAAGTTACCAAGTCTAATATAACTGGGTTCTTTGACACTGTATTTTTTTTTCACCACCTAATTGTATATAGATGAGTTAATATATTAAACCCAAGGTTGATAGAACAGCAAGGGAAAACGTGAGGTAACCGACATGACTTAGACCCAAATAATACAGCCTGTATAGGAAAACTCCAGCCGAATATTGTAAATATAAACTTCGCGGTAATAGCGTTACTATGGCGATATAGTAGACCCCAATTATATTATTAAATTACTAGCTAACCCGGCAAACGTTATTTTGCCATGTATATTATTTCTAGGAAACATTTTTTTAGTTCAATAAAAAATACTATACTAAAAAATAGGGGTGAAAATAGGGGTTTGAAATATAGATAGTAGCCGATTCTCAGATTTACTGGATATGCATAAAAAAATTCATAAGAATCAGTCGAGCCGTTTCGTAGGAGTATGGGAACGAACATTATGACACGAGAATTTTATATATTTAGAGATTATCTTTATGTGGTAGTCTGGCTGACCAGGATGAAAAGCAAGGGAAACGTCGAGTTTATTTATTGAAGTTTACAACATCATAGATAACACTATATCTACAGTATATGTTAAGCTCTTTTATCACATATGATAATTTTATCAAGCAGAAATTATCAATTTTTATTAAGCAGAAAAAAAAATTACGAGAAAAACAGCGGATTAGGTATGAGATAGGAACTTAGCAATGCTTTCTTTAAAACCAATCGGCCCACTACCGAATATATCCAGCTCCAGATAAGTACTGTTTAATCCATTATATCATAGCCCATGGGCACCCATTTTAATGCGTGCACTGTCGGCCTTTGGAGTGTGCCCTCTTTTTTAACAAGTGGAGGTCGTATCTCCCAGAAAAGATGCCCACCAGAAAATGATTCTACAGTTCGCTAGTTCGCAAAAGAAAGTGTTATTTAAAAGGCACAAAAGTTAATTTCAACCAGAAACCATTTTTGTTTACCTGGGAACCGAGTCTAGGACCTCCGCGGTGTGCATATTGAGCCATAAATGCGGCTAATATAATATCATTTTTATAAAGTTTGAAATATTTCAATGGAATTTATTTTCATATGTAAGACTAAGGTTTCATACTAACGATTCAGTGAATATTTTCGAAATGATGACAGCGAATTATAATGTAAACACAATTCAATTTATCCCTTTGCTGTGTAATCGAATTAAGCATTACGAAAATTTGATTTGATTTTGAGAGGCTGTTAAGGAAATTGAACGATCTATTAGATTAGATAATATCTCCTGCCCTGCGATTCTGTAACTCACTTTTCGAACTCACACAGCGGTTTTCGCAATGGCAGTCTTGAAACAGCCATTTTATGATTTGGCATTCTGATAAACAATAAACTTACAAACTCCCACCTTTTCACCTAAATCGATCAATTTCCTTAACAGCCTCTCAAAATCAAATCAAATTTTCGTAATGCTTACTTCGATTACACAGCAAAGGGATAAATTGAATTGTGTTTACATTATAATTCGCAGAACCTCAAAGTTCCGCCCTACGCGGGGCCATCACGTTTTTATGTATATCTTAATAAGACTGATAAATTTATTAGGCATTATTACTTAAGAAAAATGTAAGTAAATATTAAATTAGAAGCATCCAGTCCATTATAAGTTTAAAAGTTTATAACGAAAAAGCCTTAGAGCAAAGTTTTCCATCATATTACGAGAAATTTAATATCGTTACCGATGACAATCGAGTAATATAAAGCATCAAAAACCGGTTTTCTTTATAATTTAACACATTAAAATGGATTTAAATATTATTTAATTTATGATAATATAAGATATTTTGTGAAGAATTAAAAACTTACCTTTATAAAAAAAATGTTTTCTACGATTTGGGAGGTGAGGTATTATTGGTTAGTTTATTAAATTCAATTAAAAATAGATGTTGCTATATATTTTAAAGTATTTTATTAATTGTTATCCTAGAATTAAGGTATTATAGATTATAAAATTATATTTTACAGTTACATCCGAAAACACCCAAAATTAAATTTTTCTACAATTTTTTTTTTATAGAACAGAGGGCAAACGGGCAGAAGGCTGGCGAGTGCGTTGCCGGCCATTTTTAGAATTGGTACATTGATTTCTTGAAGAACCCTAAGTCGAATAGGTTCGGAAATACTGAAGTGGGCAGCTGGTTTCACATAGCGATGGTGCGCAGCAAAAACTGCCTTGAAAAACGCTCAGTTGTGGAACGTCCGCCGTTCCACAACGAGGTGATACGGGTGGAATTTCGTATTCTGCCTCGACGTCCGATGATGAAACTCAGCTGCAGGTATTATCCGAACCTCTGAATACTATCCATGGTAAATGCGGTGGAAGATACAGATGACCCCACACGCAACGCCAATTTTTCTTAACCTTCATAATTAATTTTTACTATCTCAATATAATATAATACTTGCATAATTTCACAAAACTGTGATTTAATAAAAATTCACAATAGTCCAATTTTACGTTGACATATTACAAGTAAAGAAATAATCCATCGAATATTACTGGGAAGTATGAAATTAAACATTAAAATTTATTGATTTGTATTCGTGATGGATTTTATTTTGGAGCGGGTCAAGGTTGTTAAAAATTAATGGTTTATTTAAAATTGTAAACGATTTAACCTTTGCCTTTCTAACGAATTCATTTCAACTGCTTAAATTAGGACCATTTTTTTCGGCTACAGCACTTAGCCAAAATCAAATATTAAAATGTTAAATACTTTGCTTTTATCTCTTATTATCTCTTAGAAATAACACAGCGTCGTGTTAGAATAAGTCAATGCCAGTATGTGTACATTGTGAAAACAGAATTCCTTTTTACAGCCAGGATTCAAATGCACGCTCTCAACATCAAGAGCCAAACAACTGTTATAATAATAAAATATGGAATAAAACATTTTTACTAATTTTATTTTACCATCATATAAGTTGTTCATAGTTAAATACGCCAAAGGAATTGCATGTTCAAGTTCAAGGTTTATTATAAATCAATGATATTTGCAAATATTAGGGTGGCTTTGTAATAAAATTGTTTGTTCCGAGTTGAATCACTTTCTTGTGCCGTTTTTATTGTATTTTTATCACTTTGCTATATCATAGTTTGTGAGACGAATTGAAAGAGGTTTGTGGTTATGTTCTAAATATCTATGCTTGCCACGTCTTTGATATTTGGGTACCAAGTACCAACTATAATGTCATAGTACATTGTATATATTATAATGTCTGTATCAATTATTATGTCTATGTGTATAATTTAGCCTTCGAATTATTTTAATTCCCTTAATAAATGAGTCTTAAGATATTTAATGGACAATTTGTTTATTTTCTACACACAAATATACAGTATTAACAATATTCTTAAACTAAATAGGTACTAATAATAATAATTAATGATTGAAAATTTAAACAAATTTAAAAAGTTTGGTCTCTGTGGCAGTGTACCATTAAAACTGGGAGTATTTCCTCGCTGTATTACGATACTTATTCGTTGAGCGAGGAAAGCAGCCTTGTGGTCACCGGTACTATTTACCAGGCGCCAACTTAACTACTTCACAAGCATACAAACATACTAAAGAAACTATAGAAAACACAATTTTATAACTACAGAGAAATCAGAGTTGAGGTCTGGATTGAGACAAATCTCGTCTGGCCACAATTAATTTGTCCGTTTCTTAGACTTTGCAAAACTCATTTTTTTCTCATTTTTATTCATTTTGTTTATTGCCACGCATACATTTCGTTACTTTGTGAATAAAAGAAACATAAATACCAATTAGTACTTCACCAGCAATCAAACCCAAAACCTCCAGGCTGTATGCGTAAGCCTTTGGGCGTGGTTCATCAGTTTAAAACCCAGTAATTTACCAGTATTTGCGTAATTGCCCTTCTTCATTTTAATTTCAAAGCCAGAGGGGAATTTCAGTATTATTACGAATTGGAATATTCTTAATGAAATGAATAAACACTATTTGCAATGTAAAAGGGAAATGCTCGCATAAAGCTTTGGCTGTGTCGCATTCAACGTGAGAATACTAATCTGTATAATACGCTAAGAGTATGTAGAGAAAAATAATTTATGGTTTTGAAATGCCGGCAACTTTGTATAGTTTACGTCTCTTCGTATTCTACAAAGTGTACTATGGAGAGTGTTCTGAAGAGTTAGTCCCTCCTGCCTCGTTTCAATACCATACGAGCCGTATTCATTCAAATTTTCATCAGCTGCTGTTTTACATGTGACTTTTTTGCGAACTAGCGAACTGTGGATTCGACTCCCGGTAGGGGTTTTCCCTGGGAGATACGATCTTCAATTGTTTAAAGAAATAGTTTATTCTTCCCTTGCAAGCTGGCAAAGCACCCACTAAAATGAGTGTCTGCGATGGCTGGCCTTTTTGGGCATCTCGTAGGCTAGTTTGGGGCAAATAAGGGAGTAATAACGCGGTCTATAAAATCGAAATATACTAAAAATTTAATTTAAACACTATATAACTAAAACACGATAATAATAGTTTTATTTTTAACAGTTTTCAGTTAAATAACATAAAAATGTTTATTTTTTTAAGAAAAACATGATTGAATACATAAATAAACGAACAAACGAAATTTCGCAAATACCTGTATGCATATTGGTGTAAAAGTACAATTTTGGTAGAAAGCCTATAATCCTTCCACCATCTAAAATATTAAGAGATGCGGATGTCTATAAATCCTACTGTCTGAAGTGACCCAGTTTGAACATTTTTGTGCTTCTTGTTTACTTTTTGTCGGCAAAATATTTTGAATGCAGTATTATACCCAAAAATTTACTTATAGAGTATAACCTATATTGTGATTTATACGAATCATCGTAAAAGTGTTTATTTTATGACTATATTATATTATATCTATAGTAATAATTAAGTTTCATATACTTCTTGAAACATTCATCCATCTTTACGAAATATAAATAAATCAGTGGCCCTACAACCTGTTTAGGTCTTGGCCTCAGATTTCTGAATCTGTTTCATGATCATTTTTTTAAAATCACACGCCGTCGACATTTTGAGTCTAAGACATTTCGGTTTCCTCACGATGTTTTCCTTCACCGTTCGAGCAAATGTTAAATGCGCACATAGAAATAAAGTCCATTGGTGCACAGCCAGGGATCGAACCTACGACCTCAGGTATGAGAGTCGCACGCTGAAGCCACTAGACCAACACTGCTGCTTTACAAAATATACACACACTTAAAATTTTATTTTTTCCAAGGACCTCTTATAGAATGTAGGCCTCCTGCAATTGTTTCCATGTCCCTCTATCTTGAGCACTTTCAATCAAAACAAAAAAGCAGTGATAAAACCCGTGTAAAATGAAAAACAAACCGACTAGAAAATATAATGTTACAAAAGTTTGAATACAGTTTTCATGTTAAAATTCTTACGTTTTAATAAAATTAATTTTTATTTTAAAAACTCGTTGCACATTCAAGTTTTCACACTTTTCTACATTTTTAAGTGGTCTCTCAGCTGGAACTAAAAAGATATGTCGCATTTAGAACATTGCTAAGATTCATAATTTTAATTTAAAGTGTATCTTATATTTTTATAAACGTTGTCTCTAGACGTTAAAGAAAGGTAGTCGAGGGCGGATGAATCATAATTATCCTAATTTTAAAATTTCATAAATCAAGACTTAAATTAATTAAGACATTACTGTTTATTTATACCGAAAAATGCATCTTAACTTAACCCATCAACAAGAGTATTTAACATATTTATCTATAAATAAAATACAGAATTTATCGATAAAACAAATGTCATATTATATATAAGCTGTGTCTAGAACAAATAGACTTCATTTAAAGTGTAAATAGATATCTGAGGTAATTATTTATAACTTATTAATTTATTTCAGATTATAAATATATATATATATATTAGACCAGTGCCGATAATTTTTGAAACCAAAAAAAATTACAGTAGGATGAAACCCATTAGAAAAGCAGGGGAATATGATCAAAATGAAAGGAAAAATAAATTACGGTCGATCTGAGGTCGGGAAGGGGTAGGGGGGGGAGGTTTGAGGGTAAAAAACGGTTTATCTCGATTTCCGGCAAAACTAAAAGTCCTATCGAAGAAAGTTAAAGGGCAAAGTTGTAGTTAATAAAAAGATCTAAAACTTTTGGATTCACACATTTTTCACATAACCTCAAAATTGGTGTGAAAAATTCAAAAAACCAAGTTTTTGGTTTTTTATTTTTATCTTTTACAAAAATTAATTTTTTTAAACGAAATTTGGTGAAAACTTACCTTATTATGTCCCAAATATACTATAATTTATTTGATTAAAAATATTTATTTTTTCACCTTATTTTGAATTAATATCGAAAAAACACCCTAATTTTCAATCGAAAATTCTGACGTCAAAATTTCAGCTTTTTTCAAAAAGTTGGTGTGCTTTCAGTTCGCTGAAATCTCTACTTTCCTATGGTAAAAAAATATATATATATTACCATAGTAAATCTTCTCAGAAAATGCAAAACATCGTATGCAGTAACGCCCAGACACGTCATACCCTTCCCTACATCTCTATGAAATACGAAAATTTTAGCCCATCTAAAGGCTAAAAAATTTTTTTAGGTCACTCAGGTATATATAAGTTATCTTAAAATAGTAATAAATAGGCATCTAATTATAATTTAAAGAAGATTCGTAGAGAAGTAGGGAAGGGGATGACGGGTCTGGGCGTTACTGCGTACGATTTTTTGCATTTTCTGAGAAGATTTACAATTGTAATATATATATTTTTTTTTACCATACGAAAGTAGAGATTTCAACGAACTGAAATCATATCAACTTTTTGAAAAAAGCTGAAATTTTGACGTCAGAATTTTCGATTGAAAATTAGGGTGTTTTTTCGATATTAATTCAAAATAAGGTGAAAAAATAAATATTTTTAATCAAATAAATTACAGTATATTTGGGACATAATAAGGTAAGTTATCACCAAATTTCGTTAAAAAAAAAAGAAATTTGCAAAAGATAAAAATTAAAAACCAAAAACTTGGTTTTTTGAATTTTTCACATAAATTTTGAGGTTATGTGAAAAATGTGTGAATCCAAAAGTTTTAGATCTTTTTATTACCTACAACTTTGCCATTTAACTTTCTTCGATAGGACTTTTAGTTTTGCCGGAAATCGAGATAAACCGTTTTTTATCCTTAAACCTCCCCCCCCTACCCCTTCCCGACCTCAGATCGACCGTAATTTATTTTTCCTTTCATTTTGATCATATTCCCCTGCTTTTCTAATGGGTTTCATCCTACTGTAATTTTTTTCACTTTTTATTTATTTTGAAGGCTATCTGCACTGGTCTATATATAGTTTTACTTAAGTAACAATTTGGGTTAATTTTTTAAAAGGCCGTCAACGCACGTGCGAGCCTTCTGGAATGTGTCCATGTCCCGTTTGCCTCCTATTACTACATAAATAAAAATTAAGTATTTTTTAATTATTAATAAAGAAAAATTTTTTTTTTAATATTATCATGTTCTTTGTGATCAACACGTTTAGGATACCATTGATGCTATGCCTACTACGTGCATCAAGAATTATTTTCCGAATGATGGCATTAAAACCCACGACAAGCCCAATAGCACCCTAAACGTGTTGTTATACTAAATTCAACGCCTACTGAGTAAAACGGGACAGAACGCGTTGGCTATGCTAGAAAAAGTAGCCAGCTGAAATAAATTTTTAGATGAGAGGCACACTCACACATCGTTAAGAAAAGTTCATACATCGTTTGTAGGTTGAGAGCTGTTCAGTTTCACCTCACCGTTATGTAAATAGTTAGGTATTTTTAAGGATAAGGGTAATAATAACTTAATAATGCTTCGGTCAGACTCCTACACAATTACACTTTGAAACCATAACCTGTGAGTAAAAGCATTGTAGTTACTCAATCAAGCCCATAAGGTATTTAGGGCAATATAGTCTACCTAATATTGGCTTAAAAAAAATCATACAAAAACCCTTCCTGACCCCGTAATTTCTAAATCGTCAATCTCAGAGTAGTGCTCTCAAATAGTATTAATTTTGCTAATTCATAACGCCTATAGACCTAAACTAAATTCATCAATTATACTATAAAAATTATTAAGGACTATGAAAAAAGGTCTATGATTCTATTGGTAAATATTTATTAAACTAGATTTAGAACGTATATATTTATATCCATATTAAAAAAAAAACTTAGATTTTTCTTTATTTTCATAACTAGAAATATGTAATTTAAAAAAAATACTTAAAAATTCAAAAGTTACTGAATTTTTACTCTTACACAATTGTTTGAATTTCTGACTTTGCTTAAAACTGCTTTATTGTCAAATAAATCACTTTTTGGACGTTCATAACCCATGACAAGATATTATGTAAATAAGATGGCTTTTATAAAGAACGACAACCTTCTTGAACATTCCTAACGACTTAAGAAATGATGTGAACTGGATGTTGTATGCTGGACTATTTGCTATAATATCCTTTGCTTTATTTATATAAACTGACGACAGTAAAGACATTTTTTTTATTTTCAAACACAATGTGTAATAACGTATTGTTATCGTTTAAGATTGTTAGTGAGTGTATAAAGTTTTCAATCGTGTGTGTATATTCCTACGTATACAAATATATTCATTCTAGCGCGACCTATAATAAAAAAAATATCCTAAAATATGTTACTATTTATAAGCCTAGTTTCATTCAACATGTAGTAGTGTAGTTTAAATGAATTGATCGATATTGTTTCGATGGTAAAACCTTTGAAGGCTGCAACTGATTTTTTGTATGTCTAGTAGAATAAATATAATTAAAAACATCTATCTTGACACACATATTCTTCTTTCAGAAGTGCTATCAACCGTACTAAATACATCTTAAATATGCATATACCAAAGTTCTAAATTTTAATAGAATTAATCAAATTATATATAGAACGAACTAAAATATAAAACACTGAAAAAGAAAACGTAAAGCCTTACAATTCGTATCCCTAATCATAACATCCAATTGAATAAAGTATAAGTTATTCATAAAAAAACACTAAATTATACACTTTATAAAAAATGTCTTCCAAAGCTTTTGGTAATACATTAAACGCCTACGTCGAGGCGCGGAGTCTACGTGTAGGCGTGGTTGTATGATTATAATATAAAACAGTTAAAATACTAAGCTTTTTCTAAACTTTTACACTAAACCCATTCAGAAACGTACTATAAGTCTCAAATAGTTATAAACGTGTATTACATATCTATTTATTTATTAAAGTACACCATCAAATATAATGTATTTTCAGTATAAGTTACAATCTATTTATTATAAAACACGAGACAATTACGGTAAACATAAATTTTACAAAAAAAATCATGCACATCCAAATGAATAGTAAGCGTAATAGGTAATGTAACAAAGAAGAAACCATTCGATGTGTCTTATCCGATATCCACAAATAACTATAAATTAACTATATAATAACTATAAATAATAATGAATAATGTCACTGGCGACCAAAGTACAAGGCAACCAATGTGTAAGTGAAAGTATTATTTAAATTAAATTATGTTTGATATCCACGTCTGGCCTTCACACATTATTATGGAAAGTCTTCGCGTTGGAGATTTAATAAACTATTACTTTACTAAATCTACTTCAAAAGGACTTGAAGAAAAATGATAATTCAAATTCAAATTCAAAAATCATTTAATCATATGGGTAACACATTGTACACTTATGACTTGTCAGTAAAGAAATGCATAATATTAATGCTTCTAATTTTACATTTAGTGCCAGTTCTCAACGGAACGGAAGAGAAGAACTGGCAATAAACTCTCCGCCACTCTTTTTAATCGCCATGTTTGTTTTTTTTTTTTTTAATCATTCAACATTAAAATCGAGCAAACAGTAAACGTACGTATAATATCGAAAATGTGAATGCGATCTTTTTATATATAATTTTTATATAACAGGCTAAGTAAAGTGATAGCCCATAGACACTCACATTGCCAGAAGGCTCGCAAGTACGTTGCCAGCCTTATAAGAATTGGTCGCTCTTTTCTTATATTACCGTAATTTAGTGTAAAATTCTCTTATATATTTTTTAAACTAATTTACGCGATTTAAAATGGATTTGTTAACGTAAAATTGTAAAAACCGTTAGATTGTAATCTATCGGTTATCGGTTATCGGTATTCGGTAGATTGTACTACACTAACTTAGTTATCATTCAAACTTCTTTGGTCAATTACAGATTAATTTTACTTCCCAACAATTTCATATAACTACCGAATAATAATACGTTAAATTGCAAGCAGTATGTTGAGTTGACAATCTTTCGACAGTTTACAATCTCGCGAGATAGATTACAATCTAACGGTTTTTACAATTTTACGGTGACAGATTCAAAAAAGATTCTGTGTGGAGATGTAGTGACTGGTCGTACTTGAATTCCTGTATGCGATGATGTTAGTTATTTCGACTATGTCCACGAAAATGTAAGTGACTGTTCCTCTTTCACCATGCCTCCTGCTAATAGAGGACAAATCTTTGTTTTTAATTTATTTTATTATAATTTATTACTTAAGATGTCATGTGGAACATGGTGTAATGGTTGCAGCTCCTTTAAATTGTGTAAAACCAAAAACTTGGCGATTAAAAAGAGTGGCGGAGGGATTGCCAGTTCTTCTCTTCCGTTCTACGCCCTTGATTTGAGAACTGGCAGTAAATGTAAAATTAGAAGCGTGCATAAGTGTACATTGAGTTACCTATATGAATAAATGATTTGAGTTTGAATTTTGAATTCCTTTTTGTTTATCAAGAATCAAAACCCCGCCGTTGTTGGCCAATTTTATAAATCTAGAATTTAATTAAAAACATACATGAAACAAATGTTTACCCCAAACCGCTAATTATAAAGATACTTTGTTAGATTCTTATTTCTCCCTATAATCCATCAATTGTCCAAGAAATCAATCAATTAGTAATAATAGATACGCACCACTACTTTCTATGAGATCGACGTGGGCGTGGCTTACGATTGATGTCGCGTGTTAATTATTACTGTTTCTATTCCAGGATATAGGAGTATAACATATATACGTCCCGTGGGGCTATTATCTTTTTACATTTTTGCATATGTTTTTATTGTGTTAATAATTTTTCTTTCCTTTTGTGCCTGACATTTCGTCGATATTTGGTTCTACGACCGACACCTATGATTTCTTCAACATAGCAAGACCTTAGGAAAAACCTTTCGTGCACGGCTGAAATTTCAACGCAGTAAATTAAATTTTCATTTACGAAAAATTTAAACCATTTTAAATGTTAATTACTTTCACTCGCCTTGTTTAAACTAAATTCGTAATTTTCATTGTAATTTCGTAATATCTTTTGCTACCCATATTATATAACTTTTTATTAGGACCATCACACACACAACCGATAACTAATTAAATGGGTTTCATTCAATATTTATTTAATATTTACTAATGATATATTTCTAACTCAAAGAGCTAATAACATGTATATCATATATCCCGACAATCACATCTGAATCAAGTTAAATATTTTAAATTCGATAAAAACATCGCTTTATTATTATGTCACCAAAGGTTTCGCTGTCAGTTATTTATCAGCGTCAGAAGGGGAGGCAAATTGATAAACATCAATCATTTTATGCTTAGTCATAATCTTTAAGTAGTATAAGGTTGTCATAAATATTTATTAAAGTTTTGTCATGTAGACTGCGCCTTTAAGGAGTAAACTATTGGAATAGTTTTCTTTGAACTAAAATTGATGGTGGACAAGTTAAATACATAATTTACTAGCAGACCGGCCAAGCGTTGCTGTGGCTAAGGTTTTTGTTATATTAAATAGTAGCAAACTATTCAAGGGAAACGGTAGGAGAACTTATGTGAAAGGTAAATAGGTTATGTGAAACGATGGTACTTTTAACACAGCGCCATCTGTTAGAATTGTATCAAATAATAAACAAATATTTGCAATAAAATAATATTGCGGGTATAAATTGAGATGTAAGCTATCCTATCTTTTAAGTTAGATCAAACTGCACACGGTGTGCAAATTTGATTGATATCGGTTCGGTAGTTTAGGAGTCCATAGCGGACAAACAACGTGACACGTAATTTATATATATTAAGATAAGATATACAACTACTACATATTCTCTTTGGTGGTCTCAGATATAGCAGTTGTTGCGGTACAACGTCTGGGCCTCAAATTACTGTATCTCGTTCATGATCATTTGTCAATCTAATAGGCAAGTAGGTGATCCGACTCCTGTGACTTTTGGGTCAACTTTGGTCTTAGGCAAGCCGGTTTCCTCACGATGTTTTCTTCTAATGCTAATGTTAAATGCGCACAAAGAAAGAAAGAAATAAAAATAAAGTTCATTGGTGCACAGCTGGGGACCGAACGTACGATCTCAGGGATGGGAGTCGCACGCTGAAGCCACTAGGCCAACACTGCTCTTAAAATTGACGGAGGATTGAAGGATTTACAGCAGGTAAATCACTCGAACCGTAGTTATGTTAATAATGTAAATGTTTCCGCTTATATTAAGATTATTTGTGTAAATTATTGAATTTAGGCTTAAATTCTTTAAAAATATAAAATAAACACTAGAATAATAATAAAAAGTATATCATTATATACACTCTACTATTTCAAGGTAAAGTTTCTTAATTTATTTACATAAGTTGGCAATTATAACGATATTCCAAAGGCCGGTAACGCATTTATTTGCCTAAAGCCTGTTATTGCCCGTGTTTTATAAAATAAAATATACCTGTTTGACGTTTCGCGCGAGCTTTTCGTGAATTAAATCGTTTGGAGCGATGAGATTTTCTCGTTTTCATCCATTGGTTTTCATCTGAAAATAATATATTGTATTTTAAATTACAACGAAATGAAAATTTATCGCTTTGTGCAACTTTTAATTTTAAAATACATCGTTTTGGGTTATGTTATTCAAATATGTATTACATTTTTATTTATTTAAAAATATTTTGTTCATATTTCATTTAAACATAAACCAACTGCTGACTCAGCTCACGTGGTTGATCCTAATCTTAACAGCTGATGCAAATACACCAGCAGCTCACAAGAATAATATTATGTATAACGCGTAGGAAATATCTGCGAACCTGGCTTAATGACGTCATACAAACTGGAGAGATAGCAAAAAAATTGAAGATGTAAAAATAAAAAATATTTTATTTGTGTACTTATTTTTATTGATACTCGTACCTACTTGAAATTTACAAATACTTATTATTTACATTATTTAAAATTAAAATTATTTACAAATTTACAGAGAAACAATAAACACTAAAATGCGATTAAAGAATAATACACGTGCGTCGGCGATTGCGTTGGCAACGGTACTGGAATACTGGATAGGCGAAAACGGGGCGGGGTGCGGGGAAGCGCATTCCAGCGAGGTTCGCAGATATTTCCGACGGCTTGTATGTGTGAATAGGTGTAAAAAGAATATAAGATTTGAATATTTTCCTGTCTTATACATTTCTCGCAAAGACTCTTTCAAGCCCTAAATTATCGTGGTGAGCCTGCCCGATAGCTTTGACATAATCTCACCACCTAGAACCTTTGATCCTACCCGTATGGCTCCGTCTGTTACCTTAGGTCTCTTGGTACCGACATCCCGAACTTATATATTCACTATTTATGTCATAAGGTACATCTGTAGGGCTTAGGGATCCGTAGGGTTGTTAGATTCTTAGATCTCACTCATATATTTTGTTATCTCGTGCTTGCTAATACATATACTACATATATCCTAAGACACTCCTCACATTTATAACATATAAATTGAAACACACATTTCACAGTCCACTAGCTTGCAAGCTGTACAATGTAAAACTTGATTAACTTGTAAAAGTTTTACACAATTTATTATTATTTATTTGCAAGGATAAGGTAGAAACTTGTTATGGTGGTACAATCTAATATTGGCATATTCGCCGCACAAAATAGCGTGCAAATTTGTCTTAAAAGGTAGATTTTTACATAGAAGTTACATAGAATGAATCATATCATCGTAGTCAATACTATACGTTGTATTAATACATCATCAAATTAATATTAATATAATATATAAATTATAATGTTCCAATAATAGTATATTAAGTCCAGTTTTAAAAAGTGTAGTAGAAAGATCTTTGAATGCTTTTTGAACGCATATTACGCAACGCAGAACGCAAAATTATTATGAACCTTAATTACCATTCAATTGGTTTTTTCCTATACAATTCCAGATTAATTTTTAGCATAACCAATTTCGATGGATGGGGATGGGGATCCTCGATAGTGGTCCATTCGAGTTGACTTAAACATATTTTTGTTTTTGTGAACGAATAAGGACGTTTCCTTATATTAATACAGGGAAGAGATAAAATTTTGTGCTTCTTAAACAAAGGTTCTTTCTGGATAATTTGCTCCACAAATTGCTCTAATACATATTTTTAGCCTTAAATACCCTATTTACTTCAACTGAAGATGTACAGAATACAAACTTAAGGTAAATATTTCTCAACAACGCGATGCTACGCTAGAGCGTTAAGTTCTAAGTAACAAATTAACCTGTTTATGCAAGCACATTCCAACTAACTAAGGTTCCTTGATAAGTCGACTAAGCCAGTTTATAAACAGTAATTATTACTCGTGTACTATGGTCGTTGGAAGCGTTCTAATTGCGTTGTGTCGCTAGCATTATCCACAGATTATAGCGGACTTAATGTTGTTTGTTGCAAGTAAAACGAATAAAGAATTATGTGAAAGAACAATTTTGTACTTCTTTATATTCTGAGGGTTTTTAAATATTTAAAAGTATGTAATAACCATGATTGATGATAAAGGTAAATAATCTTTCTTTCAAAATATTAAATACATGTTGTACTAGTAAGCAATTTTACAAATGTTCATGGTAGGTATGTGACTAAGAGCGTAACAATTATTAAAAGGCCGGCAACGCATTTGCGAGACCGATGGCATTGACAGTGTCTATGGACTAATCACTTAACATCGTTTAACTTAACCCGTTTTCCTGTTCTTTAAAAATAATGTGCTGTAAGTTGGTTTTGTTAATTGATTTCACATATCGATAATAATCGACTGTCAACTTTCATTAGATAACTTACATGTCAAAAGTCAAACAATTTGTGAGACTCTGGCCAGTTCATTGACCTCAATAGAAACGAGTATCCATTGACAAAAGGATTGGTACTGTCGGGGTATTAAAATATTTTCATTTATTTTCCCGAATTCACGTGCGTTTATCTTATAAAATAAAATCATTACGCTACATCCATTTTAGGTCTGGGCCTCAGATTTCTGTATCTGTTTCATGATCATTTGACAATCTAATAGGCAAGTTCGGATCAGCCTCCTGTGCCTGAATACGCCGTCAACTTTGTGAGTCAAAGACAATTCGGTTTCCTTTCGATGTTTTCCTTCACCGTTCGAGAGAATGTTAAATGCGCACTTAAAAAGAAAATCCATTGGTGCACAGCTGGGTATCGAACCTACGCCCTCAGGAATGAAAGTCGCACGCTAAAGCCATGTAAATCATTTATGGTAATTATTGTGATAAATATCTTAAGGCTAGCTATTAAATGTATCAAATAATTTATTATGAGATAAATTTTGCTTGTGTTGCAAGATGTGCTTCTAATGATTCAACTATGCGAACACTAAACATACATAATTGCGGTATTAAGAGGCTTAGTGCAGTAACGACGAGTAAATAAGATATACAGTTCGACACAACGTCGTTATACTCATTATGATATCATCATCGTGGCTTTGTTTCAAGATTTATTCTGGGTTTGATTTTGAAATGAATGTGTCACATTTGAAGGCAGTGTTAAGGTTTTTGTTATGCGCGTTTTAAATGAAGCGCGTCTTTGTTGCAGTTTAAATGATCTAACTTAATACTGTATGTTTACACACGCACATCGTTTATTCAATTATGAGAAAGATCTTTCAAACACAGAAAAAGTATAATAAAAAGTCCTGTCATTTACACTTTTATCTTTCTTATTGCTACATAAAAAAATGTTACAAATGTATAAAACCAGTGAAGTCATAACTTTTTATGATGTACTTACGCTTTTCATTTCAAAATAGAGGTTAATTACAAGAAAATCAATTGAAGTTCGTGATGTGGCTCAAAGACAAAGGATATGTCATCTTTATGTATTCACTTTTAACCATTACATATGTCGCCATAAGTAGATGATTATTTAATGCTTGCTTTGTTATAAGTACATATATGGCCTGTTAAACCGCCGTTTAAATACAGTTTTAAACTCTTTATAACGAATTTCGAGTATAAAAAAACCAAGAATAAAAAAAAATGTCCATTTCTTTAATTATATATTATAAAAATAAACTTTATTCAACTAGATATTGCGTTATAATAAAACTTTCAATGTATTAAATACCCTTTTTCTATTGTTAATGTCCTTTTTGTCTACAAACATAGAATAAGGCGAAAGATTTTTATCTTGTTACGCCAAAGAAGTATAAATTCTTAAAATTCTTCGCAACTTCTTGTACCTAAGTACACACGCATGTTTTTTTAAATTATTTTATAATAACAACGTCAATTGATTGCAGTGCTTAATTAACTAAAAATAGATAGTTAAATAGACTACGAAAACATTTTGTACGAACAGAGAGACGTACACTGGCCGAATGAATTAATGAAGAGAACCAGAAAAATCCAACGTGTTTGTCTATACTAAACAGCAATACAACTTAAAACCACATTATGGTAGGGATCTGTTGGATGCTATGTATATGTTTCTTTCTAACCGAGGGTTTAACGGTCCACTAATCAGAATGGGCTATAATCTGCAATCTGCTGCAGGGCTCTAACGATCTTGATGATTTCGGACCGCCCATCTGATTAAGGAAGACAAGAGCTGATTAAGATTGATTAAGATCTCATTTAGACGGACACAAGCAAGGACAATGAATTAACTAAATGTATAAAAAGGTTCACGCGTATAACTGTTCGCTGAAATAATTAAATAGTTGAGTTGAACTAGACAGACATTGCGCCACATATGACGATGAATAAATTTTATTGCCTAAGAACGCACTTTGGTCTGAGTAACCAAAGAGCGAAGCTTTTAGAATGGAAATGTTGAATTGCAATTTTCATCTTTCAACAGAATGTTGTATTGAAAAGAAAAATATAACGTAGAACATTTTCACTGTCAAACTGCGCTGTTTAAAATTTTCAACTTCCTAATTTAAGCTAAAATAAATGTACTGAATTGTTTTTACAGCGAAAAAGCTCGCACGTTTAAATAATTACTGAGTTTAAATAACTTTTAAAGTCTGTGTTTCGAATACTTTGAAATTAATTATACAGTTGTTAAATTAACAATACAATACAATTATTGTGTTTTTGATGAATCGCACTTTCAGTGGCGCTACAACGTTTAATTTTGTTCTCCTACGCCTTTTTTTTGTTCGCCTACGTTCTCTTAGGCCGAAGCGGATAGCCTACGGGATCGACCTCCCTGACCCTCTCTGTCTCTTCTTTGATGACCTTCCAGAATCTCTTTCCACGTGCCGTCACCATGCTTGTAACAGTTACTCTCACGTAGCGTTCTTGCCATGTAGCACGCCCAGTAGAGGCCTTCTTTCCACCTCCCATGCTGGGCAAACCTTCAGAGTGTGGAGCACATCATCGACAACGCCAGCCTCACTAAGTTAAACGACTAAGCCAATAATAGACTTCGCATAATATATCTATAATATTTTTTTAAAGACAAATAAGTATTTTCGACATTAAACTTAAATGTAACGTTGTAATATATCAAGTTAACTTGAAACCGCAGTATGCCCGAACTAGATTCGTGACTAGAATCGCTGTCTAGGCATTTAAGTTTTTTGGCAGGAATTTGTTTAAGGCCGTGCCAGCTAACTTTGTAAAGCATTTTGCAGATAGACCTTAATCATAGAAAGCTTCCGAACACATATAATGCTATATAAATTATATCGACTTTGCGCTGTATTATGTTGTAAGTTTAGTTAAGACTACGTTTCAATTTGATTTAATTAAGACCAAAGAATAACCTTGTTTTTTTTTAAAAAAAATTTTATGACCAGTTAGATGTATAGTAAATAAAACACATGTTTTGTTGTGTCGGGTGGAGTGTTTATCCTCACAAGGAGGCTCCAATCAACTTTAGAGTTTGTATATTTATAAGTTCCTTTGCGAACCCTATTTCTCAAGTGATATTAGATGGAGGTTGGAGGTAGTTTAACAGCCGTTATATATCATAAAGCGTTTGATATGAAAAGCTGCTACATTAATATACAACTGACATACATTAAAAAACTTTTGCAATAAGGAAACAACGGTCAGTAAAAGCAAAAGTAACAAACCAGATTTAAATATAATTTTTTAGAAAAATTAGGCAACGTGAACTATGAACTATCATTTCGTTCACAACATTGCCTTTAATATAATATCGTGTTGTACACATACAAAAATACACCTGTCATATATACTCAACATTAGGATCTCCGCCATTTTGGCGATTAAAAAGAGTGGCGGAGAGCTTATTGCCAGTTCTTCTCTTTCGTTCTACGCCCTTGATTTGAGAACTGGCGGTAAATGTAAAGTTAGAAGCATTTAATGTATATTTCTTTTTTGACGTTCAGAAGTGTACATTGTGTTGCCTATATGAATAAATGATGTTTGACTTTGACTTTACTTGTGAGATACGCTGCGCGACCCCATACGATTGGCTATACTAACCTCTTTTAAAACTCTTCTACATTAACATTTCTTAACCATGTGTTATCCTGCTCAATCGTGAAATTGGAATTCTTGTATTTCTTATTATTTTTATTTTGTATTGCATTGTAATTCATGAATCCGTGAGTTTAGCTTTTCCTGTTTTTATTATTATTTTTGTATTATTTCAGATTTAGTTAATATTTCAGAGTTACTTGTAATTTTGTTTTTGTTGATTTGGTTATGCACTTCTTGCACTTTACGCTTAGTATTTATTTTTTAGTTTTTTCCTTACTACGGTTGCCTCGAAGAGATCGCTTGTTTGAGATAAGGCCGCTCGTTGCATCCCTTATAACTTTTATGTTATTCGTTTTTCTTTTAATGTAACGAAGTATAAATAAATAAATGAATTAAATAAATATGTATATTTCCATAACATGTTCATAAAAAGTATATTTCCAACTATCTATATGTTTCTCACATCGTGGGACGTTCTTGTTTACCACTTTATTGCCAAGCCGCATAAAAAAATGTTTTATTTAGCTTATCTAAATAAATGTAATAAACGCTCACAGATTACAAAGCGTATGAGATATTTTATTTATAATACCACGTACGTACCAATAAAAGTCCTAATATTTTAGGAAGCTTTTTTACCTCAATCTTCAACCCTTGGAAAGTTGAGCAATGTAATCTATTCTCAGAGCTTAAATCAGAGAAAATATAATAAATATTTTTTTTTAATTTTGGGTTCAATTTAGTTGTATATTCATGTGACAAGGAACGTCATGCATATCTCGTATCCTTTAAGTTGGAGTTAGAACTTACAGTACAGTAGATAAAAAATTTTTTTTATTAGAACCACAAATCACAGCTATGAATTTTAATATCCTATAAATGACGGGTTTAAGGAAACATCGGTCAAGACTATTTTTTGGTTCTGGTTAAATCTATGGTTGTGTTGGCCTAGTGGCTGCAGCGTGTGACTCTCATACCTTAAGTCGTAGGTTCGATCCCCGGCGCAACAATTGACTTTATGTCTATTCGCGCATTTAACATTCGCTAGGAAAACATCCCAAAAAGTCGACTGTCAAAAGGCGAGTGTCAGGCACTGGTGGCTGATCACATAAACATAACGATAACAGTTAAAGAAATCTGAGGCCCAGACCTAAAAAGGTTGTGGAGCCATTGGTTTATTTTTTTTAAATCTATGCCTAATTAATAATGCCTCAATAATAATTTTACTAATGCCTTAAGTAATCATTAGAATTCGGTACTCTTAATGATAACATTCTCTCTGACTGTAACTTCAAATAGATGGGAAAAGCTTCCTTTCCCTATTTCAACTTTTCAGTAATTAATCGTACTAAATGTCTAATTGTAGATATTTTTGTTTTACAAAGCTCAAAGGCTTTCGGGCTTTCAAAGCTTTGGGCTAATTTGGACACAGACGTTGAAAATTTGGAAATTTGAAATGTAGGCGAATGAAGTATAATAAAAGAAATTATTATAATATAAAATTCACACATTATCTAAACTATATTTGTAATTTTAGTGTATTATATATTTTTATATAGTTGGACGATATCGGACGAAATATACATGTACCATATTTCTTAATGACTCAGGTGATATATTTCTCTAGCGTGCATATACGGGATATGCACGAGAGTACGCGGCTCAACTCCGACCAGAGAAAAACAATTACAGATGAAAACCACTAGCATTTTTCAGTAGTCCAGGGGTCATTTTAAAATTCTACCGAGGCCTCAACACAATACCTATTAATGCATGTAATTTAAATATAAGAGCACTTCTAGCTTTTGTCTCGTTCGCTTACGTTATCTCAGCCGCACATACTCTTTTGGATATTATTATATTAGTCACAATATCAATTAAACCAAATTTTCTAACAAAATCGCCAGCTTTTGTAATATAAAGTTATGTATTGCAACACTTTTAGTCCAAAGGCAGTAATTACGGCAACAATAGCACAGTCGTAACGAGCACAGTTGCCTGCATAACTTTGTAATGAGTGTAATGGCATTGCAATTGGAATTATTCAAAGTTTTTCCTACACTTGTCGAAATTTTCTTTTACTATTCGAAAAATATACCTACTATCCATTATCAGATAGTATATTTTATAATTTATTACCAGCTAACTGCTTACTATTTACAAACGCATAAAGTTATTAAAATAAAAAAAGAGCCAACCTTGAGAAAATTATGTTGGAGACGTCATTGCTGCCAAAAGACATAATTGATTAATATCATTAAGAAAAATTGATGTTCAATACAATCAAGGACTAATTACGGAAAACTTAATATAATGTATCAAGGCGCACAAATATTTAATAAATTGCCATCCAGTTAAAAAAAAAATCTTTTTACAAATTAAAAAACTTTTAAAGGAACAAATAATTACCAAAATACCTATAAAATCTTAAAGTTCAATATAAATTAATTGAATAAATATGTATTTACAAAAAAGTCACTTCTAACATTTAATTATATCTGTAAATGAGCGTCTAAGAAGTTATTACTATTAGTCACACAATGCCTGCCCTGCGATTCTGTAACTCACTTTTCGAACTCACACAGCGGTTTTCGCAACGGCGGTCGCTCTCAAATCAGTCGTGAAGCAGTCATTTTATGATTTGGCATTCTGAAAAGGTGGGAGCTTGTAGTTATATTAATTAATACCACAAAGATGTTATCAAAAAATTTAAGTATATTTTATTCGTATAGGTAAAACAATGTACGCTCTTGATGTTCGAGACAAAAAGAAGTAAATTCATTTAAAAAAAAAAACTATTTATATTAACTCCAGTTCTCAAATCAAGGGCGTCGTACGGACGAGAAGAAATACCTCCAAACCTCCGTATTTATAACAACGCGTTTAGGTTCATAATGGACTTGCCGAGTTTCTGCAGTGCGTCAGGTATGTTTGCCAAAACCTACCTTACCTAAACTGACGGTTTTAATGCCATCATTCGGAAAGTGAATCCTAGATGCATCGTGTTAGGCATAGCACCAATGGTATCCTAAATGTGTTGATCACAAAGAACTCAACCTTAAAACGTTGGATTATGCTGTCCATACTCTACGCTAGGAGGTTTTTTTCATGTAATAAGAGGCAAACGGGCAGAAGGCTCACCTGATTTTATGTGATACCGCGGCCCATGGACACCCACATTGCCAGAAGGCTCGCTAGTGCGTTGCCGGCCTTTTAAGAATTGGTACGCTCTTTTCTTGAAGGGCCTTAAGTCGGATTGGTTCGAATTGGTTGGTTGGTTGAAAATACTTAGTGGGCAGCTATATTAATATGATATATAACCAAAATTATTAAAAAAATGTTTGTAAGAAGCTGCTATTACCCACCACATCTTAAAGCAAATAATAATTAATAAAAATAAATGTAAGATATTAAAAATAGATTCAGAATATACATAATTAAATAGTCAGCTCCAACTATTAACTTGAAGCAATTCTGTTGGTAACAATGTTAGATTATTCCGTTTAAACTCTTCTAAGCTCACACATAATGAGCTGTTTGTGGTTGTTACAAAGGCTGTCAAGGAATCTATTAACAAAACATTATATTATAATAACTTGTTTGTGTACGTTATGCTTGCTTAAATATTATGGCATTAATCTTACCTGAGGAGCGTTTATTTACACATTATCTATAAGAACTGAACTTGAAAAGTTAAAGAATTTCACATCAAAAGATGATTATAGGTAAATTTTATGTAAGTTCGGCTCAATGATACTTTATTTCTCAAAGAATTACATTCACTTAGTGAGAAAATTTAGATTAGGTTAGTTATGTACATCGTGTTATGAAATTATTTAAAATAGCTATATAAAATTAAAATATTAGTTGCTAACAATACGAGTATGTACAATATTTTTCACAAAAATGCGGGTAGGTCGCATCGATGTTACAACAGCCCTGCGATTCTGTAACTCACTTTTCGAACTCACACAGCGGTTTTCGCATCGGCGGTCGCTCTCTAATCAGTCGTGAAGCAGTCATTTTATGATTTGGCATTCTGATAAACAATAAACTACAAGCTCCCACCTTTTCAGAATGCCAAATCATAAAATGACTGCTTCACGACTGATTTGAGAGCGACCGCCGTTGCGAAAACCGCTGTGTGAGTTCGAAAAGTGAGTTACAGAATCGCAGGGCTGTTGTAACATCGATGCGACCTACCCGCATTTTTGTGAAAAATATTGTACATACTCGTATTGTTAGCAACTAATATTTTAATTTTATATAGCTATTTTAAATAATTTCATAACACGATGTACATAACTAACCTAATCTAAATTTTCTCACTAAGTGAATGTAATTCTTTGAGAAATAAAGTATCATTGAGCCGAACTTACATAAAATTTACCTATAATCATCTTTTGATGTGAAATTCTTTAACTTTTCAAGTTCAGTTCTTATAGATAATGTGTAAATAAACGCTCCTCAGGTAAGATTAATGCCATAATATTTAAGCAAGCATAACGTACACAAACAAGTTATTATAATATAATGTTTTGTTAATAGATTCCTTGACAGCCTTTGTAACAACCACAAACAGCTCATTATGTGTGAGCTTAGAAGAGTTTAAACGGAATAATCTAACATTGTTACCAACAGAATTGCTTCAAGTTAATAGTTGGAGCTGACTATTTAATTATGTATATTCTGAATCTATTTTTAATATCTTACATTTATTTTTATTAATTATTATTTGCTTTAAGATGTGGTGGGTAATAGCAGCTTCTTACAAACATTTTTTTAATAATTTTGGTTATATATCATATTAATATAGCTGCCCACTAAGTATTTTCAACCAACCAACCAATTCGAACCAATCCGACTTAAGGCCCTTCAAGAAAAGAGCGTACCAATTCTTAAAAGGCCGGCAACGCACTAGCGAGCCTTCTGGCAATGTGGGTGTCCATGGGCCGCGGTATCACATAAAATCAGGTGAGCCTTCTGCCCGTTTGCCTCTTATTACATGAAAAAAACCTCCTAGCGTAGAGTATGGACAGCATAATCCAACGTTTTAAGGTTGAGTTCTTTGTGATCAACACATTTAGGATACCATTGGTGCTATGCCTAACACGATGCATCTAGGATTCACTTTCCGAATGATGGCATTAAAACCGTCAGTTTAGGTAAGGTAGGTTTTGGCAAACATACCTGACGCACTGCAGAAACTCGGCAAGTCCATTATGAACCTAAACGCGTTGTTATAAATACGGAGGTTTGGAGGTATTTCTTCTCGTCCGTACGACGCCCTTGATTTGAGAACTGGAGTTAATATAAATAGTTTTTTTTTTTAAATGAATTTACTTCTTTTTGTCTCGAACATCAAGAGCGTACATTGTTTTACCTATACGAATAAAATATACTTAAATTTTTTGATAACATCTTTGTGGTATTAATTAATATAAATACAATTTAATCAATATTTATTGCCTTATGTCAACGATGTATATAGTCTCTATCTATATTTGGTCTCTAAGATATCAATTTCAATGTTTAGTACATACCGATTCTTACGGGAAAACCTTCTTAGTAATAGTTAATTCTGATCAGTTAGAATCGTCATAATTTAGTTTATAGGTCAAGAAGAAGATTTAAAAATAATAATTGTATCACGAAGATATAAATCATTCCACTTTCAAATATTAAACCGAATACAGTAAGAATTTATAAACAACAAAATAGATATTGTTAATTCGCTAAAATTAGCTCAGATCAAAGCAACATAACACCAGATAACACTGTGGTTGATTCCATTCCATTAACTGCATGTCTGGAAGTGATCTTTGTTTTGCATTGGGATTTCGAGAACAGACATCCATTGATTTCAGATGGGAAATACAATACTATTTTCGTAAAGTGCGCTCACGTGGAATTGAAGGGATTGAAGATATGATTTTAATAATGATTAGTCTTAATTTAGAATGTTATATATTTATTACATATTATACATAAATGAATTGCTTGTCATTTATCTTGATGAAGCGCGAGTCTGGATTGATTTGGCTTATTTTTATCTTGAAATATTTTTGAATGTTTAGGGAAGGTGCGGTAGAAACATACGACAACGATAATTTAATTTTCCAATAAAACTAGCTGTGAAATCTTATTATAAAAAATCCCTTGGTTGTCAAAGATGAATAGCGTTCAAAAATTAATTTGTTTCATGTCTATAGTAGTAGGTCCCATATCTTTGTTGGTTTTAAAAATAAACTTCAAAGATTTTACATTTGTTTCAAATCTCTGGCCATGATGTGATTTCATAAATTAAGTGTATAACTGTGTTCTGTGTGCGCATTCAATATAATAAAAAATGGTTTCAAGTTTTGACATTTTACACATATGAACCGAAGTCCACCGGGTCCCCGATGACATCTATTTATAAAGAGAGTAAATAGATTACATGTTAATCTGTCATCTATTTTATTTTTTCGATTCTGAGCACCGTGTATCTACATAACAATTTACTTATCGGCTGCATTGTTTTTTATAACAGATATAATATAGATATAACAGAGATATATATAGATTATAATAGATCTTCACGTATAATTATCAAATCAATGTATACAAAATATTGTAAAAACTATTTTAAAACAGTAAGTATTGAGTTTCTTGCCCATTCTTCTCCATAAGAAACTACCTTTTGGAAGGGGCAACTAATGTTTTTTTATATATTTTTAATTTGTGATTTTGACTTTCAAAGACTGATTAGACTTTGACTTTGAATAAGGCTATATTACTATTATTAGGCATATATTACAGATGCCCAATTCTATATCTCTGAATTTTTTTCAATATATATAAATATTATTTAGGCCCAAATTGGAATTTGAACCCAATGCACTTAAACCTACATGACCCAAGGAGAATATATTACTTTCAAGTTTTGCCACTTTACTTTAAGAACCAGTTAATTCCATTTGACGAGGGTTTTCATTATAAGATTCCGCGGTCGGCCGAGAATCCTCGGTATTCCAGACTGTGTGTAAATGACCTCGCTAACAGGCTTTCACTAATAGACCACTACGATACATAAGTGCAAAAAAACTTGATGAAATGTTCCATATTTGCGCTCGTCGCTTAATAGTCCTGTTAACAGATTTACAATAAAACTGTGATAAAAATGATTCGGTGGACATTTCAGCAGCACCATGGGGTCTGTGTTAATTATTTGCTATTATTTATTCCTACATAATTATACTGGGTGGCGCAAAAGTAAGGACCATATTTGGTTCAGCTATAAAAAAAATTAAATTAGAAAACTAGATTTAGGTTTTTTTAAATGTATATTTGTGCCATTAAATTTCGTACCATTAGGATTTAAAGATGATGTCTTTGAAATGGTGACCTCCAGAGTTGATGCACATTTGAGCCCTATTTATGACATTTTGCATAACTTGCCGTAATACTTCCTGCGATATGTTCCTTATTTCTTGATGAATGTTTTCTTTTAGAGCTGCGAGAGTCTGAGGCTTGTTCACATACACTCGAGATTTCAAAACACCCCAAAGAAAGAAGTCTGGACTCGTCAGATCGGGTGATCTTGCAAGCCAAGGCAAATCGCCAAAACGAGAGATAACTAGGCCTGGACAAGCGTCCCTCACTATGTCCATAGTGTCGCGCGCTGTGTGTGCCGTAGCGCCGTCTTGTTGAAACGTAAAATTTAGGAGATTTAAATTAATTTGAAAGTTATATGATATTATATTCATAGATGTATTAAAATCGCAGTCAAATTAGACTAACCCCTATGTCTTATAACTTTTAGACTTTATGTCTTAGAGGCAACTCATCTACGTTTAAAAGAAATATTTTTTCTTACTCCTACTATTTCAACTTTAACAACCAGTAATATCATAAATAAACTGATACCGTGCAAGGGTGTTATTATATGCCAACGTTATCGCTCATATAATTTAGTTAACACGGAACAATAGCGGTTAATTTTAACTTTACATATAAACATTCAGTTAGTAATACCGATAATTGGATATTCTTAAGAATATACATATAACAATATACATATATACGTAGTACTAACACAACAGTGTTCAACTACGTTCCATATTATAATTTTAAGCCCACAATCTAATACGATTGATTTTTTTGTATCTAATATAATTCGTAAATAGAAATTGATTTCCGTTAAAAACGGATAGAATATTTTACACGGTATATATAATCAAATTTGACGACTCATTGGTCTAGTGCTTAGTAGGGTACTAGACCCATAACACAAGCTTCACCAGCTTAGCATGGGACTAGGTCAATTGGTGTGAATTGTCTTAAAAAAAATATATATATAATTAAGGTATATATAATCAAATTTAAAATGTCAGCAATCATACAAGCATCACGCGGTATCAAATAAGACTCTAAAATCAATGAGTTGAAGGCTTATCGATTTATATGAATAAAACATTCCTTTGTGGATCAATGAAGTCATATTATGTATGAAACTTGACGATGTAATAACCGGAAACAATCCTTGTATCTAAGTTTAACCATAAAAAGAATAATCGGTTTTGTTGGATTGTGTTTTTATTAGTGCAAGAACAGACAATTGAAGATATTGTATTGCGTGTTTACATAAACAAAATGATATTTTAATAAAATTGAGAATTTGTTTTAGTATTTTATTGTAAAAACATAAGTCAATCGGTGTTGTTGGATTGTTTTTAGATTAATGCAAGAATAGACAATTGAAGAATATTGTATTTTGTTTTTTCAGAAACAAATATTTTAATAAAATTGAGTTCTTTTAGTATTATATTGTAAAAATACTTGCAATTTTTTAAAATAAATATAGCCTATGCTGAGAGATACTGCAGCATTTTATTTGATAACGACATTTTTAAATCAGTCCAGTAGTTTCTGAGTGTATTTGTTACAAAGATAAAAATACGAAATGTATTCATTCACTCATTATAAAATATTTAAACGAAATGCTACAAGTTACTGAGATTATCACATACTATAAATTAAATTTTTATTTTTTAACCGTATTTAGGAGTTCAATTCTTGTCATAACAGATTTATCTGGATTTATAGGCACTCAAAACTGATCGCCTTGTCTATAAACAGAATTGCCAATGACACAAACGTACAAATGTTGCCTTGCCTCAATACCCTTGACACAAACTTTTCGATTGTTTTATCAAGGATTTATAGACACATATTACTCGATGCTTCATGAAACATACACGTGAAATATTCAAATGCTATCGTATCTATACCAAAATAAGTTTAACGCACTCAGATAATAATTGTTAATAATATCTTGTAGGAAGGTAGGAGGTTCATATTGATAGGAAATTGGTAGTCTACTTATAATAGACGTATACGGCTCATTTGGGAAGTATACTCAACAAAATATTGACTAGATCTGAATATTATATACACGACAAAGGTCACCGCGGACCTCGCGTGACTACAAATATCATTTCAGTCAATACTTGGACATATTTGTAATTAAGCTCGAAGTTTCACAATAGTATTTATTACAATAAATTAAAACCATTAAATATGTTTCAGATTATTTAGGCTTTCTGTTGTATTTAATCCATAAAAAATCACCGGATAAACGTAATCTATTTTTTGTGAAGTTTTACAAATGCTCCGTAATAAATGCATTTATGGGCATTTTAATGTAATAAAAAACTTTGTTTTTCAGGTGGTAGTACAAATCTAATTTAATTCTAACGATTAAATATATATATATATATCTATTTTTCTCATAAAAGTATTTCAAAATTACCTTGATTTCGATCATGTTCAGTTTCTTTTTTCAAAAACTTCATAAACTCAACACTCATCTTAAAAATTCTACGGAAAGTTTCAAAACATTCCAAAATTTAAAAAAAGAACAAACGAAATCGTAGACACTGAAAAGTTGGAGGAGAGTTTTTCTGTCTCCGTGCTATTTAGTTCTCCGCGCCGAGCAACGCGACGTGCGTCTACGCGCGCCTACGTCGTAGCACTGAAGTTACAAGCGAAGCCTGCAGTCGGCGTAAAACAGCAAGAATTATTTCCCTAAGACGCGATTTACCATACACATTTGCACTAAGTTCAATACATGGATGGTAATAATAAGTCTGAAAAAAATAGATGAATAATAAAAATGAATATATTTTTTATAAGATTCCATTTAAATTTTAATAGCAAAAACAACATTAACTACGATTGTTTTGATTAAATCGTGAATTAATAAATCTTTATATAACAGTGGGCAAACGCGCAAAATGCTCACCTGATGATAATTGATGGACCCTCACATTGCTAGAAGGTTATTATTATCATATTTTATCTTTAATCGACTAATTATAACTATATAAATATAAACTATTTTCTCTTTGACTAGTTAAAAAGCAATAAACCTAAGGTAGTTTTTTTTATTAATTTGTATGGAAAAGAAATATATGAAAAAAGGTACCATAAGGTACAATATGTCCTCAGAGTATAGATAGTACTGCGTGATTAAACAACCAGATTTTTAAAATACGATTTTTCACATGTGTCAAATGAATTGCCATATACAACAAAATTCAACATTTCACCCAGATTATTTTTTTACTCTACTAAAGGAATTTCTGAGATCCTAATGAAAGATCTTCATATGCCGCTATTCCTATCAGAAGTACTTATCTTTTTATATTTTATGCGATCTTTCGTATTAAGACAACTAATATTTCATTTATACCAAACTTAAACCGTTTTCTATTAATAATTATTATAATTTAGTTCAATAAAATAACTCAGATCCATAATACTTAGTAAGTACAACTTAAAGACAAATTTTAGTACCAATATCAACAACAAATAAAAATAAATAAATATACAGCGTACGCACAAAATAAATCGTAACATATAAACGCTAATAACATTCGTATGGTACGAATGGGCAGGGTGTATCTTATACCCTCTTGCCCTCATATAATTAAATGAAGCCACTTGCAAACATCTGTTGTACATTTAGATATGTGAAACTATCAGATAACAATGCGGATTTCATCAAGAGATTGAGTGAAAAACAGTGGCGCTACAACCTCTTTAGTTCTGGGCCTCAGATTTCTGTTCATGATTTGTCAATCTAATAGGCTTGCCTAGTTATCAGCTTGCTGTGCCTTACAAACGCCGTCCACTCTTTGGGTCTAAGGCAAGCCGATTTTCTCACGTTCTTTCCTTCACCGTTCGAGCTAATGTTGCACACATGGAAAGAAAGTTAATTGGGGCACAGCCGGGGGTCGAACTGACGACCTCAGGGGTGAGAGTTGCACGCTGAAGCCACTAGGCCAACACTGCTCGTGTCAATTTATATTTTCATACATGTCATTTGAAGTCCTTGCGTTTTCATAATTTCTTTAAAAGCACTTAGGGGCTTTAATAGCCTTTACAGTTGATATTAAATAAAAATGTTTTGTGCCCTCTGTAAGCTTAGATCTCTTATCCTGATTCTAAACGAACGCAGCCGCGCGTGCTGTAGCCAGTAAAACCATAAAAAGTTTATAGTATCTTTATTTAATCCACTTATAATTATTCTGTTATGGGAACGCGGTTAATGTAGTGTTTCAGTATTATAGTATCCAATGTATAATTCATTTTTCTAGGAAAACCATACAGCTTAAATATAATACAAAATCATTTTTAAATCAATACGCCATAGATTGCATGCATTGCAGAGAAATGCATAGTAGCCTTTCAGGCAGAGCTGTGGCCGAGAAGCTTCGCAGCATGGGCGTGGCAAATCTCGCCTTTCCTAAAACGGGACTTTATTTGCTAAATTTTACAGATATAACAATAATATGAGGGAGAATGCGTGTAGGGTGTGAGTATGTATGTGTGCGTGTAATTGAAGCCTGTTTGTTAAAATCGGCTTGATTTATCGGCAGTAATAAAAATGAAAATGATTACAAATAGCAGTAAAGATTACCTAGGTTTAAATTATAAATGTCCCAGAAATGCGTGGATATCTCAAAATCTATTAAACACGTTCTAGTGTAACTTTATCTGTTAACTAAGTTATATAGTATGGTATGATATGTATAGGTCATGACTTTTTAAAGAAATTATATACATATATGTCACCGTAAAATTGTAAAAACCGTTAGATTGTAATCTATCTCGCGAGATTGTAAACTGTCGAAAGATTGTGAACCTCAACGAACTGCTTACAAATTAACGCATTATTATTCGGTAGTTATATGAAATTGTTGGGAAGTAAAATTAATCTGTAATTGACCAAAGAAGTTTGAATGATAACTAAGTTAGTGTAGTACTACAATCTACCGAATAATAATACGTTAAATTGTAAGCAGTACGCTGAGGTTCACAATCTTTCGACAGTTTATAATCTCGCGAGATAGATTACAATCTAACGGTGTTTACAATTTTACGTTAACATATATACACTAAGCAGGTAAAAACTTTCTTGGAAGCTTTCTTCAGCATTTTCTACCGCATTTACCATGGAGAGTGGTCAGAGTAGTTGGAAGTCGGACTAATACCTGCAGCTGAGTTTCATCATCGGACGTCAAGACAGAATACAAAATATCATCCGTATCACCTTGACGTCCGTCGTTCCACAACCACCACTATGTGGAGCTGCCCGCTGAAGTATTTCCGAACCAATTCGACTTAGGGTCCTTCAAGAAAAGAGCGTACCAATTCTCAAAAGGCCGTCAGCGCGCTTGCGAGCTTTCTGGCAGTGCGAGTGTCCATGGGCGGTGGTATCACTTAACATCAGATGAGCCTCTTGCCCGTCTGCCTCTTGTAACATAAAAAAAAGATAGATATAAAAAAATATTTCCATAGTAAGTCTCGTTTCTGAATTACACTAATAGTCCACATTAGTTTAAAGTGCTATTTTTTATATCTTTTAAAATAAAGAGAAAAAAAATTGAATGTAAAATACCAGTGGCGCTACAACCATTTAGGCCTATGCTTCATTTTGTATCACTTTCGAAATCATTTGTTTTTTCTGGAGTCACGAGGCCAACACTGTTTTAAAAATTTGAAAAATCTGTGTCGTGAAAACAGTTAATTATACAACTATGATAATTAGTTAATTTCATTTGAGTATACAAATAAGGTATGCTGCGTCTGTATTAAAGATGATGTATTATTTGACTTTGAAGTCAAAACTTTGTCATCTCATCTACAAGAAAATAGGGTTGCAACATGCGATAAATTTCTTTCATGTCACCGTTGAGAATATCCAAGCAATTACGGAATGCAATCTTTTTGCTCTCCGTCGTTTTGTGACAGACGTAATCGCTTACTTGAAGTTTTGTTTTTCTTGGCTTTTTCCGAGTTATGTAACCTAACATTAGTTCAATTACATATATATATATATATACATATTAGTTAATAATTAGAAGCGTAGAGAAAACGTAAGCAATCATCGCACGCTTGAAGCCAAAATGAGCCCTTTAGTTTTTTACACACTTATAAATTGTAATACAACATTCTTGTTTCGGATATTGTCCAAAAGGGGGACTGCACTTGTATTGAAGTGTCACATAGATTTATGAACCCAAAAGTCAAGTTAGTTTTTGTTACCGTCGCAACCCCACTACACCTAATTTTATGTTAGTCTCTTATATTTTAAACGATTAAAGTCAGTTGTTACCCAGCTTTAAAAAAAGCGTTTCATTTAGCATACAGCTGAACATATCTACAACAAAGGCCCGTAATAAAGTTTTTTTAAATAAAATTTTTAGGTCGATAATATGTAGAATTTTCGTTATTTTTTACAAAGTGGCAGTGATAAGTGTTTCTTTATAAAAAGAGTGTTTTACAACGATAAATAATTGTTTTTTTGTAATATATGATATTATAGTAAGCGAAATATTGTAATATCAAACACAACAAATCAAATCAAAATGTATTTATTCAAAAAAAACACGACATTTCACAGTTACCCACTGAAGTGCAAGAAAATAGAGTACCAATTCTTAAAAGGCCCGTAACGCACTTGTAAGCCCTCTGCGAATGTAAGTGTTCATCCGACGGTATCACTTAACATCAGATGAGCCTTCCGTTGAGCCCATTTTCCCGTTGTTCCATAAAAAAATATATATTTATGAGCAGCTTTTCAGAAATTCAAAGCTTTTAAAATGCCTAAAGTTGTTTAAATATTCCTAAAACACTAAATTAACTGCTTATTCTAAATGTGGAAGACTATATGTGTAATATATATAAAAAAGTATAAATATACAACTTAATTTTATTCAAAGTCGATACGACAGTCGAGCTATCAATACTAATACTTACTATTCCGTTGGCACAATGACCCAAAATGAGTTTTTGCCTCCGAGACAAGAGAATGTCAGAAATGATGTTCTAAGATATGATGTGCTGCTGCTTGCCAGCTGTGCCAGCTCAGATCGCTGGAGTTTCTTCTGACCCTCCAACCTCCTCTTCCTTTTAGTAATTTCATTTCGGCTACCGATTAAGGTATTGGAAAAAAGAAGGGAAGGTCCTTCTTTGATTTTCCCCTATATCATGAATAGCCTATTATAGATCCAGAGTTTCATACTTTTTTGTTAACAGTTTGGATAATAATAATATCCAATATAGGAATAATATAGAATCTTATTTTTAATTATATATTTTATTTTTTCCCGAAGCTCGAACGTTAAGCAAGCAAGTTAACCTATATGAAGGGATCTAAATAACAATAATTTAATAATATAGAAAAAAAAAATTACAATTACGAAAAATGCAAGCTTGTAAAGCGAACGAAATTACACTGAAAATACAATTTGCATAAATTAAGATCCGAAATTGCACAATGTACACTTTAAATTTATTGTAGCAGTATTAAATATATTTAGAAGAACAGTAATAAAAAAAATGACAAGCGTATAATTTGATAGAAATTGATGAAAAAAGCGCTACTGTCTTTAAGTATTTAATAATAATACCAAAACTGTTGAATACAAATTAGCCAGCCTATACTTTAAACAATGTGCTTATTATATGTTATTGTGTGTTGTGTCCTGCTTAGACTAGAGTTGTTTAGAGTCGTTTTTCTTTCTATCTTATTATATAAATACACTTAATTCGATAAAAAACCTTCGTTATTACATACCCAAATCCAAAGCGGGTTGATACATATCATGATACAAAAATTAACTGTGCCCGCAGGCAAATGAAACAAAAGAAAATACAATTTCGTCTGGTTAATGCAAAATAAACAGTACCAAATTAATTTCTCGTTTCAGAATCGATAAAAAGGAGCTTTATTGGGTCATGGAGCGTTTTCAATCCATTTTCTGCACTACTATGTCAGTCATCCAGCCTTGAACTCCACTCAAGAGATTCATCTCTTGATGGCCCCAAGACTTTTAGTAAAAAAAATCCTGACTGTGTGACTACGCGAATTCTAGATGTACTTTTGTTCCCTTAGTCGTATTTGGGAATAACGAAACGAAACGAAATGAAACGATGCGATGTAGAGATCTCATTAAAATAGAACATTTCACTATGACTAAGGAATTTCAAGGTAAAATTAGTACAAGATAGACAACTGATTGATTGATAGAATTTATGTAAACTTGCTAGAATAAGACTTGATAGCACGTAAAGTCAAATAGGACGTGCAATTTCAGCATCAAATACCCAGTGTATGTTAGTTAGACGTTGACAGACAGACAGATATAACATTTATTACTAACGAAACACACACTCAGAAACACACAAAATAATGATAAGAATCAAAAAAGAAAAATAACAAAAAAAATATATGAAAAAAAAAATGAATGCTTATTCATTTTTTTCCATATTTTTTAACATTTTAAGCGTAATGTAATGTGTGCGCGTTGTGGTTGTAACAAGCCCTGGCTCAGCATTATCCTGTGGAGCAGACGTGTTGGAGTGTTCCACAGCTGTGGCCATTCTGCAAGAGAGTTAGTTTTAGTTAGTTTGCGCCTCAGTCGCTAAAAATGAAAAATAATGTGATAACATTAATAGCAGAAAAAAAATAGTAATCTTGGTTCCTTAGAACTTCACACCTACTTCGGACTAATTGATTGTACAGACAAAGATCCGACTACGTATTTTTGGTATATAAATTTGGATTTTTTTTGAATTCATAACTAAATTTCTCAATTTTAATTTAGACAAATATTTTAGATCCGTAAATAAATTAGTTCAGACATTTGCTAAATTGTATTAAACACAGTGGTTTTTGGATACATACAAAAGAAGCCAAATTGCAAAGATAAGTTTGCCAAGTAGATAGTTCACTGCATTCAGGCTTTTGTTATTAATTCTTGACCCACTTAACTTAAAAGTTCATGAAAATATATTTCAGTGAGAAATATTAAATGGCTTGCGACTTCGTTATATACGTAGAAAAAATAGTATTTTTGCACGTATAAATGTGGGTTTTCTACATAAATGCCGCAGGAATTTCAATAAATTTCAATTACTATTTTTTAACGTGATGAAATGCGCTATGCATAGCCGTTGTGCAGTGGAATCTCCGCACAACGGACTTCCGGAATTATTATTGTAAAACTGTAAGATTGTGGCTTAATTTATTCTGTTACGGGTTATTCTTGTAAAATAAAACAAAACTAGCACAGTATGTTTATAAAAAGAATCACACTACAATATCTGAAATATATACAGTAAATCTTAACTTAAATAAATAAAGGTCGGCGCGGCGTCAGAAGGATTTTTGTAGATACCAAACTGATTTTTAAGTAATAATGTTTTCCACATAAACAAATTGTTATTTTACTATCTATACCTAATTAGACACCCAATTTGAAGGCATTTCTCAAAGATAACAACTACATTTCAAATAACTTCACAAAAAAATAAACCCTTAATTAATAACTAAAGAAAACCCATCACAAAGTTATAACAAAAATACAAAATTTCATATAACACAAGGAACAATTTATAACACAAAAGCATCCAATACACGATAATCACCATCCGTGTCTATCGTTTTCCGCTACCCTCAAGATATTTCAAACATTACATTTATAAAATCAAGACTAAAGATAGTTTTTATAAAAATACAAATTTTATTCTTTTATTTTCCTACATACCAATATCCCAAATCAAACACTAACTCAATTAAAGTGCTAACTACCCTAAGTAAACGACGCTGTACAAATTGACAATTGAATTGAACCAATGTTATGATCTTTGATATTCATCTCCATTTTAGTTCAAATTAATTCATTAGTAAATTTTCAATAATATAACGTCTGTCTGCCGCCAATATTTCTGCGCATATGCTTAAAATAGACCCTTTTGTGCTAAGTTTTTTTATATATTTAGCTACATATTTTTTTAACGCCCATACACTCCGACGAGTCTAATTATATCCCCAACCAGGTGTTTTATTGAAACCCGCAAAGAAGCAGAAGCGTGGCCGTCCCAAGCAAACATGTCGTCGTACAGTAGCAGATGAGAGGAATGAAGAGAAACGTCTCAGCAGCTATTATCGATTAATTATAGTAAAAAATGTACTTATGTACACGCGTTATAAGTTATACGGCGTAATAATTTTCTTTGAGAACTTTAGAGGTTTCCCTCTTCGAATTGCATAGGTATTTCTTGTCCATTTAAGTGGTCACTTCCAATCGAAACGACATAATTTGTACTTATCATGATATTTTACAATAAACACTATGTTTTTTATCACATTGTAACGGGTTTTCTCGTTTGAACAGCTTTGCGATTCTGTAACTCACTTTTCGAACTCTCACAGCGGTTTTCGCAGCGGCGGTCGCGCTCAAAGTGAGTTACAGAATCGCAAGGCAGTTACTCTCATATTTTTCCCTAACGCGCCAAAATAAGTATAAGTTCAATATGGTTTTAAGATGATACAGAATATTCTGTAAGCTATTCTTGGAATTCTGAAAATTCCAAACTAAAATATCATTTTTATATAATACTCATTGAAGCCCAATCGATAAGCAATTCCAAGACTATATTAGTTGGTCAATATAAATTTTACTGCATTTTGAGTGTCGTTAAATACGCTGCCATAAACTGTACTCTACTTAAACCAACTCAATAAAATGAGCAGCTTTAACCAACTTCAAAAAACCGGAAGTTTGAATTGGAATTCTTCCAAACTTCCAAGCTTTCAGGATTTAACATTATTAATGTCTTATAACCCCTAGATGGGGCAAAGGGCATCAATAGTGAGTCTCCTTCGCGTTACAAAGATTCTTATTTCACCTCGCTCTTTCCGTCTCTCTTTGCCTCATCTGCAACCGTACGTCACCTGGTTTGCCTGGGACGGCCACGCTTCCGCTTTCTTTGCGGGTTCCAATCAAGCGCCTGCTTGGGAATATGATTGGGATCCCTTCAGAGTGTAAAGCCTATTCATTTCCATTTGTATCACTTGATCTGCTGGCTAATCAGGGTTACTCGGCAGCACTCCCAAAATTGCTCCTTGGAGATCTTCTCGGGCCAGTACAGCGAAGGCAGCGGTTGACGAAGACTTGGGAGTCGGTGCGACATGTCTTTGGTGACCTTCCACGTTTCACACCCATAGCTCAGCACTGTAATCATTTAATGAACGCTAATTATTATTGATCTAATTTAATAATCATAAAAACAGTACCATTACATATAGGAATCCATTCGCAATGCATTGAAAGTATTCAAAGATCATTTCGATACCTCCTAAGTATACTGAGTCATCTAACAAATTTAGGTATTTTGTTTTTTTTATACAAAAGTACATAATAAACCATGATCTTAATGTTAGTGTTATTTTTTTTTAAAAAGACCTATAATTACCGAGATAATTTCACGAATACTAAATCAATTTCAACATCAGTTAAAATCGTACATTGTATACTGATCCAAATAACATTGTATCAGTATTCGCGGGGCGTGAGGAGGGACGCATTGATACAAGTATATTATGGCTCAGTATACGATAAATGACGGCGAGGGCGCGAAATTTTTTTAATTTTCTCAATAATAAGGTGAATAATACTAATGATACAATTAGCAATATCTCACGAATCGGTGATACAATGCAAAACAGGGATGAATATGGTAAGTTACATTGATATACTTTATTTACGTTACATATAGTGTGATTTTGCCATTTTTGTTTGATAATTGTTACACGTTGCTTAGTACGCCGTATACTGATACAACTATATTTACACCTGTTTACAACGAACAAACTTTATAAAGAAGACACTTGATTTATCTGGCTATAATAATGTACTAATTCAATTTTTGATATATTTGTTTTAATTGTGGTATAATATGTGTTTTAAATTTTATAACTTAATATTGGCACGTTAAATATAAAAATATGAATTCTTGTGTTTTTAATTGTTGTTTGTTTTAGAGTCTCCATTGCCACCGGATGAAAATTTTATGGAAGAGGAGCTATCAATACTTGATTATATTGATTAGAATGATAACAAGAAGGTATCGCAGAATATCCCTTCTAATGCTTACATATTATACCTAGATTATATTCTTTGCTCTTCGCCTTGGGTATCGAATGTTGATAACTGAACTCAAAAAGGAGATCGATCGCCATCAGTCATAGAGAACACTCCAGGTAATTCGCCCATCCAGAATAGCATTATAGAAAATTATTGTGATATTACTCCAGTACCATCGCCGTATAATTCTTTTGACTCATCTCCTGTTAATTTCTGACATTAATGACATCACATACTCATCGTCCAATAACGCCAAAAGCGCATTTCCATTGCGAAAAAAGATAAAGAAAGGCTAAGAGTTTTCATAAAAAATCTAAGGATAAGGAGAGGAAATATAAGCTTAATAGAGGATTGGAATATGTCAGTAGAAACGGAAGAGTACATGCTACGAGAATTATGAAAACTTCTTGCCCCTCAACTTGTCGGAAAAAATGCAGTGAGAAATTAACAGAATGTTTTGGATTATTGGACCACCGAAGACAATGGGTTTTTTGGCAAGATATGTTGTAAAAGCTGGAAAAAAAAGAGAAAAAATATTGTCTATACAAAAAGCAGTGAAGGAGATAATATTATTAAGACCACAAAAATATCGGTTTGCAAAACTATGTTCTTGAGAACCCTTTCTATTAGTTTTGATTTTGCTTATACAGATTTAGAAAAGTCCGATAAAGGTAATGGATTTATTAAATCAGATCAGCGTGGTCTTTGGATGAACATATAATCCATCCGATAACGTTCACAGTGTTATAGATCACGTTGAAGCATTTTCTCCTGTAGAGTCACATTACACTCGCCAAAAATCAAGTAAACATTATCTGGAAGGCTTTTTATCCTTCCCAAAACTGTTCATGAATCGAATGGTTTATGGACTACCGTGAGACAATATCTATATATAGGTTTTATAAACCCAAAAAAGATATTTGTGAACAATGTCACATTTATGAAAATAACAAGCAAGTTCTGCAGGCAGATAAAGAAAAGCATGAAGAGCATTTAAAAAAAAAAATCTAGAAAGATGAAAACAAAAGATAAAAAATCAGCGTTACAAAATGATGAAATCCTTACATCAGCATCTGATCTTCAAAAGTGTCTTAATGTATGTACCTCACGGAAGCGTGAGTACTTTTTATTATAAACGGAAACATTATTTGTATAATTTCACGATATTAATTCTGGGATCTCGCCAAGGTGATTGCTTTTGATGGTATCAAGAGACAGCAAAGAGAGGTGCAATTGAAATTTCCAGGTATCATTTTAAGTTTATAGAAGATACGGGTGGTGAAGGTCAAAATAGAAATAGGATTTATTTCTTAATGTATATGTTAGGTAGTTTAAAGTGTAGTATAGCTATTTAGCCATCGCTTTCTAATAGTGGGTCATTCACAAAGTGAAGGCGACAGTATGCACGCTTTAATTGAAAGACAGACAAAGATAAAAAGCTTTATATGCCTGATCAATGATATACAGCTTTTAGATACATACACAGTTATTGAAGTGTCTCAGGATTTAATAAAGGACTTCAAATCAAAGTCAAAACGCGTGAAGTTACAAGCGAAGCCTGCAGTCGGCGTAAAACAGCAAGAATTATTTCCCTAAGACGCGATTTACCATACACATTTGCACTAAGTTCAATACATGGATGGTAATAATAAGTCTGAAAAAAATAGATGAATAATAAAAATGAATATATTTTTTATAAGATTCCATTTAAATTTTAATAGCAAAAACAACATTAACTACGATTGTTTTGATTAAATCGTGAATTAATAAATCTTTATATAACAGTGGGCAAACGCGCAAAATGCTCACCTGATGATAATTGATGGACCCTCACATTGCTAGAAGGTTATTATTATCATATTTTATCTTTAATCGACTAATTATAACTATATAAATATAAACTATTTTCTCTTTGACTAGTTAAAAAGCAATAAACCTAAGGTAGTTTTTTTTATTAATTTGTATGGAAAAGAAATATATGAAAAAAGGTACCATAAGGTACAATATGTCCTCAGAGTATAGATAGTACTGCGTGATTAAACAACCAGATTTTTAAAATACGATTTTTCACATGTGTCAAATGAATTGCCATATACAACAAAATTCAACATTTCACCCAGATTATTTTTTTACTCTACTAAAGGAATTTCTGAGATCCTAATGAAAGATCTTCATATGCCGCTATTCCTATCAGAAGTACTTATCTTTTTATATTTTATGCGATCTTTCGTATTAAGACAACTAATATTTCATTTATACCAAACTTAAACCGTTTTCTATTAATAATTATTATAATTTAGTTCAATAAAATAACTCAGATCCATAATACTTAGTAAGTACAACTTAAAGACAAATTTTAGTACCAATATCAACAACAAATAAAAATAAATAAATATACAGCGTACGCACAAAATAAATCGTAACATATAAACGCTAATAACATTCGTATGGTACGAATGGGCAGGGTGTATCTTATACCCTCTTGCCCTCATATAATTAAATGAAGCCACTTGCAAATATCTGTTGTACATTTAGATATGTGAAACTATCAGATAACAATGCGGATTTCATCAAGAGATTGAGTGAAAAACAGTGGCGCTACAACCTCTTTAGTTCTGGGCCTCAGATTTCTGTTCATGATTTGTCAATCTAATAGGCTTGCCTAGTTATCAGCTTGCTGTGCCTTACAAACGCCGTCCACTCTTTGGGTCTAAGGCAAGCCGATTTTCTCACGTTCTTTCCTTCACCGTTCGAGCTAATGTTGCACACATGGAAAGAAAGTTAATTGGGGCACAGCCGGGGGTCGAACTGACGACCTCAGGGGTGAGAGTTGCACGCTGAAGCCACTAGGCCAACACTGCTCGTGTCAATTTATATTTTCATACATGTCATTTGAAGTCCTTGCGTTTTCATAATTTCTTTAAAAGCACTTAGGGGCTTTAATAGCCTTTACAGTTGATATTAAATAAAAATGTTTTGTGCCCTCTGTAAGCTTAGATCTCTTATCCTGATTCTAAACGAACGCAGCCGCGCGTGCTGTAGCCAGTAAAACCATAAAAAGTTTATAGTATCTTTATTTAATCCACTTATAATTATTCTGTTATGGGAACGCGGTTAATGTAGTGTTTCAGTATTATAGTATCCAATGTATAATTCATTTTTCTAGGAAAACCATACAGCTTAAATATAATACAAAATCATTTTTAAATCAATACGCCATAGATTGCATGCATTGCAGAGAAATGCATAGTAGCCTTTCAGGCAGAGCTGTGGCCGAGAAGCTTCGCAGCATGGGCGTGGCAAATCTCTCCTTTCCTAAAACGGGACTTTATTTGCTAAATTTTACAGATATAACAATAATATGAGGGAGAATGCGTGTAGGGTGTGAGTATGTATGTGTGCGTGTAATTGAAGCCTGTTTGTTAAAATCGGCTTGATTTATCGGCAGTAATAAAAATGAAAATGATTACAAATAGCAGTAAAGATTACCTAGGTTTAAATTATAAATGTCCCAGAAATGCGTGGATATCTCAAAATCTATTAAACACGTTCTAGTGTAACTTTATCTGTTAACTAAGTTATATAGTATGGTATGATATGTATAGGTCATGACTTTTTAAAGAAATTATATACATATATGTCACCGTAAAATTGTAAAAACCGTTAGATTGTAATCTATCTCGCGAGATTGTAAACTGTCGAAAGATTGTGAACCTCAACGAACTGCTTACAAATTAACGCATTATTATTCGGTAGTTATATGAAATTGTTGGGAAGTAAAATTAATCTGTAATTGACCAAAGAAGTTTGAATGATAACTAAGTTAGTGTAGTACTACAATCTACCGAATAATAATACGTTAAATTGTAAGCAGTACGCTGAGGTTCACAATCTTTCGACAGTTTATAATCTCGCGAGATAGATTACAATCTAACGGTGTTTACAATTTTACGTTAACATATATACACTAAGCAGGTAAAAACTTTCTTGGAAGCTTTCTTCAGCATTTTCTACCGCATTTACCATGGAGAGTGGTCAGAGTAGTTGGAAGTCGGACTAATACCTGCAGCTGAGTTTCATCATCGGACGTCAAGACAGAATACAAAATATCATCCGTATCACCTTGACGTCCGTCGTTCCACAACCACCACTATGTGGAGCTGCCCGCTGAAGTATTTCCGAACCAATTCGACTTAGGGTCCTTCAAGAAAAGAGCGTACCAATTCTCAAAAGGCCGTCAGCGCGCTTGCGAGCTTTCTGGCAGTGCGAGTGTCCATGGGCGGTGGTATCACTTAACATCAGATGAGCCTCTTGCCCGTCTGCCTCTTGTAACATAAAAAAAAGATAGATATAAAAAAATATTTCCATAGTAAGTCTCGTTTCTGAATTACACTAATAGTCCACATTAGTTTAAAGTGCTATTTTTTATATCTTTTAAAATAAAGAGAAAAAAAATTGAATGTAAAATACCAGTGGCGCTACAACCATTTAGGCCTATGCTTCATTTTGTATCACTTTCGAAATCATTTGTTTTTTCTGGAGTCACGAGGCCAACACTGTTTTAAAAATTTGAAAAATCTGTGTCGTGAAAACAGTTAATTATACAACTATGATAATTAGTTAATTTCATTTGAGTATACAAATAAGGTATGCTGCGTCTGTATTAAAGATGATGTATTATTTGACTTTGAAGTCAAAACTTTGTCATCTCATCTACAAGAAAATAGGGTTGCAACATGCGATAAATTTCTTTCATGTCACCGTTGAGAATATCCAAGCAATTACGGAATGCAATCTTTTTGCTCTCCGTCGTTTTGTGACAGACGTAATCGCTTACTTGAAGTTTTGTTTTTCTTGGCTTTTTCCGAGTTATGTAACCTAACATTAGTTCAATTACATATATATATATATATACATATTAGTTAATAATTAGAAGCGTAGAGAAAACGTAAGCAATCATCGCACGCTTGAAGCCAAAATGAGCCCTTTAGTTTTTTACACACTTATAAATTGTAATACAACATTCTTGTTTCGGATATTGTCCAAAAGGGGGACTGCACTTGTATTGAAGTGTCACATAGATTTATGAACCCAAAAGTCAAGTTAGTTTTTGTTACCGTCGCAACCCCACTACACCTAATTTTATGTTAGTCTCTTATATTTTAAACGATTAAAGTCAGTTGTTACCCAGCTTTAAAAAAAGCGTTTCATTTAGCATACAGCTGAACATATCTACAACAAAGGCCCGTAATAAAGTTTTTTTAAATAAAATTTTTAGGTCGATAATATGTAGAATTTTCGTTATTTTTTACAAAGTGGCAGTGATAAGTGTTTCTTTATAAAAAGAGTGTTTTACAACGATAAATAATTGTTTTTTTGTAATATATGATATTATAGTAAGCGAAATATTGTAATATCAAACACAACAAATCAAATCAAAATGTATTTATTCAAAAAAAACACGACATTTCACAGTTACCCACTGAAGTGCAAGAAAATAGAGTACCAATTCTTAAAAGGCCCGTAACGCACTTGTAAGCCCTCTGCGAATGTAAGTGTTCATCCGACGGTATCACTTAACATCAGATGAGCCTTCCGTTGAGCCCATTTTCCCGTTGTTCCATAAAAAAATATATATTTATGAGCAGCTTTTCAGAAATTCAAAGCTTTTAAAATGCCTAAAGTTGTTTAAATATTCCTAAAACACTAAATTAACTGCTTATTCTAAATGTGGAAGACTATATGTGTAATATATATATAAATGTATAAATATACAACTTAATTTTATTCAAAGTCGATACGACAGTCGAGCTATCAATACTAATACTTACTATTCCGTTGGCACAATGACCCAAAATGAGTTTTTGCCTCCGAGACAAGAGAATGTCAGAAATGATGTTCTAAGATATGATGTGCTGCTGCTTGCCAGCTGTGCCAGCTCCTCCTCTTCCTTTTAGTAATTTCATTTCGGCTACCGATAAAGGTATTGGAAAAAAGAAGGGAAGGTCCTTCTTTGATTTTCCCCTATATCATGAATAGCCTATTATAGATCCAGAGTTTCATACTTTTTGTTAACAGTTTGGATAATAATAATATCCAATATAGGAATAATATAGAATCTTATTTTTAATTATATATTTTATTTTTTCCCGAAGCTCGAACGTTAAGCAAGCAAGTTAACCTATATGAAGGGATCTAAATAACAATAATTTAATAATATAGAAAAAGAAAATTACAATAACGAAAAATGCAAGCTAGCAAAGCGAACGAAATTACATTGAAAATACAATTTGCATAAATTAAGATCCGAAATTGCATGTACACTTTAAATTTATCGTACCAGTATTAAATATATTTAGAAGAACAGTAATAAAAAAAATTACAAGCGTATAATTTGATAGAAATTGATGAAAAAAGCGCTACTGTCTTTAAGTATTTAATATTAATACCAAAACTGTTAAATACAAATTAGCCAGCCTATACTTTAAAACAATGTGCTAATTATATGTTATTGTGTTTTGTGTCCTGCTTAGACTAGAGTTGTTTAGAGTCGTTTTTCTTTCTTATTATATAAATACACTTAATTCCATAAAAAACCTTCGTTATTACATACCCAAATCCAAAGCGGGTTGATACATATCATGATACAAAAATTAACTGTGCCCGCAGGCAAATGAAACAAAAGAAAATACAATTTCGTCTGGTTAATGCAAAATAAACAGTACCAAATTAATTTCTCGTTTCAGAATCGATAAAAAGGTGCTTTATTGGGTCATGGAGCGTTTTTAATCCATTTTCTTCTGCACTATGTCAGTCCAAGGGTGGATTCAAGAGATGATCTCTTGTTTGCCCCACTTTTAGTAAAAGAAATCCTGACTGTGTGACTACGCGAATTCTAGACGCACCCTTTTTTCTTTAGTTGTATTAAGGAAACCATGCGATTTAGAGATCTCCAGAAAATACAACATATCACTATGACTAAGGAATTTCAAGGTAAAATTAGTACAAGATAGACAACTGATTGATTGATAGAATTTATGTAAACTTGCTAGAATGCGACTCTTGATAGCACTTGAAGTCAAAAGGCACGTTGACAGACAGACAGATATAACATTTATTACTAACGAAACACACACTCAGAAACACACAAAATAATGATGATAATCAAAAAACAAAAAAATATGAAAAAAAAATGAATACTTATTCATTTTTTTCCATATTTTTTAACATTTTAAGTGTAATGTAATGTGTGCGCGTTGTGGTTGAAACAAGCCCTGGCTCAGCATTATCCTGTGGAGCAGACGTGTTGGAGTGTTCCACAGCTGGTAAATTTGGAAAATTTTTTGAATTCATACGTAAATTTCCAATTTTAATTTAGACAAGTATTTTCCGTAAAGAGAAAATAAATCCGTAAATAAATTAGTTCAGACATTTGCTAAATTGTATTAAATACAGTGGTTTTTGGATAAATACAAAAGAAGCCAAATTGCAAAGATAAGTTTGCCAAGTAGATAGTTCACTGCATTCAGGCTTTTGTTATTAATTCTTGACCCACTTAACTTAAAAGTTCATGATATTTAAGTGAGAAATATTAAAACTTGCGACTTCGTTATAGAAAAAAAAATTGTACGTATAAATGTGGTTTTTCTACATAAAAGCCGCAGGAATTGCAATAAATTTCAATTACTTTTTTTAACGTGATGAAATGCGCTATGCATAGCCGTTGTGCAGTGGAATCTCCGCACAACGGACTTCCGGAATTATTGTAAAACTGTAAGATTGTGGCTTAATTTATTCTGTAACGGGTTATTTTTAAAATAAAACAAAACTAGAACAGTATGTTTATAAAAAGAATCACACTACAATATCTGAAATATATAAAGTAAATCTTAACTTAAATAAATAAAGGTCGGCGCGGCGTCAGAAGGATTTTTGGTTTATACCAAACTGATTTTTAAGTTATAATGTTTTCCACATAAACAAATTGTTATTTTACTATCTATACCTAATTAGACACCCAATTTGAAGGCATTTCTCAAAGATAAAAACTACATTTCAAATAACTTCACAAAAAAATAAACCCTTAATTAATAACTAAAGAAAACCCATCACAAAGCTATAACAAAAATACAAAATTTCAAATAACACAAGGAACAATTTATAACACAATAGCATCCAATACACGGTAATCACCGTCCGTGTCTATCGTTTCCCTCAACGTATTATAAATCAAGACAAAAGATGATCGTTTGTAAAAATACAAATATTATTCTAGTATTTTACCACATACCAATTTCCCAAATTAAACACTAACTCAATTAAAGTGCTAACTATCCTAAGTAAACGATGCTGTTCAAATTGACAATTGAATTGAACCAACGTTTTGATCTTTGATATTCATCTCTATTTTAGTTCAAATTAATTCATTAGTAAATTTTCAATAATATGACGTCTGTCTGCCGCCAATATTTCTGCGCATATGCTTAAAATAGACCCTTTTGTGCTAAGTTTTTTTATATATGTATTTAGCTACATATTTTTTTAACGCCCATACACTCCGACGAGATTCTAATCATATCCCCAACCAGATGTTTCATTGAAACCCGCAAAGAAGCAGAAGCGTGGCCGTCCCAAGCAAACCTGGCATCGTACAGTTGCCGATGAGAGGAATGAAGTGAAATATCTCAGCAGATATTATCGATTAATTATAGTAAAAAATGTACTTATGCACACGCGTTATAAGTTATACGGCGTAATAATTTTCTTTTAAAAACTTTAGAGGTTTCCCTCTTCGAATTGCATAGGTATTTCTTGTCCATTTTAGTGGTCACTTCCAATCGAAACGATATAATTTGTACTAATCATGATATTTTACAATAAACACTATGTTTTTTATCACATTGTAACGCGTTTTCTCGTTTGAACAGCTTTGCGATTCTGTAACTCACTTTTCGAACTCTCACAGCGGTTTTCGCAGCGGCGGTCGCGCTCAAAGTGAGTTACAGAATCGCAAGGCAGTTACTCTCATATTTTTCCCTAACGCGCCAAAATAAGTATAAGTTCAAAATGGTTTTTAGATGATACAGAATGTTCTGTAAGCTGTTCTTGGAATTCTGAAAATTCCAAACTAAAATATCATTTTTATATAATACTCATTGAAGCCCAATCGATAAGCAATTCCAAGACTATATTAGTTGGTCAATATAAATTTTACTGCATTTTGAGTGTCGTTAAATACGCGGCCATAAACTGTATTCTACTTAAACCAACTCAATAAAATGAGCAGCTTTAACCAACTTCAAAAAACCGGAAGTTTGAATTGGAATTCTTCCAAACTTCCAAGCTTTCAGGATTTAACATTATTAATGTCTTATAACCCCTAGATGGGGCAAAGGGCGTCAATAGTGAGTCTCCTTCGCGTCATAAAGATTCTTATTTCACCTCGCTCCAAGTCTTTCCGTCTCTCTTTGCCTAATCTGCATCTGTACGTCACCTGGTTTGCCTGGGACGGCCACGCTTCCGCTTTCCTTGCGGTTCCAATCAAGCGCCTGCTTGGAAATATGATTGGGATCCCTTCGGAGTGTATGGCCTATTCATTGCGATTTGTATCACTTGATCTGCTGGCTAATCAGGGTTTCTCAGCAGCACTCCCAAAATTGCTCCTTGGAGATCTTCTCCCAGAATACGGCGAAGACAGCGAACGACTTGGAGTCAGTGCGAGATGTCTTTGGTGACCTTCCACGTTTCACACCCATAGATCAGCACTGTAGTCATTTACTGAACGCTAATTATTGATCTTATTTAGTAATCGTAAATACGGTAGCATTTTATGCGATGCATTCGCAATGCATTGAACGTATTCAAAGATCATTTACTCGACATCATGCATTCTTTAGTACAGGATTTTCTCATAGGCACCCGTACCATCAGCAAAAATAAACCACCTCTCATTCGAATTATTCGCTTAACCAAAAGCAAAATATTACTAGGCTAAAATTGGAAGTGCTTTTAATTTTTTTGTAACATTTATGTCCATACCATAATAGTCATGTATTTCAGAAAATATAGCTTTTAACATATACTGTAGATATAGCATTATATATGATGTGGTAAAGTTTAATAAATAAATCGTAAAATATAAAATGCTATAATGTATAGAAACGTTTCGTTCAAGCATTCCTCGCAGTTATCATAAAGCTTCGATTCATATGAAGCCAATTTACGACCAGTGAAAAATATTGAACAACGATCGTTTAAAGGAATTAAAATTGGATCATATTGCTTTATATGTTGAGGGTTTAATAAATGAGAGACATGTATGTTATAAGTTTCTCTAATAACCGTTTAATTTAAAATATGACGAAGTTATATTATTTGATTTAAAACAAGTAAATGTTTTTTATTTACTCGCAAATACAAACAATATTTTTATGTAGAATTGTCTTTTATTGACATAACCTCAACATTTAAAGTAAAACGCTTTTTACCGGATTAAAGTTATGTATTATTATAAATTTACAACAAACAATCCGCGAAAATAGAGGACACCGTGAGCCATTTTTGCCAAAACCCTCCATCTTTTAGTCGATACCAACTCCGGGGAAATAAATACAGATAATGCAACTTTCTCTGCAGCTGTGATACTTTTTTTGACATTCAACATCTTTTGTCTTCAGTCACCGTGACCACGCCCGCTGTAGTGTTAAAATTACTATAACCTCAACATTTAAAGAAAACTTTTTTAACCGGATTAAAGTTATGTATTATTATAAATTTACAATTGTTTAACATAATTTTAAATTTAACCGACGTTTCGCGTGCTTTACAGCGTGCGTGGTCACGGTGACTGAAGACAAAAGGTGTTGACATCCAATCAAATGATACATAACTTTAATCCGGTTAAAAAGTTTTTTTCTTTAAATATTTTTATGTATAAGCTGAATATGAAACCGCTTATATGTAAATTATAACTAAACGTTTAATGACCAAGCTACAGTCGCAGTTATATTCCAACTTAACTGCAGTTGTACGACCGCGACAGTTCGGCGCTTCACCATAGTACTCAAGAGCACGTAGCTTAGAGCAGGCATTATCATAATCTTTCGTTAATTTTAAGCTTTTTATTAGACTGCTATAGATACTATAAAATTTAAGGGTTGGTTAACATTCTTTATTTTAGGTTGGTTATCAAAACTAAGTTTCAGTTAATATCCGATTTTATCATCGAATGGTGTTAAAAGCGTTGAATAGTAATGAAATGTTGTGGTTCCATTTTAATATTAGATGCGGGCTGTGAATACTGTATTGAGGGAGAAATGTTATCTCTAAATCTTCCTATTTTTCAATATGCTACCAATTTATACGAGATTAAAATAAATACATCAATGGCGCTACAACCTTTTTCTGTATGTGTTTTATGATCACTTGTAAATCTAATGGTCAAGTAAGTGATCAACCTCCTGTGTTTAACACACGCCGTCGACTAAGGCAAGCTGGTTTCCTCACGATGTATCCTTCACCGTTCGAGTGAATGTTAAATGCGCACATAGACAGTCCATTGGTCCACAGCTGAGGGTCGAACCTGCGGCCTCAGCGGTGGGAATCGCACACTGAAGCCACTAGGCCAACACTGCTCGTGTCAATTTATGCAAGATTACCTATTTATGTCTTTATATTTGTCATTTGAAGTCCCTGCGTTTTCATAATTTTTTATAAGCACTTAGGGGCCTTAATAGCCTTTTTAATATGTTTAACCGACTTCAAAAAAGGAGGTTATATGATTGGATATTTGTATATGATGATCTATTTAAGTTTTTAAGGAAAGGTGCTAAATTTCCTAAGTTAATATATATTTTTGTATTTTTTCCGATACATTTGTGAATTTGAAACTAAAAGGTACCACCAACCATAAGGAGTAGTCATAGATTCATCAAAATCGGTTTTGTAGATTAAGAGATCAACGCAAATCTGGTATTCTTGGTATAAAAACAAATCGTCAAATATGAACTTCATGCAGAGAAATTGATTGACAGCTCTTGAAACTAGATTAAAGTTTGACTGTTGATTGACGTTCTGAGGCCTAGATATGATCACTGCCATCAAATTTATAAAGTCCGCTTAGCTCTTTGAGCCGACATCTCGCCAATCTCGTTACTTGGCGCGCCAATCTCGCCTAGTCTATTTCATATTTCATATTCGACTGTCCTACTCTCCATTATCTATGACTTCTAAAAGGGTAGTAGGTACTTACTTAGGTTATAATTACTGTTATAGCGTCTATAGCCGATAAAGGACAACGCAGGTTTCAATAAATCTTTAAAAAAATAAGTTTGTTAGAGTATTTTCTTTTATAATGTCGAGCAGTGTTGGCCTAGTTGGCTTCAGCGTGTAACTCTCACCACTGAGGACGTAGGTTCGATCCCCGGCTGTGCACCAATGGACTTTATTTCTATGTGCGCATTTAACATTCACTCGAACGCTGAAGGAAAACATCGTGAGGAAACCGGCTTGCCTTAGACCCAAAAGTAAACGGCGTGCGTCAGGCACTGAGGGCTCATTGACCTGAAGGTTGAAGACCTACTTGCCTATTAGATTACCAAATGATCATGATACAGATATGAGGCCCAGACCTAAAAAGGTTGTAGTGCCATTGATTTTTTGATTTTTTTGATGTTATATTGTGTCTGAAACATTCGTGGAGTTACTAAAACATAAATAATTTAAATGAGATTGTATTGTATCTTTGAAAGAATGTTTATTTTTGTCGGCATTTGTTATCATGATAATAACAGAAACAATATTAACAACCTTATTTATTCAGTTGTTATGTTTCAAGAGATAACTGTTAATTTTTAAGCATTTTGTAAAATAACAATATCTTCACATTCCACCGCTTATGGGACTTAAAACCTACCTTGACTTAATGCCCTATGTCCCCTGCATGAGACAGAGGGCCTCCACAGTGATCCTCCATCGCATCTTTCCAGATTTCTTTGCCTTTGAAACTGTACGTCACCAGGTTTGTCTGGGAGGTGACGTATCCGCATTCCTTGAGTATTCCATTCAAACGCTGGCTTGGGAATATGATTGGAACCTCTTGTTAAAACAGTGGCAGGACTTATCTTTCTAGGCAACAACTAAACCGGTCCTTTCTTCTTATTAACTGACTTGATAAAATGTACTTGTCAGTGTGAGTAATATTATTGGTATTAAATATCTAATATTAATTAATTAATTCTCGTGTTACAATGTGACATACTCATACCCATACTCTTCCGAAACGGCTCAACCGATTCTTATGAAATTTTTTATGCATATTCAGTAAGTCTGAGGACCGGCTTCTATCTACTTTTCAAACCCCTAAGTGATAAGGGGTATCCACCCAAAAAAATTATTTTTTGAAAAAAAATTATTTTCTTTTTTTATTATGTGGCATTACAAAATACATACAACCCTTAATTTTCACCCCTCTACGATTAACCTCTATTTTATATTATTATCTACTGATAGTTATTTTTATTGAACTAAAAAAATGTTTCCTAGAAATAATAAACAATATACATGTCAAAACAACGTTTGCCGGGTCAGCTAGTAATATATAAGTATGATGGTCTATGTAACCTTCTAAGTCAAAATCGAAATGGGCTTTTTTGATTCAAATCTGTTCCTACAACAGCCCAGGTTTTACCAATTGGCTCATGAGTTGTCAGGGTTACTGGATACATGTATGATATATTGAAGAGCTTTATTTGTTATAATTACGTTTATAATATGTAACAGGCATGTTCTTACTTAGATTTAAGCAGCAACCAGACTTGTCTCCTGAGATTAACCATCCAATTTGTGAGTTAATTAATAAATGTTACTAGAATTAGTAATTCTATTGTGATGTTTTGTGGATTTGTATGGCTATTGTATGAGAGTTGTATTGTAGATTTAAACTTTTAGTTCTACATTTATTCATGAAGTTCATCAGCCTGTCGTGGCCCAGGTGACAGTATTGTTGGAATCTTGATGATTAAGAAATAGCTAATAAGAAACAGTTTTATAGTAGCGTCTGAGTATTATGTCCATAGACAAAGATATGATTTTTATTTACAAACGCAGAAAAAGACCAAATAAATTATATTTTTTTCTACATAGTAATATAAAAAAAACTTAAACGGCAGAAACTAAATTAAACCAAACCAAAGTAAGTTATTAAATTATAGAATATAAAACTAATAATTAATATTTTAAATTTTTAGAAATATCTGGTGCTTTCTTCAAAGAATAAATGTTACAGAAATACCTTAAATTATAGTTATCCAAGAAAACACAGCATCTAATAATACTATATCTAGCCAATAGCTCCGTCTATATGACCGAGAAACTATTTCAAAACTATAAAGTTTGAATACATTTAGGTAAATTAGATTTTATGTGTTCATTTCAATTTTGTACATCTTTGTCTTCGGTCTGTATAAAATAATCTAATAAGAGTAGTGGTTTATACATAGAAAGGCAGTGGTTTATATTTGATAAGTATAGTAAGTATGTATATAAAATACGAATTCCTAAAAAAAACGGGGTGAAATGGATGGAGGAAGCTAAGAACAGATACAAATGTAAAGTTCAGGAGGAGGCCTTTACCCAAAAGGGGTCCATAACCACAGGTGACTAACATTTAGCTAACAGTAAATACTAACATAACTACTAATATTTCAAAGGGAAATTAAAGATATGGAAATAGACAAGGCTTTTTTTATTATTATTTTTACTAACATAAACATGGATGTTGATGAACTTTATTTCACTAATACAAGAGAACAAAATATAAATGTATTTAAAAAAAAAGTTCAAAAAGGCCTTTGTGGCACAAAGGCCTCCTCCAGCTGTTTCCAGAGCTTCCTATCCCTGGCAAGTCTACTCTACCATAAAGTAACATCGAAATACCATATTTCGGCCCTACAATGCGCAGAGGCGATGAGAGTTTTTAGAAACTGATCGTGGTTGGTAACACTAAAGGCAAAAGATCAAGCCGTTCACCAACCAGATGGACCGATCAAGTGCAAGTTTATAAGAGAGGCACTGGAAAGAAACTGGTTGAAACAGATTGTCGGTTCCAGATGTATCCTTGCTGACCATGACGCACAGATATGAGCTACCGACTGAAGAGAGAGAGAGAGATTTTATATACATTTTAAACGTTACGCATACTTTATAATGCATGGACCAAGAACACAACTTACTGGCCCAGAAATTTTAATAATAGAAATTTTAGTCGCCCATTGTTTGTTTAGGCTTATGTCAACGAAGTCTTATGTAGGTTAAGGGTCATTGTAGTTTGAACTTTCAAGCATCAAATTCTTGAAGGTTAAATTGACACGATCGAAGTGATCTATATTCCATTCAAACGATTATCGTATGTAATATGAATAATTTAGGGACCTTCATTGTCTAGGACGCACGTATAAGTGTTTACATATAGTCCATTGAAATGTTACAATTTGGGGGCCAAACTGAACATTTGATAGAGAACGCAATTTTATTTATTGGACATGTAGGGGGGTCTATACAAGCTTACACCCAAGTTTGTGGTTGGCACCCTTGTCCCCCGGTCGCCATCTTGGAAAAAAGTGTGAAAACACGTTTTTGGCTATATCTCCTAAACTATCCATCGTACAAAAAAATTGTGAGGACATATTTCGTTGCAAATCAAAAAGTTGTAAGTTAAAAAGAAATTCCTATTTTGCTTAATTACTTATTTTCTTTTGATTTTATCAAAAAATTATGTACAAACAATTTTGTAGAGGATCTCTTTCTGAAGATGTTCCTCTATATTTTTTTAAATTTACGTAATTGGATGCGCTGTTACAGCGCTCCAAAGTTGACCGATTGATCAATTCCAACAATATAACAATAATAAATAATATTCTTTTCTTATTAAAAAAACAAATACTATGAAAATAATGCGACAGTTAATGAAATGATTTTTATGTTCTTCCGGGAATCGAAGTCACTCAGAGAGCCGTATAGCCTTAGCCACATCATCATCACCAAGTAACCTTTTAAATTAATAAATATAATGCTGATAATAATTGTACGGTGTATTATTTAAAATACCTAAATATAAGACAGATAAAATTCTTCATTAAGGAATCCTCAAACTTTGCAAAGCTGAAAAGTTTTGAAGTCTCCAATCTCGGTCTAAATGAATGTAATTTACTTCTTATGAACTTACCAAAAAGCGGGCGAAAGCAGTTTTTAGCTTCGGAGAAGTTAATTTCGTAAATCCTTTTAATAGAACACATCAACTGAGAAACGAAGTAAATAATAAACAATAATTATTTTTAAATAAAAAACTGTTTTGACCGGATTGAAGTTATGTATTATTATAAATTTACAACTATTCAACATAATTTAAATTGCGTGCGTGGTTTTAGCGTGCGTGGTCACGGTGACCACGCTGTAAAGCACGCGAAACATCGGATAAATTTAAAATTATGTTAAATAGTTGTAAATTTATAATAATACATAACTTCAATCCGGTCAAAACAGTTTTTTATTTAAATGTAAAAAAGTTATGTCAATCAAAGACAATTATTTTTAATTTATAGATTATTATTAAATTTAATTTATAAAAAAATTTTTTTAAAAATTAACAACATTAAATGTTGCCAACACAGCATTTGGAGACACACAAGAGACGTTTGGTGTGCTTTGACGGACAATAAGTTATAGAATTGTGTGTTGTTAAATTAACTTCTATTTCTAATTCACTGTTGTTGTTTCTTTGTATGTATTCTTTTATCTTCTTTTGTTTTTTGTGTGACTGTTTACAAAATGTTATAGCTGTATTCTTATCTAATAACTCTTCTGTTTACATCTGCTGTTCTGTACAATTAATTAAAAAGCGTAATGTATTATTATAGATACAGAAACCTGACACCTAAAGAGGTTGTAGCGCTGTTTTTTTTTTATTTTTAAGTTAATGTAGTAATGTTCTTAGTAATAAATAAATATATTTAACCTCCTTTGTGGTAAAAGGGCGGAGATAAGTATAAAAAATCGTATAATAAACTACATAAATAGTATATTTTTACAACGTTAACCTTTGAGTTTAAAGCTACTATTAGGTAATAAAATACGCACAAATAACATGTGGTTAGTTATAGTTATGTGTGAACGGAAGGGATTCGAACTCATAAATGGAAAGCACAGGGTTACGAGCAAACATCTTGGCACACTGTTACACCGAAGCTGTGCTTTTGAAATCATGAATGTAATTAAAATGAGTAATTTTAAATGTTGTAATGCTCTAAACAGATCTCTATCTGCGTTAAACGATTACATTATTTCGACTATGATTCGAGTAAATGTTTTTTTTTCTTACTAGGATTGCGTGAAAGACATCGTTTATTAGCGATAGGGTTGCCCGTTGCCTCCCGAATATTTATGTTATTTATTTTTCTTTTCATGTAAAAAGATAAAATTTAAAAAAAAATCGATGAGCAACAACGTTTACTAACATTAAGGCAATCTCAAGCTTGTACAAGGCATTTGTTAGAAGTATGTTAGCGTGTAAATCGTCTGTTTGGGCTCCGCATGAATGTATTGGAGCACATACAGAATATGTTTACACGTTTTCAGTCAAACAGACTGTATGGCATATTTTTTTAATGTAATGGAATCTCGCTGTTGGTCTTAAGTGTCTTTACAGCTGAGCTCGGGCTGAATGGGCGTTTTTCCCGCGACTAGTGCAAGGGCATCTCCTGTGAGACTCGGACCTCGGCTTGGGCCGTTGCGGGGTGGTCAATCGCCTGAAGGCCAGGATGGAAGCTCACTGGAGTGAGCGAAGTGCGAAGTAAGTATGGCATTATCCCTACTATCCCTTAATGTATCCATCATAATTTGTCTTAGGTGGGGTACAATTAATTAGAAATAAGACAGGACTCCCAGTTGGCGTTCTATGCTGGGAGTGGTGAGCAACCCAAATGTTCTTCAAGAACTCGGCTTCTTTACACCTAGAGGATATGTGCGACGGCCAAGGCCAAGGTTATTTACGATCAGTTGTTTGCACAGATCCCCGTTATCAAAGACGTTGCGCCTACTGAATGCTGTCTCCGACACTATCGACATATTTATATGTTCGCAGAGGACAGTAGCGGTAATGTGTATCGTATGTATTTTTGTGAATAAAAAAATATATTGAATGAGGAGTCGTAATAATAAAACGTATGTCAGAAATAGCGCGGCTCTAAATCAGTAATTTTTGCAAATGTCATAGGCTACAGAAATGGCGTGCTTTTAAGCACACAGTAATAATGTAAACGCTTTGATGACAAAGTTAGTGGAAGTGAAACCATTATATTTCTGATACCTTTGACCAGGTACGATTTAAAACTTTGTTTATTTAGATACATTGTAATCAAAGGTCATTTAAGAAATATCTTTGGCGTACATAATTCAAATATTACGGATACGAAATTACATTTATTTCTTTATTTATAAAAGCTTGCCAACACTCGGTGCACTAATACCTTGGTACAATAAAAATAAAATACAATGTTTTAATGTAACAAGCACTTATAGGCTGACATAACATACACGAAGAGATAATAAAAAATAAATTAAACAAATAATTAAATTTTAAAAACTAGACTAAAATCAATATAAAGTGTGAGGGGAGCAACTATGGATATCCAGACCCAGCTCGTTTCCCAGAGTTTTCATATAAGTGAATGTTCTTAATTCTTTGAATATCTATCTATTTTAAGGCTCCGCGGTTCCACGTGCATTGCTTCGGTCATGCCACAATTTTCTATAGAATATCTCGGTTAATAGACTTTTAAATGCAACAATAATATTTGTTTGCTCTATTGTCGATAGTTTCCGCGAATGCGATTTAGAAATCTATATTAGTCTTTTTTATACCTTGGGTACGATAGTGTTCTATCATTATGTCATGTAGAACCCTGACTTTTTTGTAAATATTTTGTACATTCATCAGGGATAACGTAAGTAATGAAATAATTATTCAAATCAGTCCTGTAGGTATGGAGCTGTTCAGTACAAACCAATCAATCGTCTTTATAATTTTTTTATTTATTAACACTTTTTTGCATAAACATAATAGAAATGAAACATAATTAAATGAAAAGGAGGGCAATTGGCGGCCCTATCGCTTTCGAGCGATCTCTTCCAGGGAACCACTGTAAACAAATGTATTAAATTAAATAAGGTAGGCAAGAAGTGCAAATATACATAATACATTTAGTAATTGTTAATAACTAAACTAAATAAATATAGTTAAAAAATATTGGTTGTTTGTAAAGTAGGTTTACGATCGAGATGTTTACGTGATAACGTCTTATTGGTGATATAAGTTTTTGGGAAGTAAGTAATTAAGGAAGATAACAATTTTTTCAAATTTTAAATTACATCTATCGTTTTATTCACACTTTTGATGATAAATTTCGGGTGTAAAATGACAAGTTTACTTATTCGACTATGATATACATTTTTCTTCATACATTCACGGAATGACTGGCAGCGCTCGAGATGAGACGGGAGATCGGTCCGTCTCTCTCTCGTTATACCTGCGATCGCGCTCGTGAGGTTTTGGTGTGACACAAGTTTCTGAACATGTCACCCGACTAAAACGATTTTAAAGACGTTATCACGTCAAAAAACCTATGAAACACGCTTTTAAAGCACATCAAACTAAAAAGTGAAAAATATTTAGGCTGAAAATGGTAATGAACAAAAAATACTGGTATTATTGTGAAAAATCGTGGGGCGCTCTGTGCCATATTTTTCGTCTATCGATTTTTGTTTAGTGTTGTCTCAATTTAATCGTATTGCTTTGTGGACTTAAAAAAATTTCATTGTTTTTTCGAGATAAACCTATGAAATTATTATACTGTCGCTGATTCTTTATAAGTGTACAAAGTTTGACTTAAATCTGTCCGTTTAAAGTGGGTCAAAATCGAGTCCGAAGGAGACGGTTACATACATACATACATACATACATACAGGAGAAGCTAATATAAAGCGTGTAAAAAGGATACATGAAAAATAAAAAGTGCACATGAATCACGATAATTTTAAATCAGTCTCACATCAGGTAGTAGTCAGTACGAATGTTAGGGATATATGGACAGGTAATAATATAATACTAGCTTCTCTTTTCACTTCTTGATACGCTTCCGTGTAACTGAGGAATACCATTAGGGACCTCAGGATAGCGTTGCGAGAAGACACCGAAACGAATTTGTTCATTTACCCACCACTTAGTTTTGAAAAGGGTAAGGATATCTGCGGAAAGGTTTTCTCGATGATCTTTGAATTGCCATGAAAAATTCTTGCATACATATATTACTTGTTAACCATGCGATTCTAAAGTAGTTTTTTCGTACTAAATGCGGAAATTAATGTCTTAATGTCGAAATTAAAGTTGACGATAGTCGTAGAAACCTGTAGCTCTAAAAAAAATATAAAAAATCAGTGGCGCTACAGCCTTTTTGGGTCTGGGCCTTTATGATCATTTGTCGATCTGATAGGCAAGTAGGTGATCAGCTGTAGGTATTTAGAACTATGACAAAACTGATAATCAGTGCAGTCAGACGCAAACGTTTACGCGTCAGTAATCATTAAATGAGATAACAGTTAGATAGCCCTTTCAATCAATGAAAGGAATAACCCACAAAATACAGCGGAATTATTGCACGCCTCGCAGTGCTCTACTCTCGACATGTCAAAAAACCCAGTCTTTCGAAACTAGAATGACTTTTTTCTCACTATCTAATATAACACTTACAGGATAATATGAGTGCACTAAAATCGAGTTAAATAATCTATCAAGCACATATGGTTTTTATGAACAAATATTTTGTTTAACATAGTAAATAATAACATTAAAATCAATCATTCTTGGACGTCCGTCAGGCTGTGTTTATGGACCCATGTATGTGGCAGAGAAATTGGTCGAAAACTTTATCGAACCAGAATACTTTTTTCTTATTATATAAAGTACCTATATATATATATATATATATTCTATTTACTGTCGTTTAATTATAATTTGTAAAAAACTAAAATACGACTGTGTATTTGTATATCTGTATATACATTTATTTTAGTATATTTTTTTTCCTCACCTTAGAGTTATGGCGCCACTATATATTTTTTATTATATTAAGTAAGTAGTAAGAAGTAAAAATAAAGAAAAAAATAAATAAAACGAATATTTTTTTTTTAAATGTGAATGACCGCTATGAGGCGTGCACTTTTGGATTTTCCAAACTATTAGGATTCTGCTCTGAATATTATTGACTTTATTTTATTTGTAAATTTTCATACTTCAGGCTGGTTCTCCACTACACATTATCCAAAGGGCTTTTTTTATTTAACCAACATCGTTACTCTGAACTTGCAATAGCGATATCTCGACGTTTTTGTATTGAATTACGAGTAAATGTTTCATTATCTCAACCTATCAGAAGCCGGGATAATTCACTATTGGGGGTCATAATATCCATTTATGACAAATTAATTTGTCGCAAACAGATGGCTCGCTAAACCGGTTGCCCGAGTGACACGCACTCCCCGGAGAGTGTGTTATTGAGTACCAGCCTTGCGATTCTGTAACTCACTTTTCGAACTCGCACAGCGGTTTTCGCAACGGCGGGCGGTCGCGCTCAAATCAGTCGTGAAGCAGTCATTTTATGATTTGGCATTCTGGTAAGGAGGGAGCTTGTAGTTTATTGTTTGACCAAATTGTTTGAGTAACCTCTCCTTTTAGAAACCTTTTTCACGACAATCTGCGTACCCTTTTTAAGAAAACAATCCATAAACTGCTGAACGAAATACACAACAATAAAATTGTGTAAAAAGCAACACCTAACTTACATTGTATGATTGTGTTCGCGACAAAATTGTCGTACTTTTACAGCCAATACTCAATTCGACCAAATTTTCAGCTTATTTTGCTTTTACGGTCAAATTTACCGAGATATCTAACATTTTGTTATTGTAATCTAAGTTGACTTTGCTAGATAATATCAAAATTTTGGCTCACGTTTTGTTTTGTTAATGTAATGATTATTCGATTATATATTTGTATTTGTATACCACAACTAGAATAAATACATGTAAAAAGCATATTGAAGAAATAAGCAAGTTTTTAAAATATACAGAAGATGTGTATAGCACCTGGAGATTTCATCAACTTATAATGGTGATGATATTTTATTTCCAAACCAATATGACTTAGTGTCTTTTAAGAAAAGAGCGTACTTTTAAGAAAAAAACAATTCCTGAAAAGCCGGCAAATCACTCGCGATCTCTCTGGCATTGAGTGTCCATGGATCTCCTTCCCATTTTCCCTGAAAATAATAAAAATTGCCTGTCTTATGGCACATTTTTTACGTAAAGACGCAAATGTCTCTTTTTGTCAAAGCGTAAACACAATTTGACAGAAAGGGACGGAAGAGTATTTTAGTAGAAAGAAATTTAGTTTTTATGAAGGCCTAGTCTGGAGGTATTGTGATTAACTTTTAGGATTACTTATAAGTAGGTAATGGCAGAGAGTAGAACAATGCAGACAGAGGCAGGATTTGAAAGAAGGCCTTTGCCAAAAAAAGGGGTCAGATACTAAGGAATAAACGAGATGATAGAAATAAATGTGATGATGAACTTGGAAGTTAATAATAAGTATACAGTATAGTTTTTATACTAGCTGGTGTCCGCGACTTCGTCTCGTCGCAGGATTAAAATAATATTTCTCTAAATGATGTAGCGTGAAAGACATATTTTATCTACTTTTAATACCAGATATAAAAGCGATAAAAGTATTTTTTTCATTTAAATAAAATATCTATTTTTATTGTATTTACGGTTCAGTGTTTTGGCTATAATGGGTTACACATAAGATATAGATATATACTGTGACAGTCTTTTTTTGAGGACTATTTAAGATAAACATTCCCTTCTAACATTACATATGTGGTAACTCTAGCGGTTTTGGCAGCGTACGCCAGAATAGCATCTACGATGGTTGATTGATATTTTGGTCATTTCAGACAATATCTTATATATCAATAAATTTTAGCGTAAGTGTTATTCTGATGTATAAGGTATATTATTGTAAAGTTTCATTAAAATCCATTCAGTAGTTTTTAAAGAAAGAGTGAAAAACATCTATCCATACTTACACACTTTCGCGTTTATAATATTAGTAGGCTATAATAAAAAAAATATTGAGTATTTTTTTCCGAGAAATCCTGAAAATATATTTCCACAGGATTTCGTTCATGTAGAAATACAGCCAGTGCAACCTTTTATTAAAGGCATTTAATATTGGATCGTGTAGCGCCATTTTTTCCGTTGGCGTGAATTCTATATCGATTCAATAAACTTGAGATATAAAGCGAACACCGAAAAGTTTTTCAGCCTTACACTTAGCCTATTAGTAAATTTACTTCGTGTACGCCAAAAAAGACTCGGAACTATTTAAGGGTTGCCGTATTTAGTACCTGTTTTCTGCAGTTTTATCTTATATTTCAGTAAAGCGTATTCTTTTAGCCTATTTCGATAAATTGACTATCTAATACAAGAAATATATAATTTAAATCATTAAGCGAGTGAAATAAAACTAACAAACTCTTCAGCATAATAATATTAAAATAGATAACTTTAATAAGGTAATACATGCCGCTGCTAGGCTGAAAGCAAAAGAACCGAAATACAGCTACGTATGGGTGCGTAACGGTCGTATCTTCATGCGAAAAAACGCAGAATCAAACTTCCTCCATGTAAAAACCATAGACATATTAAGTCAGTTATCATAAGCACGCTTAGATTGTAATATAAATATATGTATGTTGAACAGTAGGGCACCCCACACAATGTAAACAAAATCGATTGTAACTACCAAAAAACGATTTTTTTTTAAATATTTTGTTTAATTTGATTTAAATAAAATTAAAAATTGTATTTTGTGGTTGTTTTGCCAATGTATCAGTTTGCCGAGCATTCGCAAGCTTTTTATCAACAAAAAACGTATTTACAGTGTATATTTGCGGTTTTTTTTGTTGTCTAGGACTCTAGGGCATGCCAGTTTCTCAACAATGCTATCCTTTACCGTGCGAGTACAACATGCGCACATAAATACACAGCCGTGATTCGAACGCATGAACTCAGGGTTAAGTCGGTCTCTGAAGCCATCACTGCTCCATTTATTAGGCATTTAAAAACTTATCTTCCTAATTATATATAAATTTGCTGGTTTTGTTTAATTACGAGCGCAGTGTAGGGAAATTTATAGGCTAATTGGCAATCAATTAGAGTCACTGGGGACCTCCGATCGGAAATTTAACAACGCTTTGTGAATCTAAACTTATAATAAATAACTAGTTCATGACTTCGTCTACGTGATAGCCGTTGTTGAACGAAAACTTAAAAGCTTTTTCCTTATTTCATTTACGTTGACATGGAAAAAGAGAAATATTAATCGCAATTTAATATGTCACGCTCTTGTTACAGTGACTCGAGCTACATATTCCCTGCTTTATATGAAAAAAAGTTACGCCCATGGACACTCTAAATGCCGCAGAAAGCTCACAAGTGGGTTTCCGGCTGTTTAGGAATTGGTACGCTCTTTTATTGATGGACCCTAAGTCGAATTGGTTACAAATACTTCGCTCGAAAATAAACGCTCAGTTGTGGAACAACGGACGTCGAGGTGAGAAAGAATATACAAAATCGATTTTGTTGTTTAACAGATTTGTCCTGTTGAACAACAAAATCAGTTAAAAAGTACCTAAGTGTGTTGGTACTTTTTAACCGACTTTAGAAGTGAAGAAAATCAATTCGACGTGTAATTTTTTTATAACTTTTAAATGAACCATAATGGATATGTACCTACTTAAAATGAATAAACTAATTTTTCCTTTTTTCTTTTCTTTAACCTGAAATTAATTACATACTTTACGCAACATTACATACTTATTACAAAATACTCATCTTATTTCCTATTTAATAAATAAGTTTTAACTTTAAATAGTGCTTTTCATAAACATTTTATTGTAAGGAAATATCGCCGCGTACATTTCATACATTTCAAAATCCTTCATAAATTAAAACAATGGCTGATATACGAACGCTGTCCAAAACAAACAGCAAAAACTATGAACATTTCAAATGCAAAGCAGTGCGCGGAATTCAGTAACAGGGATTTCATTGTTTCCACAATTTCTCGTTATTAAATTATGTTATAATTTAAATACGATAGTTGTTGTTAATGTCACGTTTAGGAGTGGATGAGGTTTTGATAATACATTAGACGCTTTTACCAATTTTAATTAAAAAATTATCGCCTTTTTTTTATAGGAATCGATCTAATTGCACCGGTTTAGTTACGATAATACAATTTGACAGAAAGGGACCAACGGGTAGTTAAAGAATGCAATTAGACCGACCGTGTTTGTAAAGAAGGGGATCGGTTTCAATTAATAAAATCTTTTAAAAAATATCTTCCTAATCTAATGTTTTTTTGTAATTTCTTAAGAGTTTCTCTTCGAGTAAATATTGGAATATGTTTTAACCTATATAGACTAGGAGATCGCTTCGCGGTTTTGTATGTATATCTTGTATATATATTTTCTGGAACAGTCCGCGTAATAAAACAGTCAGCGAACCGAATGGCAAAAGGGAATTTTTAACTTTAATTGATTTTTATGTCTTATTTTATTTTTTCTTTGAGTATTGTTATTTTGTGTGTTTATGTGTGTGTGTTTTCGTATCTAATAAATGTTATGTCTATGTCTACAAAATACCAAAAATACTTTTGTTGTCCAGTGTAGCCTCGTGGACTCGTTAACTTCACTCCAGAAACACAGAAAAGCTTAAAATTATCTTTTTATTTTTAAAAACTAGCTTTTGTGAGCTGTGATACTCTTCTCATTCTTTAAATGTGTCTTTTGAAAGTTAGGGTCAGCCTACGAACTTTTCAGCCCACCTAATATTTTGATTCTTTATTAGTACACCTTCTTCCTAGCATATCACAGTGTGACAAACCACGAAGATAACAAGATAATAAATTAGCATTTAATATTATAGACATAGTAACCTATCTAATATATAAAATTCTCGTGTCACAATGTTCGTTCCCATACTCCTCCGAAACGGCTCGACCGATTCTTGTGAAATTTTTTATGCATATTTAGTAAGTCTAAGAATCGGACAACATCTATTTTTCATCTCTCTAAATGTTAAAGTTCCACCCTTAAACTTTTATTTTAATTTTTTAGACAGAATTTTTTGTTTTTATTTTTTTATGATACAGCACACAAAAATACATACAAACCTTAATTGTCATCCTTCTACGATCAACCCTTATTTTTTATTATAGGAGATAGTTTTTATTGAACTACAAAATGTTTCCTAGAAGTAATATACATGGCAAAACGACGTTGGCCGGGTCAGCTAGTATACCTACGTATATATAAAAATGTGTCTTAATTTCTTTTCTCTTTATTCTAAAGTCTAAACAATATAAATATATTTATTGTTCACTGTGGAGTTTGCAACTCCACTCAAAGGTCACGAAGATTTTCCCAGTTATATTCTTTCACAATTCTGTGAGTTACCAAAACACGAAAAAAATTTCGGCCTTCACTTCACAAAGATGTTAGAATATTTTGCGAGAGGTTTTGCGGCTTCGTGATATCTCGTTTTGCTCCGAATTTTAAATAGAATTTCTTTTTGTCATTCACCTTTGCGGTTGAACAGATGGTACCCTTTCTACGCAAAATGTATTGCTAAATTCTGGGATATAAAAAGTAATGTTACTAATGTTGTAAAGAACTTTTATTAATAAAATAATTCAGGGCCGCTACAATCCTATATAAGCCGCGACCTCAGATTGCATATGTTTCTTGGATCTTTTTTCTTAAATAGGCAGAGTCTTCTGTGCCTATACAGTGCGAGATTTTTGGACGATTTCAGACGTATGTCCCGTCATGAGTATGAGTTAATGGCGCACTTGGAAACAAAATTCCATTGGTGCATAGCCGGGCTTAAACGTATGACCTTACCAAGCACTAGATCAACATCGCTATCATTTATCTTAATCATAAATACCCTCATCATCAACCACCTTTTGGGTCCATCTTTGGAACGTAGGCCTCCTTCAACTCGACCGGCATTGCGCCTTTTGATGCGGACGTTAAAATCCGTCTTTTCTCGTATGACTTTCATTTTGAACAGTCTCGTTGCTCACTCCAAGACTGTGATTTAAATACTCTAAATACGGTGTTTTAAAGTACCTGTCCCTTTCTATCACAGTACGAGCAAAAAGAACGAGACGAAAAAGTGATAAGTTAAAGGAGTAGAATGAAACCAAATTAGTTTTTATGAATAAGGTTAGTCTCTAGCTGAAATCTTTTTACAAACCACTTATGTTTTGTGACATATATGATATAGATGACCCAGCTGACTTTTTTATTGGGTTATCTTAAAGCAAGAGTTTATGATACCCCTCTTACGAAAGTTGAAGACTAAAATAAAGAAGTGAGAGCCATATCAGGTGACGTTCTGCGGCGTGTCTCTGCAAATTCGCTAGCCCGCTTTGAAGAGTGAATTCACCGTGATGGAAGACATCTTGACGGTATAATATTCCGTACATAAAATCCGCACGAATACGGCAATTCGTTTTTTTTAATAGATATTTAAAGTTTAAAATCGGCGCTGAGACATATTAGTATATACGTATAGAGTTTATAGACACTTTTGTAATAGTGTGAGTTAAAAACATTGTTATTACCATAAATTTTTCGATAGGCAACGCATATGAACTCCCATTCGTCATTTCTCCCGAATCCTTGCGATTTAAATAAAACGTCAGAAACTAAGATCTATCTGACCACTTTGTCACTATCATTTGCCGTCTTTGTCAAGATAAGTACCACCCTTTTCTAGTTACGCGCCCTTTTTCCGCACGAAAGCGATTTCACGAAATTTCTCACTGTAAAACTGTATTCATCAAAGAGATATATTTGATATTTTCAACGATGAAATATTTTTTAACACTTGCATAGAATTTAACGTTATAAATTGACAGATACAATTATTAGAAGTAACAATATTTTTTTTATGTATTTAAAAAAGTAGTGTAGTGTATTTAAAAAAGGTTTTTTTTAAAAATACTTTTACAATTTGTTTGGATTTTTTTTTTTTTACAAATAAAACGCCTAAAGAGAACTAAACCTTTTGAGTTAATAAACCTAGTGTAGTGAATATGCAAGTGCGGTATCTCGGACACATGAACACAGTGTCAAAATATTATATTATAACACTGATGTATATAAAACTGATGAAATTAACAAATAATAAAAAAAAATACGTTGAAACATGAAGATCCGTCGAAGATACTCATCTTACACATATTAATAGCACCATTTTTATGTCAGACTGATATCAGTCTGCTTATATGAGCATCATAGCTCTGATGGGCTAGCATTGATGAGCAGGTTAGGCTTTCCTAGGTTATTTTTTTATTAATAAGCAAATTGGTGATCAGCCTTTTGTGCCTAAAAGACGCTTTCCTACACCGTATCAGTGTAGTCAGTATTAAATGCTCGTAATAAATAAATGCCCATTGGTTCGAACCTGCAACCAGAGATACAAGAGCTGAACGCTCAGGTCAACTCTGGTCAAATATTTTTGTGTAATAATTTATATATATATATATATATATATATATACGTATATTGTAACGATTGTAACTTTATTTAATTATGTACCCTAATATCGTGTCCCCAAGAGTGTCGGTACGACATAAGTTTTAAAAATTAAATATTATGACACTATCTGGTCTATAATATACATATATGTTTGAAGCCTTGTTGTATGGACAAAAAAATATAAGCAATTTTAAAAGAAATGGTGACTTTCACCAGTATAATACGCGAAACAGAACTAATCTACCAGGCTCTAGAAGATAAATCACTCCTTATATGGAAATTGTATTCGTTTTTACAACAAACTCCCAAGAGAAATTAGAGTATTATCACTAAATAAATTCAAAGCCCTCGTTAAACTTCAATAAAGCTTTTTATAATTTTGACAATTATTTAAATGATCCTAATCCTTGGGATTGATTTGCTCCAGTTCAAATACTTATGGCTCTCTTACAAACAATTTGTATGACTCAAATCTTAGCGATAAAATGAGTGGCGGAGAGTTTCTTGCCAGTTCTTCATGCCCGTTCTAAGGCTGAATTTAGTGTCGGCGCTGATGGTCGAGATATATGAACTTCTAGAAAGCGTTTTTGAATGACGCGTATCTATCAGCGCGCACGGTGGTCAGCGCCGATGGCTGCGCGGCCGTACGCGTCGCGCGTCGGGGCCGCGTAGCTGTCAGCGCTGACGATCGCCTAGAGCGCCTCTGCTTTCAGTGAGCGTTGTAGTGTCGACCGGACGTCGTCAGCGTGTACAGTCATGGCAAATCGCGAAGTGGATACGGGTCGAGTAAGGCGGTCAGTACGATACTAAAACGAACCACGCTGAGCGTCAGTGCTGACGGACTACGTGCTGATCTATGAGTGCTGACGGTGAGCGTGAGACTAAATTCAGCCTAAGCCCTTGACTTGCGAACTGGTAGTAAATGTATATTTAGAATCAATTTAACATCTTTTCTGTTGACGTTCATAAATGTACTTGGTTACTTAACTTGATATTTGAATAAAGTTATTTTGAGTTTGAGTTATTGAGAGTTTTAATTCTATCGGGGTGAAACATTAACCGTAAATTTAGTTTGAAAATAAATTCACTCCTTTGACACGAAACCCACAAAATCCGTTGGACAGCTAAACTAATTTTCTTATTTACTGAACTGTATTAAAATTTGGAGTAATCTTATTTGACGGAATAACTGGTATTTGCTAAAGCTGTGCAATCCTTTTTCGTACCACTTATTCAGATTGGCTATTATTTTTAAGACAGCTTCTTTCGACCATATTACTTTTTATAGTATTCTTAAGTGGTTTATTCTAAATTCGTCAGGATTGTTTTAGTTTGACGAAATTTAAATTTAATTTTTATTCATGAATTTACTAATATGAATGAAACCCGAGATGGTTGGGTGTACTGAGAGCATACTTTTTAAATGACAATATTGAATTACAACTTATGCGTGATTTTTTTATGCCATATTTTATGAAATAAAAATGTCTTATCCGGAATCGATGTCCATATACCACTGAGCCAAGGAGGCAGTTTAAAACGAGTAAAAACGTTTTTGTCATTTGTTTTTAAATAATTTTATAGTTTTTACAGACATGTTATGCACTCATATTTATTACTAATTAGTGTTTATATAAACTTTTCGGAATATAAAATCACGTTTGTAATTAGATAATCATCTTTCGTATCAAATGAAAATATCAAGTTGTTGGAAGTTAAATTAAATATTCGGGAGTTGGAAACTTTTTGAGATTAGAAGATTTTATGGGTAATTACATTTTTGACAGACCTTGTTTTTATTTTATAATAATAATTTACTTGCAAGAATATTATGGTGCTACAATTTAAGCGCATATTTTGCCACACATAATGGCGTTCAAATTTTTCTTAAAATGTACATTTTTACATAGTAGCTACATATTATATTATTACATAATTGTATAAATATATATGTAATGGTGAACAATTTAAAAGTACTTAAAGAAATAATAAATTTTATAAAAGTTCAAGTTAAAGTGAAAAATCTTCGAAAGGCATTCGACAAGTAGCAGCGATTATAAAACTTTCAAAGTCAAGTCTGATTTACGTTAGTTTATAACGATCGTAATAAATTGAAAGCATTCATGAAAATTGCTGAAATTTTTCCACATTTCAAAAACAGATACCAGCAGGTGGTTAAGAATTAATGGCCAGTTAAATCGTTTATAAATTTCTTCAGGTTTTATTTCCTTAGATAGATTTAGATATAGATAATAATGGTAATAATAAAAGTTTAATTTCTAATTATTACAAAAGTAATTAATAAAATAAGCTTAGATGTGTTTTTTTTTTGGGAAAACCACCAATGGCAATGGGCGGGGCATATAGCAAGATGCACAGACCAAAGGTAGAATTTAAACACATATGGAAAGGACCAAGGAGTATAAGGAGAAGAGGGCGATATATTGATATTAAGATATATTCCCTAGATTTATTTGCTTAGATAGGCATAAAAAAATTAAAGTGGTTTATAATAATAATACAATTTATTGCAAGTATATGGTAACAAAAATGTGTAAGGTGGCACAATCGTAAGCTCGCATATTCTGCCACACACAATGGCGCGCAAATTTGTCTTTAAAGGAATTTTACATTTTACTTTATTAGTCATATGAATTGGTCAATTCTTATATTATTTGTATCGTACATATCATATCATACTTTATTAAATTTATGTCCACTACAGTGTCTCACGTAAATAATCATTTATTGAATAGTAAATTTTTTCCTTTCATTTTTTAATACACCAAGTCGCTTTTTAAATAGTCTAGTCGGAAGATCTTTTAATTCTTTGGGTAAATTATTGTTAACCTTAATTTCCATACAAAATGTGTTTTTCCCAAACAATTTTTGGCACAGCCAATTTCTTTAGTTCTTACGTTTAGATTATATTAAGTATATTAATCTAAAAAAAATTTTTTTAGAAAAATTTACGATACTTATTTTTTTATGACTGTAGAGTGTAGGTATGTATAGATGTAATAAATAAATATGTGTATAACGCTTGGCTGGAAGGAAACAACGGAACAAGATCGGTGTATCAATATTTATATCGCCTGTTAAAAAATACATAGCAAAATATCATTCTTATATTATCCTTCAATTTGTGAAGGAATAATTTAATCAAATTTTACATCAATCAAATGAAATGTATGATATTTGGCCGAATATTATCAACGTATACGTAGTTGCAGAATATTCGTTGTAACTATATCTAACGTAGTATTGGATGGTACAATTTCCCCCGGTGCTAAGTAAGCCGTTTCCGTTCCCTTACTGCCTTCACGATATCATCAATTGTAGTAGATGAATTGGCTACGGTCAGGCTAAAGGAGTTTTATAGGTACGCTATTTGGTGAAACTGCGTAATTACAAAACACAATGTATATATTATTACTAACTTATGATCTAAGGTAAGTAGATTTTCAATATGTTATTGTACTTAATATAATAACATAGATAGGAAAAGATTTAGACGGCGTTATTCAGAGATTTTATACGTGAATGTGTCCTATCAAAAGTGCCGGTTTTAGGGTGGACTACCGAGGCCTCCACAAAAGAAGGACCTTCACAATAGAGACTTCGGAAAAAATATGTTTTATATTTCGACTAGTATACACTAGTCAACAACTTTTCTTTAGATATATTTTTAAATTCTAAAATAATCTACTTACTACAATAAATTTTTGATTAAAAAACTCGACTGAAATTGTTTCATTTTATTTGGTAAATTATTTAGGGCCGTGTGTTGCCTCGAGGCCTCCAGATCTTAAATCCAGCCCATATTCATATTTTGCTACTATGCTACTATGGTTGTTAAGTATAATAAACTGAAACAACACTTATCAAGAGCTTGATATATTCTTTAGTGTGCTGATAAATTAAAAAAAAAACATTGTTATGGACCTGTCTGATACCTAATCCGCTATTCTGCTAGTATTTTTTTTGCTGTTATAATTGGGAGTGTAATTTATTGTACTTTTATTATTTAATCTTTTTGCTGTAACATATACTGTAGATATATCATTAAATATGATGTGGCGTACTTTAATAGAATAAATAAGTATTTAAGTTACGTAGACTTTAGTAAAACCTAAGTAAGTTTATTATTAATAAATCCGCGACACATGCTATTGTTAATTTATGTTTTTTTTCTTTCTTTCATTTATTAATTATAATAATATATTATCTTGTATAAGGTACCACTGATCGGATAAACATTGGTGACTGAAGAGTAACACTACAGTTTTAAATTACAAAAAACTAAAGACTTAGAAAACAAATTAGCATAACTCACATGTTAATTTCTACATTTTATTATGCATAAATTTAAAGTTTCACAAAAAAGTACCGATTGTAACAAAACTTTTAACAATAATAAAACGCGAATACTATTGTGATTCATCCTATTTACACAAATGTTCAGTGTGATGTGCCGGATATAATCATAAAAGCTTTATCGTGTAACGAAACTTATCCATACCAAATCTGATAAGCTTGCAAGATCCTATGGGGTGCTTCAATTTTTACAATTTCCAATACTACATATATTTGTAAAGGCTTTCGCGAGCTGCGTAATATATATGGATGAAATATTTAGTCATCTGTATATAAAAAATACAATATTTTAAGGACATCAGATTTCTGTATCTGTTTCATGATCATTTGTCAATCTAATAGGCAAGTAGGTGATCAGCCTACTGTGCTAGACACACGCCGTCGTCTTTTTTGATCTAAGGCAAGCCGGTTTCCTCACGATGTTTTAACCGTTCGAGCGAATGTTAAATGCGCACATAGAAAGATAGTGGTACTCAGCCGTGGATCAAACCTACGACCTCAGGTATGATAGTCGCACGATGAAGCCACTAGGCCAACACTGCGATCTGTATGTATAGTAAATAATTAATTCGAATAGCTTTTAAACAAAAAGAAATAATAGGGTTTTGTATCGAAAATTTCATCTTGGTAGGCGTTAACCGATCTTCCGACTAGAGAATGGACTTGGTGGACTTCTGGAAATTATTCAATAAATGATTATTTGCGTGAGATACTGTAGTTGATATAAATTTAATAACGTATGATATAGATACAAATAATATAAGAAGTGACCAAATCATATGACTAATAATGTAAAATTAAAAAAAAATCCTTTAAAGACAAATTTGCGCGCCATTGTGTGTGGCAGAATATGCGAACTTACGATTGTGCCACCGTGCATATTTTTGTACAATATTCTTGCAATAAATTATTATTATTATAAACTGTTTCTTTCGTAACGCTGTATCAGCACAGCTCCCTCGTCAAGGGGCAACTAAACTTTAGTGAATATATTTATAAATTATACATACATATGTTTACATACGTCCCTGTGGAATAAAATATTTGTTTTTCGTTTTATACGATCTTCGCTGTTAGATCTTATCAGGGAAACAGATCAAGTATTCCTCAGACCTTTGGAGAGTTTGCACACAACTGTAAAGTTTTCTAAGAAACCTTTAATGAGCTGAAGCAAGTGGTAAACTCGTAACAAGTGTTTCCCACACGTATTATACGATTTATAGTTTTACAATGTTGCGATACTCAAGGGAAATTATCGTTACAGTTATTTGCACAGACGTTTTATTTTCTCACTGTGATATTAAAATCGTCTATCAGAACCAAGAAACTACCCAAATTTATAACTGCCAATATCAATAGTGATATCGACTCTGGCTTTGCCTCTCAATCAACCACCCTTGGGATCACAGGGTACAAAATTCGGGTTCTTCTTTTTTAATGCCGCCTCCTTTCGAAGGTCGGCGCTCATCATTGATCTTTTACCTGGATGGACAGTCTTTCTGCGCACCTCCACTATGTGGAACCAGCTGCCCACTGAAGTATTTCCGAACTAATTCGACTTAGGGTCCTTCAAGAAAAGAGCTAACCATTTCCTAAAAGGCCGGCAACGCACTTACAAACCTTCTGGCAATTTGAGTGTCCATTTGAGCCTTGTCACTTAACAGCCGGCCGACTGCCGTTTTCCGCCTGTTATATTAAAAATGGATTTTGGATGCCGCGTTTCTGACTACCAGAATATATGACTATTCTTCAACAAAGATGTGTGTCCGTTGGTCCTAAAGTGGGGTTCATTATTTAGAGTGATTATCACTCGAAAATATTTCATAATAGGCTTAAACTCAAATGAAATAAATGTAATTAAAGGCTTGGGCGTAGATTATAAATAGCAATATTTTATAACATAATTACAAATTAAATTTTTGCTTATCTTAAACCCCCAAGAGCCTATTCGCTTAAACAAATTAATTTACATTTTGCTTACCCATTGGTTATCTTAAGAAAACAGCCTACAAAGTTTTAACTTTAAGCTTGTACTAAACAACAGCTTAGCTTCTACTTTTCAAGTGTGAAGTTAAAGGCCAATACTACCTCCATATGTTTTATTAATTAAGGCTCGATCAAGTGACCTTTTAATATCGAAATTATTAATATTTCTTGTAATTGAACTTGGGGTCTTCGTGTTGAATATTAGTTGCGTGTTGTATTAAAATTTTTTCTGTTACTTTAAAGAAGACTGTCAATTATGACGTTTAGAAAAAAAAATTTTTAACTAATTATTTAAACAATAGAAAATTAAAAAAAAAACAATTATAAACAATAAAAAATTGTTATTAAGGAAAAAATTTTTTTTTAAAAATCATAAAATTTTTAATGTAATAAAGTTGTGTTAAATTTTTTTTTTAAATATTGGTTTATTCAATTTGTTAAAAAAAATTTTGTCAACAAATGGCGGGATTTTTTTTTTTGCAAATCAATAAATATCTTGTATTAATAAAAAAACGATTATATGATGATTTAGAAAAAAAAATTTTTTTAACAACATTACATGGATTTTTAACTTTTTGTTTAAGTAAAAAAAATGTTATAAACAAAGTATAAATTTTTTTTAAACTTTTATGGCACGATCTTGTTAAGTATGTATGTAAGAAAGGCTCTACGAAGCGAAATATTTTTACGACCATTATTTAAACATTTTTTTTCACTTACAATTAAGACGGTCGTTCGAGAAAATTTCGTTTGTTAACGATTATTAAACTTGTTGAAAAATTAAGTTTAAGTAAAATTTTCAACGGGAATAAATTAATTATAGTGTTCAGAACACACCATAATTTTTTCAAATTTAAAAAAAAATATTCAATACCTTAAATAAATTAATTAATGTGCCGTAGTCGCTTTTGACGCCACGCGCGATTCCTAAAAATGTCACCCGCAGACCTATTTTCAGCGTTATTTGAAATTTCTTAAATATGATTAGTTTATTAAATATTGGCAAAAAACTAAATGCCATTTTTTTTTCATCTTTAATTGTCTATAACTTTTGCAATTTTTTATGTGCTAATACACGCTTTTAGCACATTTTTCTAGGCGTCATTCCGGATCCAATGAGCTATCGCACATAATTTTAAGAGCAGTATCTCTATTTTGTTCCATTTTCAACTTGTCGACTAGACTACCTCGGGATGTTGTTACAGGACCGTATTGACACTGTTTTAAGAACTTTCATAGAGACTCATTTGACTCATTTGACGACTCATTGGTCTAGTGGTTAGTACCCCTGACTGCGAATCCATGGGTCCCGGGTTCGATCCCCGGCTGAGACGAACATCGATGTGATGAGTATTTGGTGTTGTGCTTAGGTCTTGGGTGTTTAAATATGTATTTATATCTATCTATCTATAATATGTATGTATATCCGTTGCTTAGTACCCATAACACAAGCTTCACCAGCTTAGCATGGGACTCGGTCAATTGGTGTGAATTGTCTTTAAAAAAAAAAAAGAGAGGTCACAACTAGAAAATAAAATATATCCTACTTTTAACATAACATCCTAGGAACCTTGAATGATGGGGAAGAAAGCACCCAAAGTAAGTCTTCATATTTTACCTCGTTTCAAGTCTTTCTGGCCCTCTTTTCCTCATCTGCAACAGTACGCCAGATTTGCTTGAACCGCCACGTTTCCACTTTCCTTGCGGGTTCCAATCAAGCGCTTGCTTGGGAATATAATTGTAATCGGTTCGGAGTTGCCTATCCATGTCCACTTGCGTCGCTTGATCTGCTGGCTACTCGGAGTTTCTCGACTGGGCTCTCAGAGTTGCTCGTTGGAGATCTTCTCGGGCCTATAGATACCCAGAATACGACGTAGACAGCGGAGACAGCGGTTGGCGAAGACTTGGCGCTGGTGCTAGAAGTCGTTAGTGACCTTCCACGTTTAACACCCATAGAAGCACAGACTTTTATTTTTATTTTATTTGATTTTTCCGCCTCCTTCATCACACATGTTACAAGGATGACAATCAAATACTGATACATTTGTTACCACCAGACTAGATCCATGCAACTCTCAATCGAGTAGCCGCAATATCGCAGCACACAACTCACGAGGGGACTTTTTGTATTGAAGAAGTCGCATCGCACATCCGCGAACGTACTCTGGTAATACATTATGTAGGAATAAAGAAAATAATAATAAAAGCAAATAATTAACACAGCAAGGTTTCTAAAACGACTCGGGAAAGGTCTTTATGGAGTTGCTGAAAATGTCTATCAATTCATTTTTCATCGCAGTTTTATTGGACATCCAACACAATCTGTTAAGGACAGACCATTAAACGATGAGCACAAACGTGAGGTAGGCGTGTAAAAGGGATATTTGTTTGTAGTCAACCGTGTACTGCAGTAGATAGGGATTTTAGCAAGCAATTCCGTATGAATATCACTATGTATCTTGTAATCCAATTCAAGCAAAATTAGTATTACATACAACACATATCAGTTTTATTGAATTTTAGTAGTACTAAACTACCTTTTGTTATTGCAACATTGTTTAGATAAATGTAAAAAAGTAATTTATTCAAAAGTATTTAGCAATGAATTCACATGTGTGTACACACGTACGCACCAGACGTTGCATGCGCCTGCGCACGTTGTCTTCGTTGACCCCGAATTAAAACAAAGAATAAGATCGAGGAACTTTAATCATATCAGATTTAATGTTTTACAAAAACGTTAAGGCTTTCAATATATAATACAAATAAATAATCTTTCTTAAAATAAATCTTTTCTATTTACTTGAGAATTTTGTAATGTTGTTAAAATATCAACAAATAAAATTTATAAAAAAAAAAAATACAAATTTAAAAAGTTTGATCCCTGTGGCATGCTGGCAGCATTTCCTCGCTGTATTGCGATACTTATTCGTTGAGCGAGGAAAGCAGTAGCTCTGGGGTCAATGGTACTATCTAGCAGCGCCAACTAAAATCTCTTTAAGAATAAAATAAAAAAATTGTATCAAACACTCTACTTCGCCTACCTTTTTAGTAGTCTACCCATTCATATTTATTTATAACTAGCGGACCCGACAGACGTTGTCCTGTCCTAACTATGAATATTGATTTCAAATTGGTATAATTAATTAAAAAAATATTGCAGAAGTGTTTATTATTCTAATGCTTTATGTTATACAACATTCTTTGTTTGTTTTTTTGGCTCGCATATTATTATATTATTTATTTTAAACGATATTCATTTTTCTTACATCCTCTTTGACCATATTTGCAGGACGCATTCTGTCAATGTTATGTCAAACGCCATAAGGTTACATCAAAAAGTTTGAATTGTATGGTGGTTAAGTATTCTTAAATTTTCTAATTTTCCGATCAACTTTTTTCTTTTATAAGAACCTTCTCCTCACAATTACAAACACAACAAAAAAAAATCAGACAAATCGGTCAAGCCGTTTTCATGTTATGTCGTGACAACGGAAAACGGGTTTCATTTTTATATATATAGATAATACAATTAACGTACTATTTAATTATTTATTAATCCTAATCAATTTTTCTAGCGTTTCTCTTTTATTAAAGTTAAATATTATTTATTATATATATTTATTTATCAGTCAAAAATAGGAAGTAAATTTTCTTAAATATAGGGTATAATATATCTTTCAATCCAGGGTTTTGGTAGAGGGCATCCAGCCTAGCAGCAACGACCTTGATAATGCTATTGTTTCTATTCCATACGTGAGATATTGAATCCTATTGTAGCTCATAAATGGACATAGAAAAACTTTAATAGAATTTGATTTCATTATTCAATATAGATGCCGTCGAGAGCGTTACAACTGTTGTAGCGTTTTTATAATACAATTTGTCTTCTCAAAATTGGTTTCAGGTTCGGTGGTTATCTCTTCATCAGTGCTAAATTTCTGTCTAGCGAGCATTCTCTTGAGGTCTGTGAACAGGAAAAAGTTGTTAAAGTGTGGGTGCAGACATTCCAGAAGCGCGCACATATATAGAACCAGAAGTGCATAAACAAATTACTCGCGACGATTGCAAAATAACCCGTTACATACTTTAAGGACCTTGGTCATTTATTGAATCAAAAAACGTAAACAACGCCACAGTCCAAAGTACGACTAGTGATGTGTGCACAATATTTATATCGATATTATTGCGACCGCTGAATTTGTATCAATACTAAAATTATTTGTTTCAATATTTAAACATACCTGACTAAATAAAAATACAATTATACTGAAGATCGTTCAAACAATTACAAAAGGAAAAAAATAATCAATAGATTTAACTAAGTAATACCTAATTCATCGTGTATTGTGTAATGGTGTAAAAGTGAGGGTGTGTATGTAGAGTGCTGAGTGTGCTCGTGATGCAGGTGATTTAGCGCTATGAATTTAATACAAGAAGTATTAAGTAGTATTAAGCATAGTCCGCGATAGCTTAAACAAGTCAAGGCTTAAATATTGCTTGTAGTATGGTAAGTATCACGTAACATCAGTTGAGTCTTGCTGTTTGCCCCCAAATAAAAAAAAACATGTGTGTACTTATGTTCACGCATTAGAAGTTATAAATCTTTTCAAACCATTTATTCTACGTTTGTAGAAAAACGACAAAAACAATAGAAAAAAATTACTCTCATCATTCTTCCCCAACGCGCCAAAAGAAGTATAACTTCAAAAAAGCTAAAATGTGTACTATAGCTAACTTCAAGGTGTCGGTTTTTTGTGACGGTGTGCGCGCGCATCGTAAAAAATTACTCTCATCATTTTTCTCTAACGCGCCAATAGAAGTATAACTTCAAAAATAAAACAACATCGATATCTCTGACCAACACTATTAATTTAAGTCGAATCAGCGAACGCCACTCGCACGCATAACCGGCATAACACGTGAAGCAGTCGGGTCAGGCACTCGTATCACCGTTACTATATTTAATATTATTGTGCAGTGTATTAATGATTGAAGGATGGCTAAGCCGACAGTGTTTATGCGACAATGCATGTGAGTATTTACAAAGTAATTAACAGCTATTTATTTGTTATTAAAGTTCACCACCTCATAGATATTGCTATATCTATAGTATATGTTACAAACTATCTTTTCTAAAATATATTACAATTATGATAAACAAGTTACAAAAAATTAAAAATACTTGAATTCTTTTGCTTATTGTTAACAAAAAATACTATCAAAATTGTCGGTAGGAATTATAATGATTCAAATATGACAATGTGGGTACTATAAACAAACATTGTTTTAATTTTTATTATTACTATATAGGTTAAAAATAATGTAAATTCTGTGTATGTGTTGGAAATTAATATCATTATCAATACAAATTTATTAAATTATGATGACAACAATTTCAACTCAATGCGTGTATTTTTATTAACTAGATTTTGACATTTTAATTTTGCATTATCCTAGTGCTTAAACAATTTATTATAAAAACTAATATTACTTGGAATTAGAGAGATGACAGCATATATTTATAAATAAGCCATATTACCCCAAGGTGGTGTTTACTATATAAAAATCCAAGAACTATTAAATACTGAACATAAAGTCTCAATCAAATTTTAGAACGATTACAAAAATATTTTTAAGTTTTTATGAATAATAAATATCCATTGTTTATTAGTGTACAAAAATACTACATACATTTATGAGGTCAATGTTCGGTTCAACAAACTGCAGACTGCATTTGCAATTTTTTGTTTATTTGAAAGTAATCTTGATATACTTTCTAATAGGAGTTGTTAATTAAGTCACTTTCACTTTTAGTTTATTTCGCGTTAGATTAAGCTTCGCTAAAACATTCTTAATTTTTTAGTATCCTTTCATAAATCTGTCTCTATAAACCTGATAACTACTTCAATTACCGAACGGATTTTAGTACAGTGTTCGCCAACAGACACAATAAATCCGAAGGATTAAATGTGTAATTACTTTTATGTTAATTGACTGATATAACGATTCATATTGAAGTACCAAAGAATCTTGTTAAAATAGACGAAATCAAAACTACAGCCTTGCGCAGTATCCGCTGGTATATTAATTTGGAATGTATTCATAAAAGTAATTAATTATAATAGCAGGGTTGGATCAGTGGTTTTAACGACTCTCATCCCTGGGATCGTAGGTTCGATCCCCGGCTGTGCACCAATGTCTTTCTGTCTGTGTGCGCATTGAATACTTGCTTATACGGTAAAATAAAATATCGTGAGGAAATCGGCACTAAGACCCAAAAAGTCGACGGTGTGTCTTAGAAATTCTCACGATCATTTCGTTCATGATTATTTGTCAATCTAATAAGCAAGTGATCAGCATCCTGGGCCTAACACACCGTCGACTTTTTGGGTCTAAGCAAGCCAGTTTTCTCACGAAGTTTTCCTTCACCGTTCGTGCGAAATTTGCGTACATAGAAAGAAAGTCATTTGGTGCACATCTGGTTGGAATCGAACCTACGACCTCAGGGATGAGAGTCGCACGCTGAAGCCACCAGGCCAACACTACTCTACTAGCTTAGTACTAGAACTAGTTTATATTACTATTAAACTGTTAGCATGAGACGCAAAAGATTACATCGAACCGGTCCAATGGGTAATTGCAGACCCTTGTTTTTCTTGCCCTTGAACTTGAATTGTGTATTGAATTCCATATCATAGACAAAGAGCTAATGATCTACTTGTATATTACAGTAGAATACTATTATACTGCGGTAAAGCCTACAATATTCTTAACCTACATTGTAATAATAATAATAAAATGATAAATAGATTTTTTTTACCTGTGGCGTTTCCTAGCTGTATTGCGATACTTATTCGTTGAGTGAGGAAAGCACAAGGTCACCGGTACTATCTACCAGGCGCCAACTTAAATCTTTGATGCACTTGAATCCCACGGCCCAAGAGTCTACTCTAAAGGGAACAAAATCAAAGAAAGACAATCTTATTTATCTAATGAATCCAGTATCATAAGAATATCATTTATATTGTTTGGTTTACATGTATAAAACTTCTTCACAAGTTTGTCTTGATAACATAATTGAAATATTCGTCAAAGATCGTTTACGAAAATGGACACTAATAATGTTACCCCGAATCAACTTACTATATGTGGTGGCAAAAGCCCTTTCCTACAACAGACTATGGATATTAAAGGTATATTAAAATGCACAGAGCTATAATCCAGTGATATAAAATGTACTAATGAATAGTAAAGTAATTAGTTTTTATGAAAATCGGCAATTTAAATAAAGTAAAAAATATGGAATCGCTTAAATTGGATATGGTTACGGACGGACATCATGGCAGAAAACGAAATTCCACCCGTTTCTCGACGTCCGTCGTTCCACAGCTAAGCATTTTTAAGGCACTTTTTGCCACGCAACACCACTTTGTAGATCCAGCTGCCCACTGAAGAATTTCCAAACCAATTCGACTTGAGGTCCTTCAAGAAAAGAGCGTAGCAAGCGCTCTAGCATTGAGAGTGTCCATGGGCGGCTGTATCACTTAACATCAGCCCTGCGATTCTGTTACTCACTTTTCGAACTCACACAGCGGTTTTCGCATCGGCGGTCGCTCTCAAATCAGTCGTGAAGCAGTCATTTTATGATTTGGTATTCTGAAAAGGTGGGAGCTTGTAGTTTATTGTTTATTAGATTACCAAAACATAAAATGACTGCTTCACGACTGATTTGAGAGCGACTGCCGATGCGAAAACCGCTGTGTGAGTTCGAAAAGTGAGTTACAGAATCGCAGGGCAGGTGTCCGTGTCACATTAAAACCAAAATAAAATAGCAAGAGTTATGTAACCTAACATAATAATTAGAAGCGTAAACCAAATGTAAACAATCATCGTACACTTGAAGCCAATATTGAGCCCTTTAGTTTTTACCACACTTATAAATTGTATTTTAACATTCTCGTTTCCGATAACAACTCCAGTCATATATTTTTCAATATTTTTATTATATTATTTACATAAATTGATCGTTTTAGCTCTTGGTCAAATCCTTTGGCAACTGCATTTTGCGTCTTTACTTCTCAGTACTTTGCAATTAAAACAATGAAGTTCAATTCTTATTACAATGGGTTAAAGTTCATTATGCGCAAATAGTACAATGTATATCGTTACTTGGAAATGATATGGTTTATTTACCATTAAACTTATAGTTTTAATCTGTGGTTATGTGGCTATCTAAAGAGTATTGACAAGATTAATTCAACTTGAGAATGATACTGTTTTAAATAATAAATGTATATTTTGTGATAATTACAAAAGATTTTTTAAAGGGTGTTCGATTTACAGAAAAAGAATAATTATTTCGGACAGAAACCGTATCTATTTTAGACACTAAATTCTACCATGTGCAAGTGTCTCTCTCCAATCTCCATGACTTTAGATATAGGAACTATAAACAAAATTCACTAAATCTTATGAGATGCTCTATCTAGTTGGTCACGCGTTTGTTGCACAGAGTGATGCGATATTTAAGTCTTTAATTAAATCTTTACATAAGCCACTTTATAAATAATAACTTATAAAAACCACTCACGTAAACTAATCAGCTTTATGAAGACATCTCGTGCACGAGGTGCGCGCGTGAGCGATGCCGTAATGTGCGCAGACCAAATCAAGATTAAATTTTTATTTTTAAACAGTAGAAACTAATGCGAATAAATTTACAGTACTGTATAATATTTAGTTTGAAATACAGATTATAAGTTTATCAACAGTTTTAACAGTTTAACAATTTAACTAATAGTCAATATATAGTGTAACATAAAATGGTTTTTGTGAATTCAATCACGTTGTATTACGTACAGGTGCTTCTTTAGTTTTAAGAGATTTATTTTAAATTTCGAACATTTATAGTGCGAACAAAGTAATTGTCAAATCACAATATGACAGATGGGAGATTTATGTTCGCCTCTTTCCTAAGTCTTGAGCATTATCAAAACCTTCATAGGTAACATATTAATTTATAGGTATTGAGAAATATTCACTTATAATACCACAAGAGCTTCAAAATTATCGGGTATTTCCCGATAGGTTCGTTGCAAACAAATATAGTCGTCATGACGACTATATTTGTTTGCAGGGAACCTTGAGGGAAATGCCAGATAATTTTGAAGCTCGTGTGGTATTCGGGGGATTATTTTTCCGACCCAAATGTCGGCCAATAGAATTGCACCATGAGACGAAATGTACAGTTAACAAATAAGAATTTCATAATGAATAAAACAACTACTTAATACTTGTCTTGAAGCAACGACCAGAGAAAATTTTCAAAAAATTATCAGTATAATACCATGTAGGTTGTACCACGTGACGTCGAATGGTGCAATTCTATTGGTCGATATTTGGGTCGGAAAAATAATCATCTAAATTTTACAGCTGACAAAGTATTTTAACTACCTTTTCACTTTAAACACCTATGGATGTTTTGTATGTAGGAGCCATACGGACAGGAGGCTCATCTGATGTTAAGTGATACCATCCCTCATGGACACATACATTGCCAGAGGCTCGCTAGTGCGTTGCCGGACTTTTAGGAATTGGTACGCTCTTTTCTTGAAGAACTCTAAATCGAATTGGTAAACAGTACTTATCTGGAGCTGGATATAATATTAATTTTACAGAAAGCATTTTATAAGCAAAATAATTGTTACATTTATGTTTACCAAAATTGTCATATATTTTAGAAAATATATAACATATCCTGTAAATATATGATAAACTTTATGTGTGTTGTGATTTGAGACATATATTTAATACATTTCATAGGATTTCCCGACCTCGTCGTGTATCCACTTCATCATCAGGAAGGACATCGACATCACCCCAGCGGCACAATGCCGTGGCACCTGCAGTTGCTAAAACATATAAGCGTTTCGCGGACATCCCTGGACCAATCGCTCTTCCTATGATGAAGCATCATGAGCACGTATTACCAAGAATAGGTGAGCAAACATTTTTGATCCTTAACATCTGCAAACGCAAATCGCTGTGGCTTAGTGGTTAATATAAAAGTATTAACTTCAAATCTTGGCAAGGCAATCATTGTTTATTTTTGGTTGTTGTTCGCTGATGAAACAGAAATATGCCTGCACCGTCACTATTGAGACATGTATACCTATCTGAATAAGTTTTACGCACTGTCTCTTAAATATACTAAAAACAAAAAGTAAAAACACCTTAAACCAGAGATAAACATTTCGATTGGAGTTTTGACTTATTGTAATGACTCTTAAACCTATATACTTAATCTATTATATACACTCTAATTAGGTAATCAACGCAATTCGTAACTAGATTTTTTTTTATATAAGTCTTTAAATCTTGTAATAATATCTTGTAATAATGTAAATTCTTGCAATCAGTCAGCTAGACTATGAGCAGATGTGTTGAGAGCTGTTAGACGTTCAGAGCAAAATCTCCATCGAGACTGCTCTTCTCTTTCAACCGTGTCTATCAAGACTTAGGATTTGTCGCCTTTTAAGCCTATTTATTAGGTCCGGTATGGTTAGTTGCGTGGCAATCTTATTAGGATGCATTTCTAGCCTTTTTCTGTATTTCATACTCCAGGTCTTGATCTCCTCTTTGACAGTCCTGATTTTGAGGTGCTCATGAATCTCCGATGTTTTTATAAACCCCAACAACAGTTGGATATTTGTTTCAAAATGTAATTTTGAACCCTCTATGATACTTATGTTAGAGTCACACGCCGAACCCCATAGTTTAATTCCGTATGTCCAGATTGGTTTCAAGAGCATTTCGTATATGAGTAGCTTATTATCTACTGACAGTTTGGAATTCCTGCCAAGAAGCCAGCAGAGTCCTCTGTATTTCAGGTTGATTTCTTCTCTCTTCTTCTGTATGTGTTGTTTCCATACGAGTCTCCTATCAAGGTGTATTCCCAAGTATTTTACACAGTTTTCTTTCGGAAGTTGTTGATTGCACAGAGTTACTGGCGGACAGTCTCCTCTACGGAGAGTGAAGGTTTCAGAAATATAGTTTTTTTTCTACAATAAAGTTCACAAAAGTGTGCGACTTTACATGAAATACAATCTAGCCTATACAATAATTATGTCTAATAAGTAATATTATGTTTCTACAATACTAGTAAATAGGTTAAACTAGGTAATGTTCATTAACAGTCTTAGTGTTCTATAATGTTTTGACACTATGTTCGTGTGTCCGAACTAATATTAAAATGTTAAAGCCTTTTTCATTAAAACTACTAAAAATATGTTCTTAAAATGTGACATGGCTAGTATGTGTAGCCCTACCAGTGGTTCCACGCTGTCAAATTGTGCATACTCGGCGTAATGAAGACCGTGGGACACTTTAGCATAAGTTACTTAGAATTTAGATATAATGTAAGCAAACGTGCGAAGCATCGAGCTGCCATACTTTGTATTTAAATTATAAGTTTTATTTTAATTGAAATAGTTTTTGGTTTGGACAATGGATAACCAATATAATTAGTATGGACACATTGTCAAAGCAGCACGCAATAGAAACTGTAAGCAATAGCTAATCTAATAAATAAGTTATTTTTCCTTATGGCTTAAATAGGAATGCACCAGCTACATCCTTATTATCCCATTCAATGCGATGGAGGATGTGAGCCATTTGCTTACGTTACACAATAAGTTTTAAAGTGGGGTATATTGAAATACGCTATTTTAAATGTATCAATATCTGAGCAGTGTTTAGTTTTATTAACTTTTTTATAACCCTATGTTTCTTCGCTTGAATCTGATACCAAAGGTTTTGGTACGCGTTCTAGTGCAAGAAAACATAACGAGTATGAAAACGAATTCGACGAACGAATTTGTCTGACTAGACCGCATATACCTTTAATAAATAAACGAATAAATACTTAATATATTTAATTCTCTTTGTAAGGCAAATTTATACGAATAGTATTTTTCTTAAATTTAATATTGCATGCGTTTTGGATTAAGAGATATTTTTATTTAAAAACAAGTCGTAAACAATAATAACGATAGTCTTATTTCGACGCATTGTTTACATTCAAGTTGGATGCCGAGCTCGTAAATGACGCATCAATCAATTTGAATTTCAAATTAGATTTTTATCGCTTGCAGTATAAATTATAGGTAATCATCATGATTATTATTGTAACATAGTATTGATATTATATATTCCGTGTAATTTAACATCGAAATAAAAACAGAAATGTTGTGTTCTTGAAATTTTCACGTTATTATTGTTTATTATTATGCATTTCTGGTTTCAACTAAAGTCAGAATTCTCGAATTTATTTTACGGCATCCCTTTATAATCTATATTCTAATGTTAATTTTAATCAGAATGCTTTTTGGTGCAGTTTACGTTTGGTACAGAACACTAAATCGATGTAATCTCGGACTATGCGATGTAAATATAGGTTTTGAAACCACAGATAACCTTTATTATTAGGCAACTGTGAACACTATCAAAATTGGCGGGAAATCATGCTATGGCCGCGTGCTTTCATGAAATGGTGTCAAGTTGTGAATTGTTAATACAAGCATTTTAAGTCAATGTTTGTATCTACAAATTTTATTTTAGGTGAAATAATATTTGTCAAAATGATGAAGTGTGAAAGACATACTTTAAATACCAGAAGCGATAAAAGTATCTAATTTCATTTAGGAATCAATTTATTGCTACCAAATGTGCATTTGAAACAAATTATAATTTTTCATTGTTGTAATGGTTCACTAATTTGACTACAATGGATTACACATAAGACATAGATATATACAGTGGCGAGCTTTTTTGTAGGACTATTTATGATAAACATTTTCATCATACATTAGATATGTGTAACTCTAGCGGTTTTGGCAGCGCACGCCAGAATAGCTCGCAGGTGGATTTTCCCTACTAACTTGAAATTTTGGACGATTCACACATGATGTATAAGCTATATTACTGTAAAGTTTCATTACTATCCATTCTGTACTTTTTACGTGAAAGAGTAACAAACATCCATCCATACTTACAAACTTTCGCGTTTATAATATTATATAGTATAAAATACGACGACGGAGCGCTTAAGGAATTCATATCTCGTATCGTTCTTTCTATTGACATGCGCGACGTAATGCGCATTCTAAAAACTGTTTCGGTGACATGGTTTAATTCTATTCTTTCAAACATAACACATGTTAAAACGAGGACAATCAAACACTTAAATGAGAAATGAGATATACACGAGTGACAAGAAAGAAAGAAATCAACGCTAACGCCTATCTTCTTCTGTATACGTATACGTTCCAGTTGAATGTCCAACGACAGTCTTCTTGATGTCAGACAGAACAGGAGAAATAGGAGTTTAGCATAGCCCCTCCTTATTTGTAAAATCAGTGTAATTGAATTTTTAATGAAAATACTCTTTTGACCGATTTTTCTTTTAGTTTAGTTTCCATGATCATACAGTGCTTCAACATTTTTCATGTTAGAAATTTTGCTTCAAAGGAATATGATCTTGAGACCCCATTCTCGATAATCGAACATACTAATAATAAACGTGTCTTATCAGTTCGAAGCTTTGATGTCATTGTTTACTGGGATATTGCGTTAATGTGCTATTAATATTAATTAGTCGAATATAATTAACATTATAAATATATATATAGTTACAAAATATTTTCTCATGATTGAGACATATCAATAGATAAGCGAATTTTACGTTTATTATTTATTAACACTTCGTTGCAAGTATTAGAAATACACAATTAAAATGATTAAATAAAAAGGAGGGCAACTGGCGGCCGTATCGCTCTCGAGCTATTTCTTCCAGGCAACCATACTGAGAAAAAAATTAGATTATAATGAATGATCGCAAGAAGTGCTACAGACACATAGTTATTAAGAGAAGATTAAACTATGAATAAAAACTAAATAGTACAACGAAATGAATTTAAAACATATTTAACCAACATCGGTTGTATTGATCTCTAAACAGATCTCTATCTGCAGTAAACGACGCTTTGAGTACATGAAGCAGATCCATTTAATGGTAGCCTCCATGTTTGGGTGTAAGATGCTGCAGCCACTGTTGATCCATCACCAATAATAACAATAATTGCAAAGTGGAAATAATTAAATTTTAAATTGCATATTTGTATTTCTTAATCTAGTTTATTGTCTTTTATTTTTATTGTATAATTCTTTTTCTCTTTTATCATTGTAATGTTTCCCTTTAAATGTGCACACTTGTCATTGATATAAATGAATCTTAAAAATGTCACGCGCAGACCTATTTTCAGCGTTAAATTAAAATTATAAATAATGGAGATAGAGTTCCGGGAGTTAGGAGCTTTTTATTGGAAATTTCCTCCTCTTTCAGAACCTGAAATTTCTTAAATATTAATAGTTTATTAAATATTGGCAAAAAACGAAATGCCATTTTTTTTCATCTTTACAGATTACTTATTTAATTATGTACATTGTTTCCTGCGCTCTCCCTCACATACACATTATATACATATACCAGTACGCTCACGTAGCACACATACAATAATGCATTTCACTATGTCTAAAAATAGCCATGAAGGACAGTCTTTAGTTATAAACCATTATAGTTTTATCCGTTCAAAAATAATTAAATTATGATTGCCAAAAACAAAAATCACTTTATTTCGACCACATAATTAAGACAAAAGTTTAGTCCCTATCATATGCGGGAGTGAAATTCAATTAAGAATACAAATTTAAATTTAACAAAATATTTTAAGTAGCTTAATATTGATATATTAATCATAGATGTTATTTAAATAGGATGCTATCATCACACCATTGGATTGGGTCTGCTGGACAGCTTGAAGGAAAAATATGGAAGTTTGGTTCGGTTGGGGAAGACTTCCCGTAAGCGACCGGTGCTCTACGTTTTCGATCCGGAGCTAATGAGAGAGGTATGTATTTCAGCAATGGGACTGCTTCAGGGCACACAGTCATCAATGTTTTTAATATAATATGTATTAATTTTTGACACTTTTAATATTTTCATGACAATTAAATTCATTTTCTTTTTCCCTCCCTCTAAGTCTCGAAAATCTAAAGGTTTAAATTCGTATAAATATGAACAAGGCTTAAAAATTAGTTTGCTAAATATGTATGAATTTGTATTTTATTTTTGCTCTCAAACAAGTTAGGAAAGCGCAGCTCTTACCAGATCTATGTAATCCTCACAATCGAGCTACCTATTTGAATTGGCTAATTGGTGAATTGGGCCTTTTTTAGATACATCATAAAATTTATGTAATCATTGGTTTAGACGTTAGTTCCAAGCGGTCGTATTTTGTTAATAAATTATAACGTAATTTTTGCCTATGATGACTATGATTCGAAATTTGATTTAATAGAGTTAAGAGTATCATTTTCTTAGACACACGCAGTATTTGATGGAATGTACCTGATATAAAATGTACATAATTTGAAATAAAATAACACAAAAGTTTTCAAAGCTTAACAATGTTTGTTTGCTATTTTATGAATCGAACATCAAAGCTTTAACGATAAATAAACAGGTTCTCAGCAGTTTCAGATATCAGCGACAAATTGCAATCCATTTGCGGATTGTCATCTGTTTAAAAATGTTTTATTGGAATAATAAAATTTTCATCTCGTTATAAAAGTTAACTGCTTTTCTTAGGAGTTTCCATTAGAGATATTAGCTAGCTTATATCTGTAACATTAGATTAGCTATCGTTCCACAACTGAGCGTTTCTTAAGGCAATTTTTGCCGCACACTATGTGGAACCAGCGGCTCGATCAAGAAATGTCGATCAAGAAAAGAGCGAACCATTTCTTAAAAGGCCGGCAATGCATTTACAAATCTTCTGGCAAGGTGAGTGTCCATGGGCGGCAGTATCACTTAACAGCGTTGAGCCTCCTGCCCGTTTGCCTACTATTAAATTTAAAAGTATACCGATGTTCGTTATAAAATATCCAAATGAATGAAATAGCTGTAAAAATCTCTAGAGCCCGGTACTGACCAACGTTACTAGATGTAACGTTACATTACTTTTTACGGTGTACTGACTGAACCCCTAAACAATCAAAGGATTCGCCAATAAACCGACGGCCGGGTGGAACACTCAAAGCGCTGGTTTCCCCGTAACACTACGTACTGACTGCACTAATACTCGCTGTGTAACGTAACGTTGGTCAATACCCAGCTTTCCACGAACAAAACGCTACAAGACTCCCTCCAGGTTTACGAGGATACTTGTATCTCAAAAACATATTAGCAAATTAAGCCAACGCAAGTAGATTCTCAAATATTATCATATCACATACTGATAACCTCATGTTTTTGGGGTCGTAAAAAGTTTCACTTCGTATGTATTTGTAAAATGGTGCTTGTACTGAGTAGACTGTTAAAATAAAACGTATTACATAGTAGAAATGATTTATTGATAACAATTAGAAGATAGCCTTATCATTGACGCAAGAAAAGGTCATGTTTGTGTTGTTGTAAGTAGTCGTAAAAATTATGTTATACATAATATATTTTTGATATACCGTATTCTTTGATTTTTATGCATAGATTAAAATCATTAGGAAGGTTTATTTATTAGTGCAACGTAACATACGATCTGTGTTTGAAATGTCTTGACTTGACTTAATGTCCTGTTAAGCTCTCTGCTCTTTGGATTGTAATAATTGTGTATGTTCGCGAAAGTTTTACTAAAATCGCGTACAAAGAGTTTATATAAATAATATAAACAAAAATTTACATGTTTATGATTATAAATTGCCGTCGTAATAATTGTGATAAAGCTGTGACTTCCATTAGCAACAATTTGGCACAAGTGTACATTCGTTGACACAAGTCATTGACACTGTTCAGCTTATAAGTCCATAGTCAACTGACCTGCTTCCGTAAACATAGTTAATTACCATCTGGTAATGTTTCTGTAAAATAAATGGGTAGTTGACCCTTTGCTACTCGATAAATTATTTTATTGTATCTTGAATACACGAGCAGTGTTGGCCTCGTTGCTTCAGCGTGCGACTCTCATACCTGAGGTCGTAGGTTCGATCCCCGTCTGTGCACCAATGGATTTTCTTTCTATGTGCGCATTTAACATTTGCTCGACCGGTGAAGGAAAATATCGTGAGGAAACCGACATGTATTAGACCCAAAAAGTCGATGGCGTGTGTCAGGCACTGGAGGCTGATCACCTACTTGCCTATTGGATTTAAAAATGATCATGAAACAGATTCAGAAATCTGAGGCCAAGACCTAAAGATGTTGTAGCGCCACTGATTTTTTTTTCAAGACACATAGTTACTCTTCCATAGCAGATATGCTTGAAGGGTGTCGAAAATACTTCGAAAGTTAATCTAAAAGCCTACAAGAACGAAGATAACTTTCGTCATTGATCGTTTATTATCACTCTTATTAATTTTATACTGAGGCAAAGAATGTTTATCAAACATTGCTTTTTCACAGTCACGCCGTTACACAACGTCTCTATATCATTAAAAATATAAAACTAAATAAAAAAGAAAAAAAAATATCACTTACAATAATACCTTAAAACGGCTCGCAATATTTTATTAAAAGGACGATTTCTCACAAAATAAAATACTTAACTCACTTTGTTACTGGTATTCAAACAATCACAATAGTTTAATAGATAAATATTGCATTAACCAACATTGGTCACCGCTTACAAATATTACATGTATCATGTTGCTAAATTTTAATACAAACGTTGTGTAAAAAAAAACATGGCGATTAAAAAGAATGGCGGAGAGTTTATTGCCAGTTCTTCTCTTCTGTTCTACGCCCTTAATCTGAGAACTGGCACAAAATGTAAAATTAGAAGTATTATGTATTTCTTTACTGACAAGTCATAAGTGTACAATGTGTTACCTATATGATTAAATGATTTTTGAATTTTTGAATTTTACTTAAATATGTTTATATTAACTTCAAAATTATCAAATCTTCGTATGAGGCAGCCAGAGCAGGGTAGACTTATAGATTGAGTCTTGGTAAAATTATTCAAACTGTTAAGAGTTAAAAAAATATAATTTCTAGCAAATGATCCATCTTCGGCGGCGAACAACATAATTAATTATATATTTAAAACTGTTGGAAGAGATAACCAATATTTTTATCTATTTTTACAGACAACGAATTTTTATATAATCACCGCATACATAAATTTGACCTCGTAAATTTGAAAGTTAAGACGTCAAGAGCGTCTAAATAATTAGCATGTATTATGTATTTTTCACGTGTCTCATTCATTGAATAAAAATACAGAATATGGTACAAAAATGTTACGGTGGTACAATCTAAAGTTCGCGTATTCTCCCACACATAATGGAGAGAAAATTTGTGATAAAAGGTAGAATAGAAGTTACAATTACATTATGCGTCATATCATTATAGTCAATTCTTATATTATTTTGTCACCACATCATCACATTATTATTATATACTAATTAATATTAATTATAAAGATTCAAGCAAAAAATTATTATATAATAATATTTTTTTCCAAATTAGTACATTAAGTCGATTTTAAAAACTCTAGTAGGAAGATCTTTGAATGTTTTTTGTAAATTATTGTAAACCGTGATTGATATACAAAAGATGTTTTTCCAATACAATTCCAGATAAATTTTTGACATAGCCAATTTCTCCCCATGTCTACTTCGACAGTGGCCTATTCCCGTTTACTTAAAAATATTTATGTTTTTGTGAACGAATGTTTTTTAATTTGGCGGGCACAAGGCTTAGTCAAACACAATATCTTATAATCTGTATTTATTCAAGTAATCCAATAGATCAATCATATTTCGTATTTACCCGTATAATAAACAACAAACACGGCTTTTAGTAAAGCAAATAATTCTTTCAGTAACTAGGACCGCTGCGTTCTTTATTGTATGTATGAATAGCAAAGTCATGTTCATTAAGGACCTATCTGGTTGCCAAGCTCCAAAAAAGTACATTGTTTCTTTCCATTTTTCGTCATCGTAGGGCGAATGGAAAAAATATATGGTGGAGTTGAGTAGTTTATATATCCATTTCGAAAAATCGATACACGATTTATATAACGTCGCTTGATAGAAAAAAAATCCAAACATAGCCAATTTTTGACACTTTGAATTCATTTTATGACGAAAATGTATATAGAACATAATTTTGAAATTTACACGATATATTTTATCGCAAGCCTAGTCCATTTCAGAAAAAAAATTGATAAAATTACATTAATTTAATGTTTTACATAACTAATTGTTATAACGGGTCGGCGAGCTCCAGCTCTCCACTGCGCACCGCAGTCCACCCCGACACACTGACACAGAAATTCGTGCTAGGGCCTTAACACAATACAAAATGGAGGCACATGATACTTTATTTTGGTGACTAACAGTCAATATATACATATAATTATCATATAAATTACATTTCGGTGTGTATGAAAGCGATTTATCTGAGGCCAGTCACGTCCTAATTGGGTAGTTATGAGTGATTTATACTTCATTGTTCCCATGATGCTCTATTTCCGGGACTTCCAATTTTTGTTGTAGAGATTCAAATAATTAAGTCCAGTGGGATTGTGAGTTAACAGAAATCACAATGATTGGTTTTAAAGACATTTTTCATATAATTTTTCATTTGAATCCAGTGAACCTGATAGAACTTTCAACTAAAATTTCAACTAGACCCTACTAAGTTTAAATATCACATGAACTACTACTACTAGTCCTAAGCTATCTATACTAATAGACTACAAGCCGATAAAACAAAACATAAAACATACTTCAATGTCTGCGTGACACTGTATAAAATATGTGTTCGTATGTTATACTGTATGTGGTAAATAATATACATAATAATTATCTACGTAATTATTTGTAAGGTAGGGAGAACCTATACAAGTACCTAAAGACTATAATATATAAGTCATAAATCCTAACTAGATAATAGATCAAAAATATTTTCAAATTAAAATTTTAGCAGGCAGTATTGCAAATTAAATTTTGAATTCAATACTGTAGAGTGTAGGTATTGAACTTCACTTCTTGTGGTAGCGTCTTGATTGTAATTTATATACAACATAAAAGGCCGGCAACACATCTGCGAACCTTCTGTCAGTGTGAGTCTATCGGTATCAATTAATATTAGGTGAACCTGCTTAGAATAAGTAAAATCTAAATTAAAAGCTTTGAGTTTGAGTTGAGATAATGTTATGCTGCTTATGTTTAAACAAATTGGAACTTGTTAATACTGAAATTATGTATTAACAAATATTCATATTAATACACAATTACATAACAATATTTGTTTACAGGTATACAACAGCACAGCTACCGAGCCACCGGTTTGGTTCGGATCGCCTCTAGAAGTACAAAGATATAGGAGAGAAGAATGTCCAATGAATAGGTAATCTCCAATGGAATTATTAAATTAAAAATAATTTTGACTGTAGAAATAAAGTTACGACAATTGTACAATTATTTTTGAAGTTATACTACTTTAGGCGCGTTATGAAAAATTGATGAGAGTGAAATTTTACGATGCGCGCGCACCGTGACACGAATTTAACAGAATGAACTTGCCCACGGAAGATGCTACGGCATTGGACATAATTAAACTACATTCGAATAATAATAGAATTTATGTTACATTTAATGTAGGAGAATAATAATAAATATTTATTTATTTAATTTTTCAAATGTAAACTGAATTTTATTGACTATTATGACTTTTCCAGTCTTTGATTATTTAATTGTAATTAATTATTTGCATGCAATCAAAAACTATTTTTAATAATGCCAAGGAAGTATAACTTCTTACGCGCGTACATAAGTACACGCACCCTTTTTTTATAATTTCGATTCGTCCTTCGCAACCTTTTCCTTTCATCTCATTTGAGCTGTGGCAAGAGTAGTTGAAAAGTACGCAGAAAAAATGTACCGATTTCTATGTTTAATCAGTTTATGTAAATACTTTTACTATCAGTTGGGACGAAAAATCGTCATTATTTCTTAATGATTCTTAGTATTTTTTAGATCTAGTCTAGTTCTATACTCTGTAGCCTTTCTAAAATTCTTGTCTCTTATTATTATTATTATTAAATCGTTCACTTTTAAAACTTAAATAATAGGTTTTAGGAAGGAAGCAATCACTAAGAAATTGTTAACAAACACAGTAAGTAAATTTGCAAAAAGCTAGAAAACTGAAATTCAAATTACAAATAATTTTAATAAATTTTCGAATAGCCCTCTTTAGCAATCAAATTGTCTCCTGGGCGAGGGCCCTAAGTTGGGAAACACTGCTATCTAGACAGTTTCCGTTCCTAATGAATTTATTGATTCTTGTATTTCACTATAATTTCTAGATACTTTCAACCGGACTTTTAGTTATAAATGATTACTAATATCTAATCACTAACTCCACGTAGTTATGGTTAGATTAGCCTTTAGTAGATTTGAATAAGCCAATCATAGATAAAAACGAAATACAGAAAAGGTTGTGAAAACCTTTTACATAAATTGGTCCTACACGCATCCAATTTTGTAGATGAGTTTTTGATTTTGTTAATGATCTACTAAACTATATAGATTAGAACAGCAGTGTTGGCCTAGTGGCTTCAGCGTACGGCACTCATCCCTGAGTCCCCGATCGGTCCCGGATCCCGGATCCCGGATCGATCCCCGGCTGTTCACCAATGGACTTTCTTTTTATGTGCGCATTTAACATCCGCTCAAAGGGTGAAGGAAAATACCGTGAGGAAACTGGCTTGCCTTAGACCCAAAAGTCGAAGGCGTGTGACAGGAGGCTAATCACCTACTTGCCTATTAGATTGACCAATGATCATGAAACAGATACAGAAATCTGAGGCCCAGACCTAAGGTTGTAATGCCACTGATTTATTTTTTAAAACTATAATTACAATTATTTGTATGGACGGCTGTGTAACAATAAGAAAAACACTGCCTTGTTCCATTCAAAGTAATAAACATCAGCTACCAAAGACTTGTAATACAAAACGATAAAATGTTTCCAGAGACGAAGTAAAAGCGATTTGGTCGGCGCTGCAAATTATACTACAAGATGGAACACTACAAAAAAGTTACGAAAGGGCCTTCGACACAATTGCCGAAGATTTCTTGCGAAGGTCAGACCCACATTTAGTCTTAATTTATTTTAGAAATACGGTTAATTTAAGATTGGAATGATTTCCAGTCGGTTTAAAATTCTCTTCATTAACTCAATAAGTATAAAATGAACTACTTATCGAGCATGCACAGATGTTTCTAGGACCGCAAACTTTTTGGAATGAAAAACATTGTGAGGTTTTAAGAGAAATTGCGTGAAATACACCTAAATTTCCCATACTAATATTTATCGTGTTTTTATGAGACTTATTCATGCCTCCGCAGTGAAAAGTTTTTTTGTTGCTATGGAAAATATACGCCCTGTGTATTTGAAACTAATATGAAGCACCAACGAAATGTTACAAGAAATAAATTAAACTAAAAAAAGGTGCCATAGTATCGATATACTGGCGAAACAATGTATAGTAGATAGGTTTTTGTTCCTTTTGGAGTATATTCTTGGGCTTTGTTCAAGAGGATAGGCGCTAATTAAATATTTTTAGCACCTGGTAGATAGTACCGGTGACCCCAGAGCTGGTGCTTTCCTCGACGAATAAGTATCGCAATACAGGGAATCCACAGGGACCAATCTTTTTAAATTTGTTAAAATGTTCTATTTAACAATTTTTAATTGTTATTATGTATATATATATATTTACTTATTGTAATGATCATGTATTAGATAAAAGATGTCAGAATCACAGCTGATCCTACATCCTCTGCCAATTCTATGCATTTTTCTGAAAAATTAAGCAAATATTAAAAAGAAAATAACCTTTAGCGTATTTAACATTAATTTATGAAATCATGAATATTGAAACAGCAATCGCTTAAATTAGACTCCCAAAAGATTTCAGTTTAAATACCCCAAATTTTAGTTAAATATTTAACTTTTTACAGGGTCAGCGAGTTACGTCACGCTGAAAACGCACTTAATGAAGAAATAAATACGGAACTGTATCGATGGGCACTTGAGACTATAGGAGTAATGATGTTTGGCATACGCTTGGGTTGCTTACAAGGGCCTGTACACATTCCTTCAGATAATAGGTAAGGTTCAACAACTTCAGTGCTCAAAAACCAATTAAAGAGAGCAGAAGAGAGTGTAGAGAGAGAGAACTGTTAAGCTAACTTTAATAAAGTGGCTTTAGTCAAGCGGTAACGTACTAAACATCTGCATTGAATTTGTGTGAAACTTTGCAATACTCTGATATGATACAATACTTTGTCAAACTGTTACATCTGCCGGGCATGCACGAATGTTTTTATGTGCGCAAACACTCTTTTAGGGATGAAAAAAATTGTGAGGCTTTTAGAAAAATTGCGTGACAAACACATAAGACTGATCACAATCGAACTATGAAAAGTAATGTACATATAATTGTACATGTGACGGACTTTGGAGAAGGGTGATACTGGTGTGGACACGTTAGCTTCTTCTCACTTCTCTCGGACAAGCACAAAAGCTGGCGTGGACAGAACAGGCGGGAAATAAATATGCACAAATGTATTTGTTCCAACTTTGATTTTGTTCTCTGTGGAGTGCACAGATGCTAATTAAAGATTTAAATTGGCGCCTGGTAGATGGTATTGGCGACCCCAGAGCTGGTGCTTTCCTCACTCAACGAATAAGTATAATATGTAAATTTATACTTTTTATAATTTTTAATTCGATTAATGGGTCAAAGGCGCGAATTATATTTTCGCGAGAAAAATGTTAGTGTTACTCGTTCCTGATTTGGTTGAAACCCAAAGCCTTTTTTTGTTGTTAGACAAATTGCCTGAAAGGTGGAAAATAGAGTTTTCCCTACGTATTACCGCCGGCATTAACCAAAAGCTCCGAGTCTAGTTGAACGGTCTTGTAACCGACACATGGGTGATTTAGAAGCCAATCTAGATCTGAGTAATCTTATTCAAGAGTTTTATTTACAAGATACATTGAATGCTTTAACTTTTGGCTGTTTCTATATCTAAAATACGAATCGTAATTTTTACGAATTATTTTTTTAAAGTGAGCGCTAGTCATGCTTTTTTATATTTTTATGATTTATTTATAGCCTTATATCAGAAATACAAACATTTATACATTTTAGTTTTTTTTCGTATTCTACGATTACCGATTCCGTGTGCCTACGGGCAAAGGCCTCCCCCAATTGTCCTGCATTTTTCCTTATTGTATACCAATCTCGTCCAAGTCTTTCTATTTTCATGATTTCATCGGCCCACCTTTTGAATTGCCTACCTCTGTTTCTTTTATGGCCTCTTGGTTGCCATAGGGTTACAATTTTGCTCCATTTTTCTGCTCTTCTTTTAACCGAGTTTTCAGTTTGACCTGGATATATTGTTAGAATTAGATAATTTATGATGATTTATTTAGGCTTCCGAGCACGTGTGGAAAATTTTGTAAGTTACAATATCCAAAAGTTTCCCAAAAAATCAGCTATATTCCAATTTAAGAAACATTCCAGTTTTAAGATACCACTCATTTGAAGGATGCGTAATTTCAATTCATAACTTTTTAAAGTAGTAATTTTTAATTGCATTTATTTATAGAAAAAACTACGACGAATTAAGGCGCATGCATAATCGGGGTATAATTATCAAGAGGTAATTATTACTAGTTAATTTAGTCAGTACAGGTAACCTTTAGGCTTAGAATGTTATAACCGGTTAAGACACAAAAAGCTATCATAAAGGCTAATTATAAATGTATAGTTTTTACATATACTTGCCTTGAATATTTCTTATATCCTCGTAATTATTATGAATTATGTTTATGTGAAATAATAAGGTATAGTATTATTACGGAATATGTATTAGTAATATTCCACGAAGAAATTAATTTTGTACTTGATAAAAAAATATTATATGTAAATTAACTATTCGTATAAAATCGTGGCATTATCAAATACATACCTATGTTTAAGGTCCGTGTTCTTATGTAGGTGTAACGATATTTACTTTGGATCGATAGGCCCATGGGCCTACAAAATTTGACGCTGAAGGTTAGTGGTGGTGGGACTTAACCACCACGAGAACAACTACATTTTTTTGAATTATGTATTTTTAACGAAATAGTATAAGTTTATACTACCTCAATCAGGTTTATATCAAGTTTCTCAAATTTTAACACGTTTCTTAAATTACCGTATTTACACCAATATCTTTCGTTATAACTTTTGCGCTATAAAACAAAAGAATATCAAACACATTTTACATAAAACCCCATTAATTTCTAGGCGTCCAGAGATGACTTCAATGGATGACGATATCAAGGATCTATGTTCCTTATCCCAACGAAACCTGGATGACTTGACTCCAGCTGAACAGCTGGTGAGGTGTTCGTTGGAAATAGCCGACGAAAATTACTTAGTGAGAAGTGAAAGTACGCTTAAACCAGATTCTGAGCGATTCAAGAATGCTGTCATGACTTTTGATCGTCATTTTAGGTATTTATTATATCTAATCTTATTTCTTATTAAACGAAATTTTAAACAGTTATACGTGAGCAAGGAACCCTTTGTTTATATAATTTTTGGCCACCCTGGGATTTGATTGACTCCATAAATTTAATTTTATTTAAAAGTATTTTTTTTTTATCTTTAGTAATATGTTCGTTTCGTTTTTTGTATTGATTGTATTTATTTTAACTTGTTAGTTTATAAAAAGCCCTTCAGGTTGAACCTGATAGCGAATTTTGGTGTTTTATGTACTTTTATATTATTTATAATGTTTCAAAAAAACTCAAAATTGAAAATTCGAAATCATTTATTCATTTAGGTAACACAATGTACACTTATGAACATCAATAAAAAATACATATTAAATGCTAAATGCTTCTAATTTTACACTTACTGCCAGTTTTCAATAGCGTAGAACGGACAAGAAGAACTGGCAATAAATTTATTGAATAATAATAAAAAAATACATGTCTAGGTTATATGCATTCTTCCTCTAGATACCTCTGTAGACGCTTAGAGAGGTTGGTCCGAGTTATGCCCATTTGGGCCTTGCTTAAATCTGTCATTAACTAATCCATTTCAAGTTGAATCTGTATGGAATCATTCTTTTAGCCGTACTACACAGCTACATGATATCGTCAGCTAATAAACATTAGATATTATTGACAACTGTGTAATCGGCATTAATTATTTTGTATTTATTTTATAGTTTGACACAACAGTTTCTAACGGAAGCGCAAGCGCGTCTCGACAACGCCGATATAAAACCAGAGCAAATACTCTTTGACAAACTAAAACCTCTTGGAGAAAAAATGCTGCCCGTAGCCGCTGACGTATTACTCGCTGGAGTTGATCCAGTAAGTATTATGCAATTGTATTATTAGTATAATATACTTTGGGATGCTACTTGTGTGGACACGTTTGCTCCGTCTCTCCAGGGGACAAGCAAAAAAGCATTGACGGCCGCAGAGCAAATAAACGGGTCAAATAGATTTTCTCCAACTGCGATTTTGTTCCCTTTGGAGTAGAGACTCTTGGGCCGTGGGGTTCAAGTACACAGGTACACAAAGATTTATGTTAGATAGTACCGCTGGCCCCTTGAGCTGGTGCATTCCTCGCTCAACGAATAAGTATCACAATATAGCGAGGAAATGCTGCCAGCTTTAAAGTTACACAGGGACCAAACTTTTTAAATTTGTTTTAATTTTCTTTTTATTACTATATAGGTATATAAAATTCCAAATACTTTTGGGTTGCCTTGAGTGCCCAGTGCTAAAAATTAAGTTAAACAAGCAGCTGGTGATAAGATAAATTTACATATTTCGCTAGTGAACCCAGTACCTGAGTTTGAAACATTGCATAATTCAACTGTTTGATTGAGCAACGGGGCTGGTTAGGGGTGGTAAATTGCCAATACGAATGTTTACTCCATTACACTAATTAAATTATGGTAATTGAGTAAACGATTGGTAAATATTTGAAGGAGACCAATACAGGAAAGCAAATTTATATTTTAATTGAAGTATTCCCTGCAATAATCAGGTTTGGCTTTCTATTTTTAGCGAAGCATTTTATAGGTTTTGTGTATCAGATAATGTATTTATTTATATATTTATATCATCACGCCTGTTTCCCGAAGACAGACCACGGATCTCCACTTGCTACGGTCCTGACATGCCTCTCCCGCTTCATCAACTTTCGTGACATCACCATGTATGCTCGTCAGTTATAAGCACTTCTACCTTGTCCCTTCTCAAGTAACTGCTGGATTTTTCACAATCCACGGCTGCCTTGTATATCCTACTAGTTAACCGCTTCTCATTCATCTGTTCTACGTCCCAACCACCTAAGCATTCCCTTTCTTATCCTTCTCATTACGTCGTGTTTTAACCCACACTGCTCCACGAACAACAAAATGTGTATATATGTGTGTGTATATACTTGTTATAATAAACCAGTTTTGTAAGAAAATCTGAACATTATTCAATTTAATTTTAAATCTTTACAGCTTGCCCAAACGGCACTAAGCATGTTCTATCAGCTCTCACTCCACCCAGCACAACAACAGAGAGCCCACGATGAAGTCGTTTGGTCGAAAGCTTCAAAGGACGCGGGTGTAGAGACCGGTGACCTACCTTACATAACTGCTTGTGTCAGAGAGGCGATGCGGCTTAAGCCTGTTACAGGGGGAGTTGTGAGAAGAAGTAAAGAAGAATTGGTCATAGACGGATATGAAATACCTGCTGGGGTAAGTTCTGACGTAGTTTAGCTTGTAGGTGATTGTATCAAACAAAATGTTTAAGATGTTATAAGTAGATTGTACGTAACTGAGGTCATTACGGAAAGAAACAAACGCAGTTTTGCCTGCCTAGTAATCTCATTGCAATTTGGCAAAAAGGTCAGGTTGTTAGGCTGTCTTAGAACTTACTGATTACACTTAGACTGATTAGACTGATAGACGGGTTACATGAAATCACATTAAATAAAAAAAAACTATATTCGAGTACTAATATAGTTTACATTAAGTTTATGTCCGCTCTAAGCCCTTGACTTGCAAACTGGTAGTAAATGTAAATTTAGAATCAATTTATCATCTTTTCTGTTGACGTTCATAAGTGTACTTGTTTACCTATATGAATAAAGTTATTTTGAGTTTGAGCTAGATGTATTTAATAGTACTCCAACGGAGTGAAGGCCTTCTCTTAATTCTTCCATTTTTCCCTCATCTTCGCTACTATTTTCCAATCATTCTCTGCTCTTTTACTACCTGCGACGTCAAATATATAGTATAACAACTCTAGCAATGAAATATTTTTAATCCTCTTTGGTTTTGAAAACCTCGTGTAAGAATTAATTATTATAAACTTTAACAACACATTAATTTTCTCTATTTTAAGGTGGACATCGTACTGGCACACGGGGTTTCAAGTAAAACAGAAGAAGAATGGGGCAGGGCGAAATCGTTCATTCCGGATCGGTGGATCAGTCAAGGGTGGACACCAATTCAAGCTTCGAGAGCCCATTCCTTCGCTTCCCTACCATCTGGCCAGTCATGCCCGGCCACTGGTATCATCAGTCCCATGCTGATACCACTCGCAACAAGAATGTTGGATAAGTACAGACTAGAATGGCACGGTCCTCAACCCAAGTTGGTGACCGGCGGGGTCAACAAGCTCCAACCACCATACTACTTTGTGCTCCAAAATGCTTCGTGAAATGTGACAATTTTTTAAGAGAAAAGTTTATTTGATTAAACCTCTAAATAAGGGGATGTCAAAGTTTTACAGTCGTACTCAGAGTTGTCAATATAATGCTTCATGGTATATTAATAATTTTATACCTAAAGAACGGTGCAAAGAATCGGTCCGATTACTTAACGACTATCGGATGTGACATTAGATTTTGAGTATGCCTATTATTAAGTATTAGGCCTGGTAGATGGCGAATAATTAAGAATATGGAATAATTTTATTTTTTGTATTAAAGGAATGATATTATATGATTATATTGGTGTTTTTTTAAATTCCAGAATAGAATGTTAGAGTAATTAAAGGTTAGGGGTGGGCCATTAAGTGTACAGATATAAAACTGGGATAGACAGAACAGCTTCAATAAAATTGCCTTCCTTATATGGTATTAATTAAATTACTCTACTGGAACTGAAAGTTTTGACAAGGTTAAGCGTGACGTTGTCATAAATCGTTTAATTTACAGTAGTCTCGATGAGAAGGATCTAAGAGTAATCAGGAACCTGCACGAAGACCGAAAAGCAAATATGAAACTGCATTACTAGGAAACCAATGACATTAGTATTTACCCGTGGTGTTCGTCAAGGTTGTATATTGTCTCTGTTGCTATTCAGTATATATTCCGAAGCAACTATATGAAAAGCCATTGAGGGGTCAGAGGTTGGATTAAAAGTTAACGGAGTTTAATAGCCTCATCAATGGAAGATCTCCAAATGCCTGTTAATAAAGTTCATTAAACTTGCGAAAGAAAAAAATAAGAAGAAGAAATGGTTAGATTATTAATGCAGTAAATACTATATAGGTAAAATGGAATGGTGAAGACATTTCTCAAAACGACACTTGAACCCTAATCTATCTGTAGTTTAGTGAAGTGAAAGACGTTGAAACAAGTTTGGCAATACAAGTATTTGGGAAGTTGGGTCACAAACGAATGGAATCCTAGAAATCTTTCATCAAAATGTAAAAAGTTTTGTGCTGTCGTTACTTGAACATAAAACTCCGATTTGAGTTCTCCTTTATATGTCCAATTGTTATTTTCTTTTAATTAATTATAATGGGTATAATCCAGGGTAATCGGCGTGTTAGAAGAAGGAAGAAGTCATGACTTCGTAACATTAGGGAGTGGACGGGTATTGCTACTCCAGAAGAGTTGCTACATCTGGCACAAGACACGCTTCACGAGACTGACGGTCAGTTAAGTAATGTAGAGGCTCCAAAGGAGAAAAAAGAAGAGCTGTTAATGACAACAATGGAGACTTTAGAACTTACGCTTTCTAGGAGGTGCCACTAATAAGAGTACTTTACCTCAAAATATAATAATTAATTATTTATCGCTATTAATTATTTTATATGAATATAAAACATTTTTTGGCAACAAAACATAAAATATATAATCTTCTACCGCATTTAACATGGAGAGTGTTCACAGGAGTTGTTCAGATAAATAACTGCAGCTGATCAACATCTTACATCAAGGCAGAATACGAAATACAATCCAACCATCATACCTCAATGTCTGTCGTTCCACAACTGAGCATTTTTATGGCAGATCTTGCTGCGCACCACCACTATGTGGAACCAGCTGCCCACTGATGTATTTCCGAACCAGTATCACTTAACATCAAGTGAGCCGTAAGATAACAACTAAATTTCTATTAATAAAAAAATACCAACTCTCAGTCATAATATAAAAACCACACTAATAATACCGACCAGCAAAATTCTAAAAAAATTAAGAATTATTTAGACATAGGGATACATTTATTCAAACATTTTCAAGAACAACAAATTATAGCAATCTATTTTATAGAATTCCCTTGGGAAATACCTGAACGTGTTTGATCGAACTAATTAATAACTGTACGTTAGTTCAAAATAAATGAGAGTTATTTCTCACACTAACTATATTTTTACTTAATCATATCTTCAGAATTAATTACCCAATCAATTATTTGCGTAAGTGGGTGACTTCATCCATCATTAATTAATATGGTAACAATATTTATTAGAAAAACCCAACTCATTATAATAGTATATTCTGATTGTTTTTCTAGTGGAAAGCGTTCAAATCCTTTTGATTTACATTAATAGATCAACAAATGTTCGGTAAAGGTGGAAAATGGAGGAAATCGGCTTATTTTAGACGCAAAGATTAGAGACGTGCCGGGTCTAAACCAGTCGAAGATATATTATAAAGCCAAGATCCATTCAAACTTACGCAAATGTATTATTAAATATAGTTTTGTTTATATCTGTATAGCCTAGAACATTAAATGATGCTTACATAAATAACTATCACAAAACATTACTCTTGTCGCGTTTGTCAAGGCGTAATGGATGTGTCAAAAGAACCATGACACATTATCCAACATTTATAAGCCACAAATTGCTTTCACTCTATGTCTGACACATCACACAAAAACATAGTTTTTCTGCTTTTATATTTTATTTGAATAACGTATAAGTCGGGGAATACTCAGATTATCTGGTAATGTTCTGATCAAGTCAATTGACACATTATTAAATTAATACTAATTATAATTTGTCGAAAGCTCGACGAAACTGTTGATAAGAGAACGAACGGGTCAATTTCAGTCCTCTGAAATTGGCTTATTCCTATACTTGACGATGAATGCGAAAGCCATGGACATGGAGAGATATTTGGGAAAATAATATTTAATATTTTTAATAAAAACTAAATAGTTCCTGCTAAACAAAGTTGGTAAGGTGGAAAATATCAATATTAATAGTTAAAGTTTGTGTTATAGTTAAAATCCAAAACATTGGCGAATCACGCAGATAATTAGTGTTCGTACGAGACATATGGAACAATTGCGAATATCTTGTCGCGTACGACATGTAATAAATTTAAAAACTCTCGTTTAACGTAAATTAATCAATAATGCTTTTTATAATTCTCCCGATTTTTTAAATGATCCTAGGGATTGATTTTCTCCAGTTTAAACAATTTGTATGACTCAAAACTTGGCTATTGAAAAGAGTGGCGGAGAGTTTCTTGCCAGTTATTTTTGTCCGTTCTATGCCCTTGACTTGCAAATTGTTAGTAAATGTAAATTTAGAATCAATTTAACATCTTTTCTGTTAACGTTCATAAATGTACTTGGGGACCTATATATATAAAGTTATTTTGAGTTTGAGAATATCATATCATCATAATCATAACCATATATATATAAATTTATGAAAATACCATCAACTTTAATTATCTATGACTATATTTATTTTAAAGAAATATATCCACCAACGATATAACATCTCAGTGTCAGTGTCAGAAACTTCAATCTCGTTAACAACCCCGAAGCACAAGCTGTAAATTGAGAGATGTGAGCATAAAAACAATTTGTTATTTTGCATTTACGACTCGATCCAGGCCCGTCTTATATCGTACAAAGACCCTTCTGTTCAAAGGATTTAGAAAAGATTTATTATTGAAATTGTTTCGAGATTACCCTAAAAGATTAAATATTTCATCGTCTATATGAACTCAGATTAAACAAATTGAATAACATACACAGTACGCACGACATTTATTTTTTTGGCTTCAGTCAAGCATTAACTGAGATATAAAGGGTTTAAGTCCCGGCCGGGGGGATGTTAAGAAGTTAATGAAAAACTAGGTTCTGTAAAGTGGTTGTGACAAGCACAGAGAATTCAAATTCAATTCAATTCAAATTTAGGTAACACAATGTACACTTATGAACGTCAATAAAGAAATACAGATTAAATGCTAAATGCTTCTAATTTTACATTTACTGCCAGTTCTCACATCAAGGGCGTAGAATGGATGAGCAGAACTGGCAATAAACTCTCCTCCACTTTTTAAACGACAAGTTTTTTGTTTTACACAATGTTTGTAAGCTGCAACCGTTACACCATTTTCCACATGACATCTTAAGTAATTAATAATAAAAGATTTGTCCTTTATGAGCAGTAAGTATGGTGAAATAGGAGCACTTACATTCTCGTGGAAACATCACCGCATACACGAATTCAAGTTCGATAACTGTGTTCATTAAGCTGTACTATAATATAAGTTCTATGGGTCCAAAATGCGGTCCTGGCCTGCCTGAGTGGCCCAAGAAGCCCCACTATCAAGCGACACATCTTTTCTTTTTTCAGGGGTTAGCTGAGATTTCCCCTGAGACCGGGGTCATAGGACGTGTTATTCAAGACTTCTCAAGAGCACACTCAATCAAACACGTCGCAGACTTCTTTTTATACCGAATTCATGGAAGTTATGTCAAAAATTATTTTTTAGATCATAAATGAAACTAATCAGGCTAGTTAATGACTGAGTATTGTATTGAAACCATATCGTATAGATAAAATAAACAGTCGATATAATTGCAATTGTGTTGTTACATTGTTATTTTTGAAGTTATACTACTTTTGGCGCGTTAGGGAAAAATTATGAAATTAAATTTTTACGATGCGCGCTCACCGTCACAAAAAAACGACACCCTGAAGTTACATACATTTTAAAATTAAAAATGTCAATTTCTTTAAGTATGTAGAAATAATTTTTTTGAGATATTGAAATAAACTTTTTTTAACTAGATAATGCGTTAAAATAAAACATTCAATGTATTTAAATACCTATTTTGTATTGTTAGTGTCGTTTTTTTCTACAAACGAAGAATAGGTGAAAGATAAAAATTTTGAAAAGATTTTTATCTTGTTACGCCAAAGAAGTACAACTTCTAACGCGTGTACATAAGTGCACACACGTCTTTTTAGTGGTACACACATACATATTTAATTGTATCCAGCGTATTGTAGAGAATATCTCATAGATTTTGGTTATTTTCAGTTTGGCAATAAAATCTTTAAACAAAACAAAAGCTACTTTTAGCCTATTTGATAACATCTTAAAAGTCTTCTTACTCATATTTTCACTTTGAAATATTCCCTTTAAAAGCAAGTCGGAGTAAGTTTCGATACGAAATCAGGCCACAGTCGTCAAGATTTTATCGACTGTCCGATCAATTGAATCCAGATTTTTATATATGATATGAGGTTTACTGAAAAATTGTATTTTATTTTATAACCAACTTCAATAAAGTAAACGATATCAAGTCTAAAATTACACGAAAATTAATTAAACATATAATATATCGTATTGGCATAGTCTGTAAGGATAATGTATGTATTTCTGTAATAAATAAATAAATAAATAACTAAGAAATATATTGATTTTAACCTAGTATATATATGTATATAGATGGCATTTTAGAAGATTTTAATTTAAGTTAACCTATAATTCTAGTACATAAATTATGATTAATATAAAGTTCTGCTACAGTTGTTAGTCAAAGTTATTCCGACAAATGACCATCAAAAAAGACGTTATCCACATCCTTTAAGAACCTTTTTAAAAAAAAAACATTCCTGTCTGGTGTGAAGTGCAAGTGTTCTTCTGCGATGGATAGACTCAGCAATCAGCTGTGAGTCTTGCAAAAGCAGAAGAAAAATAAAAGAAAAGCATTCTTCTCACAATTATTACAATTATTCGTCTTGACAGTAGATATTTTCTTATGAAGCAAAAATAACCAAATAAGGACACTGTAGGATGGAATAATATCAACCCTGGTCCCACCATTAAGCGAATCCCTCACGCGCCCAACAGAGACAACGACCCTAAAACAAATACATCTCATCCCGGCACTTCAAATCAGGCTTGACGTATAAAAATCAAGATTAAGTTGAAGCCATAAGCTAAGATTGCGAGATAAAAGCTACGTCCGTTACCCGCGTAGACGGGTATTTTTTCAATTGAATATTTTATGTAGGGAGACCAAAATGTATGGAAGATAATATTGTTATAGGGGCTAGGTAGGCATTTGATTGTTAAATAGCGTACAAATTATTTGAAGAGTCTTATAATTATGACGGAGTAGTAGCAGACTAAAATAAGGACGGCTGATGGCGACGTGTATCTCGTTTGGTATATATTAAGTTTCTCATGTAAAAAAATACATGTTTTGTAATGAGAAATAAAGCTCTTTAAACTTAAAAATTTAAATAGCATTGCAGAAGTCCGGCAGATGACGAAACGGCCTCGCATTTGGACGAACGGTTGTTTTGTACGAATAACTAAAATATTTATTATTATTTATATTAGTTTCACTTAAAAAAAGAGTTTATCAATTCTTAAAAGGCCAGCAATACACTCGCGAGCCCCCTGGTATTGAGCATGGGTGGCGGTATGTCCTAACGTCCCGTTTGCCCCCTGTTCTATAAAAAAAACTTTTGTTATAGTTAACATTGTGTTACTTGTTTATTTCTTATATCTAGAAATGTTAGTATGATAGATATATAGTTTAAATAAGTTAAATGAGCAATGTCTTTATTTTTGTATGAATGTATTAATAGTCATAAAGTTTCTTGGCTGCTATTTTGAGACCTTGTTGTCTATAAAACTTAAGTGGCTAGTATTGATGACATATGTTATTTATTAATAAAATATAATTTTGAGCTAAAATAACCAAAAAGTATAGTCAGACTACTCTTGAAAACAATTTGGTTAACAATGCCTGCAAAAATTTGCATAATGTTTAATATAACAGGACACAGTTGTTCTGTATAATAGTGTATTGTAAAAATATATGCAATCATTAGAGGTAAATAATCAAAAAGTTATTTAATCATACCTATCAATTCAACTATCGCATTTTACATTTTCTCAAATTCTCAAAATTAGCGAACCACTAAAACCATATATTGAAGAATCCTTTTGGATCCTTAGGTCAAATCACTTGGAGTTTACGAGTATTTATAGCTAATGGGCATTCAGTTTTCGACATAATATAAAGTTTATACAAAACCCAATTTTACCAATGCAGTCTTGTTTAACCGTTTACAACAAACATTTCAAAAGTTTTCAAAGCAACCAAGTTTTTCATCATCAGGTCCCTTGAGCATCTTAAAAATACCAACGATTTGAAAACCTTTTTATTAGGTCGGTTACTCATTATTAATTATGTCCACAGGGTTTTCTCTCCTCTGAGGGTCTCCCACGAATTCCCTAATTCGATTGTTAATTATCATTAAAGAAACCAATTAGCGTGCTAATTAATTAGATGTTTTGTATATAAATATTGTGTTTCGAAGTTCAATTATCATTCGCAACAGCCATCAACCGCAAAATGAAGTGCATTGTGAGTATAAGATTTATTTAAAAATTCTTTAAGTGATTTAAACGCAAATTTATTATATAACCCGGCGATATGGTAACGTTATGTTGCACACAAAATTAAAAATTTTATTTCACTTTTTTATTTATTTTGAAGTGATAGCTAATAATCTAGTTTAATATTTTAAGTTAAACTTGACAAAAGCCGATTAGACTAAAGTATCTAAAATCAGTTTCTCATTGTTAATTTGACTTTATAATCCTGTTTTACATTAAGCACCTTATATACTGAGATTGACCGGATAGTCAATATTTTATTAGCATATAATTTAAAGATTGTTTTATATTTTTTTATAATAAATTTAATAATCCTTATTAAATATAACTAATAACTGTTCACAGATTCTTGTTGTCCTATCCTGCGCTGCAGTACTAAACGCCCAGCCTTTTGGAGGGCTTGGTCTAAGAAGAATGGGTGGGTTAGGCTTAGGGTCTGGATTAGGCCTAGGTGGTCTTGGAATGGGAGGAATGGGCCTAGGTGGTGTCGGCATGGAAGGAATAGGACTAGGTGGTCTTGGTATGGGAGGAATGGGTCAAGGTGGTCTTGGAATGGGAGGAATGGGTCTAGGTGGTCTCGGAATGGGAGGAATGGGTCTAGGTGGTCTTGGAATAGGAGGAATGGGGGGAGGATACACCGGCGGTGGCGGATATGGCGGTGAGGGTTATGGCAGTGGCGCAAGTGGTTTCGGGAGCCAAGGTTACCAGAATGCCGGAGCGGGTGGCTTTCACAACGTTGGTGCTCACCACAATAAAGTTACATCTGTAAGTATGCATTGGTTACCCACGCCTGTCATTTATTTTAGTACATATATTTTTTATATTGGATTTTTTATATAAAAACATGGAAAATTCTTAATATTTTTTCAATGAACTATTTCTTTATATTGGTTTTCTTTTCAGATAAACCAAGCTGAAGATTCTGGCTTCCACAACGTTGGTGGTGGATCAGCGATGGATAATGGGGGTTATGCTGGAAACGGATATAATGGATTTGAAAACGGTGCTTCACAATTTGGAAATGGTTTTGGATCTGGCAGTCAAGGCATGATAATATAACTATCAAAATATTTAAGACGCTTTAATTGTAATCTTTAGTATTAATAAACTATTTTTATATGAGTACTAAGTTTTATTAAAAGTAAAACAATTTTTTAATGTCAAGTTATCTTGATAAACTCGAATAATATATTATGATTAAATAATTGCTGATAAATAGAAATAAATTATAAATTACAATAATTCAATATTAAATACGCATCTATCCTATCCTAAACTGATAAATACCGACACTCAATCATGAAACCAATTTGGTTTTACCTACACCATCACATTCACCATGGAGAGTGTTCAGAGGAGTTGTTCGGACTAATACCTGCAGCTGAGTTTCAGCATCGGACGTCAAGGCAGAATACAAAATACCATCCGTATCGCCTCGACGTCCGTCGTTCCATAACTGACCGTTTCTTTAGCCGCGCTGGTCCGCGCGCGTTTCTTTAGCCGCTGGATGGGCGGCGGTATCACTAAACATCAGGTGAGCCTCCTGCCCGTTTGCCTCCTGTTACAGTAAAAAAAATTTTTTTTTTAACTGTAACTCCCGTTGGCGATATCAATTGGAAGTTATAGAGCATTGAGCATATCTCTTTTTAACATTATATCCTGTATTTTTATGCTTACAACTGTGACATAAAGAGAAAACCTTACTTCTGTTAAAACAGCGAATGAGGCAGTATTAAAAAAAAAAAATGAAAATGTTTATTTGTATCTCAAATTTTACATTAAATACATGAGTTGAGACAGCCCCCGTAAGTAGTCAGAGACACTTGTGTTGGGGTTGACTCGCTGCTTCCCTTATTTATACAATATTGAGACAGTTGTTAGAAAAGAATAAAGTATTAGATTGTATGATTGAAGTGGATATCTAAATTACATATGACACAAAACTAACTGGTCTCTGAGTGAGCAAAATGTACAGCCTTACCTTGTACAATACATTTTCAATTCAATTTATTACTGTTTTCTTTTACGAGGGTTGGTTGAAAACTCGCTTAGAAGCCATTAGTTCGCCAGTTGTATGTAAGTGTGTAATCTGTGTCTTTTAATATGTGCAAAAGTATATATTTTTTTATTTATGTCATTTTACATAATAATACAATAAAATTATAATATGTTACATTAGAAAACCGCTGTGGTTTGTATAAATGTAACCATAGCAGTCTTAATAAATAAAATAATATGCAATTATATTGGTTAACATTAGGTCGTTAAATTTAAGATATTTTGTTACATATAAATCGCTTTTTTAAATATTATAAGTGTTTGATGATTTAAAAATGTAGACAAACAATGAATGATATCTTACTAAAATCGTACAGTTTAGATAATTTAAAAATTAGCTGTAATAAGGCAATTAGAGCTTTTCATATAATTTATCATAATTTCTTAACGAAGCAGTTAGGAACACTAGGGTTTGTCACAGGTATATAATTAATAAAATGTAATTAAAGAAATCATTCCAAACCCTATTAGATAATACGTTTCCAAAGTAGTTTAAATTTATATTATGCGTTCGAAAATGTTTTATCATTAACGAGTCTGAACTCAGCTTTCAACAACATGATTAAATATATTTTTTTAATGAAGTTATAATAATAAGAAAAGCATTTTTATTCAGATACATTTAAACACGTTTCTATTTTAATCTTGTTTTAGCGTATCTGTGTACCTGCTGTCTCTTTAATTTGGTCTATCCCCCTTCTAAGTTGTCTTCCTCTTTTTCGTTTGCATCACTTAATGCGCAGCCGATAGGACTTGGTCTAGGCAGGAGACTGGGGCTAGGAAGGGGCCTAGGCTTAGGAGGAATAGGTTTGGGCGGTCTGGGGATGGGCCTAGGAGGGATGGGTCTAGGTGTGGGTCTTGGATTGGATGGAATGGGGGCAGGCTATGCCAGCGGTAGTGGATATGGCAGCTCAGGATATGGAAGTGGCGCAAGTGATATTGGAAGTGTAGGTTATCAAAATTCTGGAATGGTTCGTTTTCACAACATTGGTGGTCATCACAATAACGTTACATCTGTAGATGCAAAACAAAAACACTTAGTATTTGTTAGAATAACTATTTTTTCTTTCATAATACATTGCTTTTCTTTCCAGATAAATCAAGCAGAAGATTCTGGCTTCCATAACATTGGTGGTGGATCAGCAATGAAGACCGGAGGCTACACCGGAAACGGATATAATGAATTTGAAAATGGTGCATCACAATTTGGAAATGGCTTCGGAGCTGGACGTCAGGGGATTATGATTTAGTGGTGTTTATGTGTAAATGTATTCAATCAAGACCTGTGTTAACTTTAATAAATTATAACAATGAGAGAATGTTTTATTTGAACGCATTTAAAAATTTATTATTTCTATCAACAAAAGCTCAAGAATTAGATTACGACGCGGCCATTAGTTAGGTCGTCTATTTCTATTCGGTCGTAATTTGCAGTCACATTAGGAAATCTTGCAAAAGAAGTAAAAATGGATGCATTTCTGCAATTTTATATTTTACAGGGAAAAGGCTCGTGCAAAAAAGAAAAATAAATTTTTCATAAAAGATTCAATAAGTTTTAAAACAAACACTATTATTTACACTTTTAATCAGACAACATTACTATCCGATTGGCTAGCGGTAACTAAGTCGTAATAATTTAGTGGCACTTCAAATTGACATTCTGTCATTCTACAAGTTCCATACACATGGAAAAAACATAATGAACACACAGTGTACAACCATATGCATGAACTCTACTTGAGAGTGACAAATTCAAGCCATTTTATTCATGTATGTATGTATGAACGTCCCGATTTACAATGACTGGGAATTCTAAAACAGTTCTTATCAGTTAACTAGGTAATTTTAACTACGAGTAATCCGAAACTTCCTTTAGAAATCTCCATATCGTCTGCTATAAAACAAACAGTAACCCGACGTAGGGCTTCAATGCGGAGTCGTCGCTAAAGTTCTACGCATAATGTTTCTCTCAAGTTTTGATTTACCAGCTTCGTAGTAAAATATTACGTGATGCAAAATTTTTTCAGTTTTAATAATATCATTTATAATATGTTAAACTTCGTAAAATATATCCATAACAAGCGATTAAATTATTGATATACTTTCCAAAATCTGAATACTGATTGACGAGTACAGGTACCGGAAAAGGTGCCTTAAGACCGAAGCCAACTCAGGAGCACATGTACGCAGCAGAATTGGGGTGATGCCATCAGGCTCGCTCGACATACGGATGTCCAAGGAAGATAAAGCTTTGCGGATAGCACGAAACCGGAATATATATTATGTAATTTAAGACTTTTTAAATTTGTTTTGATTTTCTTTTTAATTATTTTTATTATTATTTTGTAGTTTAAGAAAATTGTAAATACTGTTTACTTGATGGTAAATAAATAAATTGGATTTTAGAGATAAAAAAAATTAAGACATCGAAGTATGACACAGCAATATTTTTTTTATTTATATTATTAAAAAATTTATAATATTATTATATTATTAAAAAAAACTTCTCTTTCATAAATAATTTATTCTCTTTGTTGTTTATGTAATTTATATACAAAAATAGAAAATATAAATGTCATTTTTCCTCGTATAAACACTAAACAATTTCTTATATTATCATGCCTTGGCTACCGGATCCAAAACCATTTCCAAATTGTGAACCACCGTTCTGGAACCCGTTGAATCCATTCCCACCATAACCGCCATTGTTCATTGCTGATCCTCCGCCGATGTTATTGAAACCAGAGTCTTCAGCTTGGTTTATCTAAAAATAAAAAGTAAATTTTATAAGCACCAATAAACTAATTACAAATTAATCGACAAAAACAAATAATTAAATATAATAACTTTACGACCTATTTGAAATCCAAAGCCAGTGAAATATTAACTTAAAGTGATACTTATATCTACCAATTTTCAAATTTATGAGCCTTTTTAACTGTTATTAGCGTGATAATAAATCTATTAATAATATACTTACGGATGTAACTCTATTATTGTGAGCACCAACGTTGTGAAAGCCACCCGCTCCGGCATTCTGGTAACCTTGGCTTCCGACACCACTTGCACCACTGCCATAACCAGCACCGCCATATCCGCCACCGCCGGCGTAGCCTCCCCCCATTCCACCCATACCGAGACCGCCTAAGCCCATCCCTCCCATGCCGAGACCACCTAAGCCCATCCCTCCCATGCCAATACCACCTAGCCTACCTAGGCCAAGGCCAGAACTTAAGCCTAGTCTTCCCAGACCAAGACCTACGCCAAATGGTTGAGCATTTAGTGCTACAGCACAAGATAGAACGATGATTACCTGAAAGAAAAATATATTTTTTAAGTCTTGATTTCGACATTTTTCTCATGATCTTAGACCAATTGACTGATACACATTTTCGATTTTTAAATTCACTTCACCGCAAGTAGGTAGTTATTAAGTTAAATGAGAGATATTAACCATTGGGCTAACACAACAAATTTAGATCAATAATTGTAATATAAATTTACTTACAATACACTTCATGTTGTTAACTGTTGAATATATCTGAGTTAATGATAAGAAATTACCTTACACGCATATTTATATTGAACTACACTAATTTGGAAACGCATTATTTAATAATGTATCAATGAAGCTATTTTCAATGACAAATGAATCGTCATTGATGACGTACAAACATACGAATGCCCGTTTTTCTATAATTACGTCATTATGAAATTAAAATTTAATTTCAAGCCTAATTGAAGCCGCGGACTTCCCTAATCACTTGTTATGGAGAATTTAAGTAATTTAGGAGTGAAACATTAAATGAGAATATTAAGAATATTCCAATAAATTTTCCGTAAAGATCTGTACCTTATCAGAAAACTATAGATAAAAATGCTCGAGATTCTAATCGATGAATGTCGATGAATCGTTTTCCATAGACACTATTGATATATAATAAATTATATCACGAAGAAGTTTATAATTCCTGTATGAAGATCCTGTTCGGTCGGTACAAAGACATAATTCGATGGTTAATCGCTGTAGGTACTTCCGAATCCGCAGTAATCCGATCATTTAGGCAAGTGTTACTATGTAAAGAAGTTGATGATCGCAATCGTAATTTTTATTCTTTTAAACTTTCCCTATGATATTCCTTAATACCGCTAGATCTTACTTATATTGTATTGTTCGGAGTAGTCACATTTCAGGGTAATATGTATATATTGTACATCTTTTTTCAAAAGCTGAAATTCCGATTTTAAAAATCTTCTACCTGATCCTTTAAAAATCATGTACCGCGGTGACTTCAAACTCAAACTCAAACTCAAAATATCTTTATTCAAGTGGGTAACCAAGTACACTTTTGAATCGTCAAGTTAAATTAATCGTAAATTTACATTAATTACTACCAGTTCGCAAGTCAAGGGCGTAGAGCGGGTAAGAAGAACTGGCAAGAAAGTTTCCGCCACTCTTTTTAATCGCCAAGTATTGTCATACAAATTGTTTGAACTGGAGCAATTCAATCCCAAGGATTAGGATCATTTAAGTAGTCCTCAAATTTATAAAAAGCTTTGTTGATTAATTTTCGTTTAACGAGGGCTTTGAATTTATTTAGTGATAATTCTCTAATTTCGCTTGGGAGTTTGTTATAAAAACGAATACAATTTCCATATAAGGAGTGGTTTATCTTTTGGAGCCTGGTTGGTCGTACACTCAAATTAGTTCTATTTCGCGTATTATACTGGTGAAAGTCACCATTTGTTTTCCGTACCGACTCCCTCGGAGAAACACAACAAATACCCCGAACAGCCCGCTTCTGCAGCACAAATATGGATTGAACCTCTGCAGCAGCACCCCACAGTAAAATACCGTACGACATAACGCTATGAAAGTAGCTATGATACACAATTTTAACTGTGTCCTTATCAGTAAACTGTCGGATTTTCTTTACTGCATATGCTGCAGAGCTCAGCCTATTCGAAAGAGTCTCTATGTGTGGGCCCCATTGGAGTTTACTATCTATTGTTATGCCTAGAAAAACAGTTTGGTCAACAAAGTTTAGTTCACTGTCCTTAATTTTCAGGTTACCAATATCTCGCTTTACGCTAGTAGTTGTAAATCTAATACATTTTGTTTTATTCTCATTAAGCAGTAAGTTATTTACATTAAACCAGTTAACTATACGAGAGATAGAATTGTTTACATCGTCCAATAATACGTTATTCCTATTCACTTTAAATAGAAGTGAAGTGTCATCAGCAAGCAATACCATCTCATGAACTTCGTTGACAAAGAATGGGAGGTCATTTATGTAAATCAGAAATAGGAAAGGCCCGAGAATCGATCCTTGGGGGACGCCCATTGATACCTGCGAACCCGGAGAGGTGACTCCATTGACATGAACTCTTTGGATCCTTCCCTTTAAATATGAAGTCAAATAATCATCCTCAAATTTTATGCCTCCTGAGATGTTTCTGTAATCATCGGAAATAGATAGAAATCTCTAGGGGCTAGGTCCAATAAATATGGAGGATGTTCCATCAATTCAAAGCCAGCATTTTGAATGGTAGCCATCATAACTCTGGACTTGTAGGCGGGGGTGTTATCTTGCTGAAACAAAACAACTTTAGTAAGCATGCCACGCCATTTACCTTTTTGAAACTCTCAATCTCATTTGCTTCTGCGCGTCCGAAAGCATCTTCCATTATTCTTTTTTTATTTCATTCTAAATTAAGTCTTTAGAAGTGGTTCATTACTCGGCTTCGATTAGGCTTCAATAGTCATTTCCAAAAGAATCCATTTCCTAATGACGACGTCATTATAAATATTTGGGTTTTCGTATGTTTTTACGTCATCAATGACAATTCAACTATTGATAAAATAGTTCCATTCGAACGTAATTAGATAATGCGTTTTCAAATTAGTGTAATTTTATATAACTATGCGTTTTGGCAATTGTTTATCATTAAGGTTGGATCATTCAACAGTTAACAACATGAAGTGTATTGTGAGTATATTCAGTTAAAAATTATAAATCTAAATTTGTTGATTTAGCCGAATTGTTAATTTCTCGTAGTATTGAGATTCAATTAATAAACACTCCAAGCAAACCTTCATGAATAAGACTCAAGAAACGAAGACATATGTCACTCAAATGTCCTATAAGAGATCACCAGACAGATGCTGAAATCTGAAATCAAGACTTAAATAATCTTATTTTATTTCAGGTAATCATCGTTCTATCTTGTGCTGTAGCACTAAATGCTAAACCATTTGGCGTAGGCATCGGTCTGGGAAGACTAGGCTTCGGGTCTGGTCTTGGTTTAGGTAGGCTAGGTGGTCTAGGCATGGGGGGAATAGGTCGAGGTGGTCTCGGAATGGGAGGGATGGGCTTAGGCGGTCTCGGAATGGGTGGAATGGGGGGAGGCTACGCCAGCGGTGGCGGATATGGCGGTGCTGGTTATGGCAGTGGCGCAAGTGGTGTCGGAAGCAAGGGTTACCAGAATGCCGGAGCGGGTGGCTTTCACAACGTTGGTGCTCACCACAATAAAGTTACATCTGTAAGTTCCTGTCATTGCATAAAATAAAATACGATATATATTATAAATATTGTCTTTTTAATAAAGGCTCATAAATGTAGAAAATGGTATAAATATACTAACGATAACTATAGATTATGTAGTACCAAATTCATTGCTTATAGAGTTCATTAAATTTTTAGATAAACCAAGCTGAAAATTCTGGTTTTAATAACATTGGCGGTGGATCAGCGATGAACAATGGTGGTTATGGTGGCAATGGATTCAACGGCTATCAGAACGGCGGTTCACAGTATGGAAATGGTTTTGGATCCGGTAGCCAAGGAATGATAATATAAGAAATTCTTTAGTATTGTATATAAGGATTATTAGCTTTTCTATTTCTGTATATTAATTACATAAATGACAACAAAGAGAATAAATTATTTATTAAAGAGAACTTAATTTTTTTAACTCTTACAAAACGTTATAAGTAGATAATTATAACAATACCAACTTTTGACATGATGTGGTGAAGAAGCCAGTCAAATGGAATAGAACATATTTTCACTAGTCAGCATTACTAACAGTTAATAATTTTAAATGTTCGTGACAGGTAAGTGAAATTAGAGTGTGTCTCAGTGCAAGAAGTCATAATCAGTAAAAGAAGAAAGTGGCAACAAAGTAGTGCAAAGATTTCTAAAAACAAAATCTGAACTAACATAATTATGGCTAATTGACCTGAAGTAGATTTACCTAATATTATTTATACAGCTAATAATAGAACAAACAGTTGATGCAGCTGAGTAGGTACTGGTTCAGAGTTCACTAAAATATTTCCGAATCAATTCGACTAAGGGTCCTTCAACAAAAGAGCGTACCAATTCTTGAAAGGCTGGCAACACACTTGCGAGCCTTCTGTCAATATGAGTGTCCATGGGTAACGGTATCACTTAACAAGCCTACTACCCATTGGCCACCTATTACTTAACAAAAAAAAGTGGTTCAGAGTTTAAGCCATTGTGAGGGACCTTACTATATTCAGATGATTTGGTTCCTTTATAGTTTTCATTGGTACGGAAACTCGCGAAAGGCTGGCGTATCTACTATTCCAAAAACAATTCTAATATTCATAGGCGAGTGGGGACCCGCCGTCTTGCGAGACCCGCTTACTTACTATACGCTTTTCTTGCAATGAGTGACATTTTTTACAATTATTATTTATATTTTCGAGTAAGTGCTCGGCATTACCTTTATATCGATTTGTTGCACCAGGCATATGGAGGCTAAAAACCTGGACATTCTATAATAAGATGCATTTCTGTTTGTCTTCTTTGTAGGTCATATTTACATGTTGGGTCTGATTTCCGTTGAATATGTGTGCTGTATTAAATAGTTAGTAAGGTCTCAATCTAAGGTAATGGTCTCCCTCTCCTGTGGGTCCATACCGAGGTAGGCGGAGTGGTTTTCTGCATTGAGTCCCACATAATTCTCGGTACAAGCAATAGCACCGCACAGGGTATGCATAAAAGCATTTTCCCACGCTAAAAACGCCTATTAGATTATATTGTTTATTTCGGACTGTGTTATTTAAAAATGTTATAAAAAATATGCTTTATGCGTAGGTGGTCAGTGTAAAAGTTGCCAATACTGTATTTAGATTCCAGGGATGGGGAATGAAAAGCTCAAACGTTAAATTCGTGGTTTTACACAAATAAATGATAAAAAACGGCACAATGATGAAACAGGTTGATATTATTTTTTCTTTACAAGACTTTAATCGAAACCCTATCAGGTGATCATCATCTCCATGACAAATATCGCATCGATAATACACCTCTCATAACTTAGTAAGCAAGAGTCTATTGCCGAATCTTTTTATTTATTAAAACCAAATTTCAGCAAAAGTTGGCATGGGTTTTCTTAGATATTAAATTTTCGAAGAGTTATATTATTAATGGAATAAAAATGTCGTTTTTAATAATTTATTTATTTTTAACAAAAATAAAAAAGCTTTGCGTCGTTATTCGTCGTATACAATACTAAATAATTCCTCATATTATCATTCCTTGGCTACCGGATCCAAAACCATTTCCAAATTGTGAACCACCGTTCTGATAGCCGTTGTATCCATTCCCACCATAACCACCATTGTTCATTGCTGATCCACCGCCAATGTTATTAAAACCAGAATCTTCAGCTTGATTTATCTGAAATTAAAAAGTTATCTTTATAAGCACCAATAAACTTCCTACTACTTATCAACAAAAAACAAATAAAAAAATATAATTATTTTAAGACCTATTTGAAATCCAAAGTGAATAAAATATTAGCTTGATAATTGATACTTATTTCTACCAATTTTCAAATTTATGAGCCTTTTCAGCTGTTATTAGCATGATAATAAAACTATTCATGATATACTTACGGATGTAACTCTATTGTTGTGAGCACCAACGTTGTGAAAGCCACCCGCTCCAGCATTCTGGTAACCTTGGCTTCCGACACCACTTGCACCACTGCCATAACCCGCACCGCCGTATCCGCCACCGCCGGCGTAGCCTCCCCCCATTCCACCCATTCCGAGACCGCCTAAGCCCATCCCTCCCATTCCGAGACCTCCCAGACCTATTCCCCCCATGCCTAGACCACCTAGCCTACCTAGGCCAAGGCCAGACCCTAAGCCTAGTCTTCCCAGACCAAGACCTACGCCAAATGGTTGAGCATTTAGTGCTACAACACAAGATAGAACGATGATTGCCTGAAAGAAAATAAGAGTTTTAAGTCTTGCTTTAAGTTTTATGCATGTGTCTCATGATGCCTGTGACACATTACTGACTTTAAAGAATTAGACATGCCGGTTTCCTTACGGTGTTTAGATTAACCGTACAAGCAAGCGGTAGTTAAAAATAATCGATTGGTGCAAAGGATTTCAACGCATGAATAAGAGAAATTGACCGCTGGGCCAACACAGCAAATATAGTTATATTTGTTACAGTTAAAACCGGTTTTTAGATAGAACGCGTTATTCCTAGTTAGAACGCGTTTTTACTAAACGCCTTTGTTAAAACTAGAATTAACTAATGCTCACAATTGAATATCAGTTAAAACTAGTTATTACTAGACAAAACGCGTTTTTTCGAAGTTAGTCAGTTATGTAAGAAAGGATGTATGTCAAAAAGGTGTATCTGCAAGAAAAATTTCCTACACCTTTGTAATTCGAAATGCCACGATAGTTTGTCTTGCAATAACAAGTAGATCGTCATCTTTTTTAATTTTAAGGTTGTTTGATTATTTTTTATTGTATGTTTACCAATATCCCTTAAAAATATTATTATAATGTTCCTTTTTTAAATTTTATGGTTGTATTCTGTTGATTTGTTTGATTATTTTATTTACTTTTAATTAATGTTGTCACCTTGGCAACTACTTTATGCTGATGTTCCCTAAAATGTTCCTTTAGTGTAAGTTTTTTTACTAGGTACGGTACTATGTTTCTATACCCTAGATCTTTTTAATAAATATTTTTAAAACTTTATCTTGTTTTCAATCCCAAAATTCAAATTAGTTTCTCTAGTGCTAGTTGTAACAAAAGCTCGGAGTGACAACTAGTTTTATCAGAAAATGAATTATATCAGTGGTAAATTCTAGTTTTCACTTGTTATTTCTAGTTTTGACAAAGGCATTTAGTAAAAACTATTTTTAACTAGGGAAAACGAGTTTTAACTAAAAACTAGTGTTAACTGTAACATATTTATACTCACAATACACTTCATGTTGTTAACTGTTGAATGCTCCAACCTTAATGATAAACAATTGCCAAAACGCATATTTATATTAAATTACACTAATTTTGAAAAGCATTATCTCGATGCCTCCAATTTACACTACTCTAACTCAAAAAATTGAAAATTTCGTTTTTCACGTAATTTGATTAACTATTTTATAAGGATTAAGTCCACCAAATTTTGTAAAAATATCATGAGAAACAAAAAAGTTTTGAGATTTACATAACGCTAAGTATATGTACTTCCAGCAATCGTGTGGTAGACAAACCACTATCTCAATATAGCGGAGTGTATGCTGCACGCACGGCAGCGGCCCGCGAGATATATTCCGCCAACTAAGATTGGCGGGGTGACGCGCGGGGAATTCTCGCCGACATTGACAGTTAGCGGTGTTTCGCCCGTTTGTGCACTTTTGATGTGTTAATTAGCTAATAGTGTAGTGAAAATATAATGACCAAAACGAGTATTTATTTTCAAGACATCTTATCTCTCCAGCTCACTCGACCCGTAGCCAGATCATAAAGGACGTGAACATACGATTCACCGATGAAACCTTATTCTCCTAATTTAGTTTTTGTTATTCAAAAACCATCTCCGATAATACTGACTTCACAGTCCGTTCGTAGAAAACTATGGACCAGACAACAACGAAGACTTAACAAAATCCCTCATTTCATGTGGCGCAGAAAATTGTGAATATGATAATGAACGTACTCCAATGCCTTCACCTTATTGTAACTTTAGTCATTGTTCTGACAACGTTGATGACACTTTAGAGCAGTCGACAACTGTTAAAGACTTTACGCTAATACAGGGTTCCGAAGAAGATTTAACAACTGACACACCTCTGCGTACAATTTCAAATGAACAAAATTCAGAGTTAGATGTGAATCCTCTATCTGTTGCTACGTCTTTGATATCCAATGAATCCTTTTCTTTAGGAAATGAGACCAGTACCCCAAAAAGTAAAAGAAAATCAAAGATAAGATCTGACACGGGGCGTAAGCGCAACATATATGTAGAAGACTGGGTAACTACAAAAAGAAAACGTTTATGTAATTTGGGACAGGAATATATTTCTAAGAGAGGGTCTGTAAAAAAGCAAGACAGATGAAAGGAAGTTGTGCTAACAGTTGTCGTTTGAATTGTTATATGACTTTCACTGAAGAAATACGCGCAAAATTATTTTAAGAAAAGTAAAAAACTTTGTACGAATCTTGAAAATGTACACGTTCGTCGATTACACACTTTGCATTACCAATTAAATCAAACAAAACAAACAAAGTAGCATTAAAAAAGTATGTAAAAATATGTTCCTGAATACTTTTTCCATAAGTAACGATTTTGTTTATACTGCTCTACAAAAAAACCATGAATCAAATGATTTTGATACTTTTTTTGATGGCATAAACATCACCGTAAGTAGTTACAGACGAAATGAAACAAAGTGTTTTAGATCATGTTAATTCTTTTGTACCGATGCAATCTTACTATGTTAGAAAAATTCAACCATCAAATATTTAGATCCCTCATTATCATTTTCAAAAATATTTAACATGTATTCAGAATGGTGTACAGAAAATGGTTATAATAGTAAAGTGCAGACTGTAAGGCAATATAAAGATATAGTAAATTATAATATAAAGATTGGCTTTCATGTTCCTAAAAAAGATCAATGTGACCTCTGCCATCAATTTAAGAACACGCCTGCAGTTACTGACGAGCAACTCCAGATATACGAAAAACATCAGAAGGAGAAGGAATATGCTCGAATGCTAAAGCTGGAAAACAAATTAAAAGCTGGTAATGACAACAAAAAAGCATGCACTGTTTTCGATTTCCAGAAAGTGTTAAGCGCACCGCATGGAAATATAAGCGAAAACTACTATATAAGCTTTAAAAAAGGCATTGTTGCAAAAAATTGTACCAAGAACTTTAGTAAAGTTAAAGTTTCTTGGAATAAAATAAAAGAGATCGAAGCTTCTCCAGATAGTCAAGGAGTTCCGAGTTATGCTCATGCTTATAGCTTAGGTGATGAAGAAAGGCAGCAGATTGAATCCTTTAAAAAATTGGGTCCTAGACGGGGCCGGAAAAAATACTTGTAGTTACGTAAACAATTAAAGTTTGAACTGAACTTTTAATTGTTATTTTATAATTATAATAGTACAAAATGTCAATGGCTTCTTGCTTGACCTCAACATCTCTTTATATTAAGTTCCTACTGTGATTTATTGTATAAGAATATTCATTTCTAGAAGTTTTAAGTTAAATTAATAATTATATTCTTACCTCTGTACATAATGTGTTAAATAGATATTTATAATCAAAATAAATAAATATCTATTTAAAGTAAACTTTGTTTCCATATTTTATACATTCCTGCTACATAATTAGAATAAAATTTTTACAATGTGTTTCAGAAGTATTATAAATATTAGGTACATGTTTTAATTGTCTATTTTAAAACAAAAATAGTTGGATAAAATCCTGTTTTTCTTTGATATCTACTAATACAAAACGCTAAGTCCATACACACTATGAGTTACATTACGCTATATATTTATTAGCAGCTTGTAACACGGCAGAAGATTTTCTTTTTATTCCAAACTACAAAACTCCAACTTCTATAAATTGATATAAATCGGTGTTATTAGGAGAAAATATTGGATAAAATAATGGAAACAAGTTACAAATTCGATTTTTGACATAACTAATATATTGTTTTTTATTATTCATAGGATTTCATTTATTTTTCTGTATTATCTAACATTTTCTAATATATTCCGCCAAGTGTGAGTTAGCGGAATGTATTCTCATCTTGAACTGGAGTTTTACGTGTTACATTCCGCTAACTGGTGCTAACTTTAAAACCAAAAAGATTAACAATATTTTATTAATGGGGTTTGAAGCAAGAGTAAATCAGCTAGTCACATTAAAAAAATCATAAATATGTCTGTAATAATAAAGATTTTATCAAGTTTTTTCATTCAATTGCTTCTCCTGTAAACCTACGAATTTCGAGTTAGAGTAGTGTTAATTGGAGGCATCGATCTAATAACGTTCGAATGGAACTATTATTAATAATAGTTGAAATGTCATCGATGACGTAAAAACATACAAAAACCCTAATATTTATAATGACGTCGTCATTTGGAAATTAAAGTTGTATTTAAAATTTCTATAATAAAGCCTAATTGAACTAAGTACTTCAAGACGTAATTTAGAAATGAACTTATATTTTATTCTGGGTTAGCCACTATATTCACTATATTCAATGTTTGTTGGAAAATAAAAAAAATATTACTATCAGGAAGTTTCATATAAAAAAATAGTATTAAAAAAATTAAATATAAGTTATTTGTTTGCGTAGTTTTGAAACGTCTTCTTAAAAATGGGTAAAATTTAAGTTCACGCGGTAATAGAATATCTCTGCTTAAAATATTTTACTAATAGCTGCTAGTATTTAACTAGAGCTGGTAAATCAAGACTTGAAAGTAAAATGGTCGGTTGGTACATGCTCCTCAAGCGAAGGAGGACTTCCTTTAACGACGACTCCCTACATTGGAAGACAGATTGGTGACTGAACAAATGATTGTAACAAATAATTTTTGTTTTATAGCAGAAGAATTTGGGTGTGAAAAAAGTGTCATCGCACTGAGGTTTCTGAATGCATTCTGACCGTTTATTGGCTCGAGTATAACTATGGACGAAACATGGCTTCACCATTATGACCCAGAAACGAAAAAAATAGTCCATGACTTGGAAGAGACCGTCATTTTCATTTTTCAACTACATAAATTTGAGACTTCAAAGCTTATAACCATACATTGAATTATAAAGAAGCTCAAAATAAACTTTGTTGGTGTTGCCATCTGTGTGAAGGAAATACCACCCCAGACACTAGAGATTTATAATACCTTTTTTAATTAATTCAATAATATTCAAGTTAGAAACAATTAATTAAATCCGAAAGTTATTGAACCATTTTCGAAACTTTGTTCCTTATTTTTATATATAACTAGTGGACCCGACAGACGTTGTCCTGCATGATATTTCAAGCAATTAGTAAAGCAAAGTATGAAAGTACCGACTACAGCGCCATCTGGCGGGCTGATTTGTGAATCTAAACCATTCCCAGATCCATTTGAACATACACAAAAAAATTCATCAAAATCGGTCCAGTCGTTTGAGAGAAGTTCAGTGACATACACACTCACAAAAGAATTATATATATAAAGATTATATATCTTTATAACATAATACAATTCAACAAAAACGTCGTACACAAAAAACAAAAAGTCATATGAATGAGAAGATGGTTTATTAACCTATATTCGATTTTTATTTGAACATATGCCTACGTTGGTGCATATAATATGCATAATGTTAAGTTATTATGATATTAATAAATAAAATAAAAATAAAATAAAAAGCCTTTTATTTCTTGCTTACTAAAAGTATTACAATTTCATAACAATATTTAATTTAATGTTTTTTTAGCAAGAACCCTCTCCATGAAAGGTAAAGGCCTCCTCCAGAGAAGACCAGTAATCTCTGTTCTCTGCCGCTCGTAACCAATGAGTGCCTGCCACTTTTGTGATGTCGTCTACCCAGCGTGCATTTGGTCTTCCTCTCTTTCTTTGTCCTAGTGGGCCTGTCCATTGTGTTGTCTCTCTTGTCCATCTATTATCGCTTAGCCTCGCTACGTGACCCGCCCATCGCCATTTGAGCTTTTGTGAGTAATTGAGGGCGTCAATGGCTTGAGTTTTCTGTCTTATATGAGTGTGGCGGATCTTTTGGATTTTCCTTATTTTCAGAATGCTCCTCTCCATACTCCTTTGGCTGGATATAATTTTATTTTTTACTTTTCTAGTAAATTTCCAAGTTTGGCAGGCGTATGTTAATGAGGGCAGTAGGCAGGTGTTCATAACTTTCGTTTTCTTTCGTATAGTCATTTTACTTTTGAGTATTTCTTTGAAGCTCCAGAACTTTTTCCATGTGATGTTGATTCTTCTCTCTACTTCTTGTTCGTTATTTTTTTGGCTAAATGAAATTTGCTTTCCCAGGTAAATGTAGGCGTTTACATATGTTAGGGGTGAGTTTTCCAGGTATATTGGTCTTTCAGTATGGTTCGTCATGACGTTAGTTTTTGTTAGGTTGATTTCCAAGCCCACTTTACGACTTTCTTCGTGTAGAGCGTTAATCATTCCTTGTAGTTGGTTTGTATTTTCTGAGAGCAGGACTATATCGTCAGCAAATCTTAAATGACTCAAGTAACGTCCTTTTATATTTATGCCAACTTTTTCCCAAACTAGTTTACCAATGATGGCCTGTAGCACCGCTATGAAGATAGTTGGCGAGAGTGGGTCTCCCTGCCGTACACCTCTGCTTATTTGTATGGGTGGTCCTGTAGTCTCTAGCTTGACTCTGCTAGTACTGTTATCATAGATATTTTTTATGACTTTTATGTAGTCTAGTGGTACTTCTTGAGAGAGTAGCGTATCCCAAATTGATGAATGGAACAGAGAGTCAAACGCTTTTTGGTAATCGATAAAGGCAATATAGAGTGGTCTTTTGAACTCTTGGTATTTTTCTATCAACATCTCTAGCGAATGTATGTGATCCACTGTTGAAAAATTTCTTCTAAAGCCGGCCTGTTCTATAGGTTGGTATTTTTCTGTGCTTTCTTTTATCTTTTTCTCGATTATTGAGGAGAACAGTTTATATAGTGAAGGTAGTAGGCTTATCGGTCTGTAGTTATTTATGCTACTAGGGTCTCCTTTTTTATAAAGCAATATAATGTTAGACTCTGACCATTGCCGAGGTGTATTTGAGCTGTTCAGTATCTGGTTAAACAGTAGAGTTAGTGGTTTTGCTAGGAACTCGCATCCAGTTGTTATAATTTCGTTGGCGATACCGTCGGGGCCTGGGCTTTTCTCCGTTTTTAGTGTTTTAATCCCTTTAATCACTTCAGAATCTTCTATGCTTGCTCTCGTCTCTCCTCTATTTGTGTCTGGTAATTTATATCCATATTGGCTCGGTGTGCTGTATAGTTTCTTATAGAATGTTGTTGCTATTTTCAGTATATCTGATCTATTTTGGGTATTTTTTGTTTTATCTTTCAACTCTTCAATCCATAGTTTATGTGTTCTCAGTTCTTTGTATGCCTTCTTGACGCTGTTTGAAATATTAAGGTGTTTTTCGAAGGTTCTTGTGCGGTGCGCCTTGTAGTCTAAGTAGATACATTTACTAATGAGTTTGTAGAGTGCTTTTAGTTCGTTTTTCATGGCTCTTGATTTTGGTTTTGTCTTTTGTAATTCTTGTCTTCTATAAATTAAGGACTTTGTGCGTGCTGATAGTATCTGGTTTTTCCCTTGATTTGTATTGGGTGAAACCTCGTAGGCTTTTTTTAGGCTGGTGTCTATTGCGTTTATAATATTATCGTAGTGATTTTGAACGGTGTCCTCGTCTCTCCAGTTCTTAAGTAAGTTTGTTATGCAACTATTCAGCGTTTGTTTGTAGGCTTGTATTTCTTCTTCGTTTTTTAATTTGGATCTGGAGCATTGGCCGAACATACACCGACTTTTTGTTAAGGGAAGAATGTTAAGTGTCGCTCTCATAGGTCTGTGATCCGAGGGGTAAGTGATGTTTAAAGACTGTATGTTGGATATGTTTTTGTGTAAAGTTGTCAAGATATAGTCTATTTCGTTTTTTGTTTTGCCATTAGGAGATCTCCAAGTCCATCTTTGTTTACTATTTTTTTTGAAGAAGGTGTTCATGATAGACAGATTATTCTCGTGCGCAAAATCAATGAGTCTATCTCCTCTACAGTTTCTATCTCCGTAGCCGTGGTTGCCAGTAGCGGCTTCATTAGGATTGGTTTGTCCTATTTTGGCGTTAAAATCTCCCATGACTATGATATTGTTATCTGAGAGTTGTATAGCTTTGTCGACAGTACTGTAGAAAAATTCCGACTCCTCGTCGGTCGACGCCTCCGTTGGAGCGTAAACTTGAATGATACTTAATTTTAAGTTATTGATATTCATCCTTAGCAACGCTACTCTTTCTGATAGTCCTGTGAAGCTTATGATGTATCGTTTTAGATGTTTTTTGACAATAAATCCTACTCCATACAATCCTGGCGTTTCTCCAATGTAGTATAAAATAAACTCGTCGTGTTCTTCAATCTTGTTTCCAAGTTTTCTAGTTTCTGATAGACCAATAATATCAAACTTTATATTTTTCAAACACTCTGTTAATTCCAATAATCGTGAGTATGTCGACAAAGTTCTAACATTGTATGTTATTATGTATAGGGTATTATGATGACTGTTTTTTGTACTGTTTGTTTTAATTTTCTCTGGAGGGTTTTGGTCGTGATCTTCCTCGGTGACCGGCCGGCTTGGAAGATTAGTTGGGGGAGTGAGGTAGTTTTTTATTTTTTTGTTGTTATTGATAATGGTTTCAGTTGTTAGTTTTTTGGTCGTTCTGTATTGGTTTGTACGTTTTCTCTCCTTATAAAGTTGAGTAAATTTTGGTTATTTTTCTTCTTTGCAGTTGGCGCTGGAGATATGCTTAGTTGTTTAGGAGGCGACTCAGAATTATTTCTTTTCCTTTTTCCACCGCCGAAGTCCTTTACTATGAGATTATCTCCCCTAAGAAATGCAATCCTCCCATTCCTTCTTTCTTCTTTTAATTTCGGCAAAAGTTGTTTTCTTTTTTCTAAAGTTTCTTTTGTAAAGTCCTCTTCGATATATATAAAAGGAGGTAGATTTTTCTTATTCTTAATTATCTCATTTCTTTTCCAGCATGTAACAAATGAGACAAGAATAGGCCTGGGTTTATCACGTTGCCGTTGTTCTTTTCCGATTCTAAAAGCGTTGTTAATTTCGTTACTTTCTATTGTAACTATTTTACGTAGGGTGGATACGATGGTTTCTACTGTAGAGTTTTGGGTTTGGTCTTCTTTTAGTCCATATACTATAAGGTTATTCCGTTTTTCGTATTCTTCTAGATGTTTAACTTTGTTTTCTAACTTATCTACTTGAGTTTTCAGCAAGCTGTTTTCATCTATCAATATCTGCAATTTTTCTTCAAGCATTTCAGTGATATTTTTGGTTACTGCTATTGTAATGTCTTTGGTTTGTGTTGCCATTTCCTCTTTAATCTTACTCAAAAATTCCTTCATATCAATTTCCATTTTGTTTTGTATTCTTCAGTTCCAATTTTTATTATAATTTTATTTAGGAATATTGTATAAAAACAATGAAAAAATAAAAAATAAAAATATAAATTTAGGACTAAGACGGATTGGAACCCCGACTTCGGAGTGCATGTAACCACTACGTGTCTCTCCGAGCCACGCGTCGTTAGAAATATCAATTGAAATTAATGTTCATATGACTTCGTAAGTCGCGCTAAGTTAAAGCTGACTCACAGTTGTTTACTGCGTGCACTTTGTTCACGAATAATAAAATTATTTCATCACATTGATTTTCTACACGTTTCTTGATAGTTCCTTGGTTACACATACAGCAATCCCAGTACATACACATATATTTCGTTTTAATTCTTAATCTTCTTTATTGTGTAAAACTTCTTTAAAAGCAACTGACGAAGCGTTGTACATGTGTTAAAATTTCGTGGATTTGTGATATAATTAGTGAGTTAACACTTCCACTGCTTGATTACGCACTTCTGCTTCACTTTTTGTACTTTTAAATGAGATAGGATTGGTATTTATATTTTTTAAAACGCAAACAAACGTGGCACGATATTAGTTCTTTCCGTGCCTCTATTATGATATTAATAATATTTAATATCTTAGGGAAATTTAAAAAAAATCTGATCAATGAAACTATTTTTTTGGACGTCGGTACCAAAAATCATTGTGTAACGATTACGATCATCAACTTCTTTACATAGTTACAACTTGCCTTGATGACCATTCGGAAGTACCTTCAACAAATGACTAATGAATTATGTCTTTCCACATAAACACAGGATCTTCATATATAACATATATATATATGTGTTTAACAGTTAACTTCGAGAAATAAATTATAATTTAGCATAATTGTCTATGGACAATGATTTAACGACATTCATCAATTAGAATCTCTGAGAAGGAACAGAACTTTTCGAAATCTGGAAATTTATTGGAACATTCTTAATATTCTCATTAAATGTTCCACTCCTAAATTACTTTAAATCTCCATAAAAAAGTGATTAGGAAAGTACACGGCTTCAATTAGACTTATAAATTAAAATTTAATTTCTTAATGACGTAATTATAGAAATAAGGGTTTCCGTAGTTTTGTACGTCATCAATGACGATTCAACTGTCATTTACAATAGCTCCATTCAAACATAATTAATAATGCGTTTCCAAATTAGTATGGTTCAATATAAATATGCGCGTAAAGCAATTTTTTATCATTAACGCAGATTTATTCAACAGTTAACAACATGAAGTGTATTGTAAGTATATTTAATTTTTGGTCATGAAATCATGGCCAATTCTATTGCTTAACTGATACCTGCTTACACGGTGAAATAAAGCTCAAAAATCGAAAATGTGTATCAGTCAATTGGTCTAAGATCATGAAAAAAATGTCGAAATCAAGACTTAAAAAATATATTTTTCTTTCAGGTAATCATCGTTCTATCTTGTGCTGTAGCACTAAATGCTCAACCATTTGGCGTAGGTCTTGGTCTGGGAAGACTAGGCTTAGGGTCTGGCCTTGGTCTAGGTAGGCTAGGTGGTCTAGGCATGGGGGGAATAGGTCTAGGAGGTCTCGGAATGGGAGGGATGGGCCTAGGAGGTCTCGGCATGGGTGGAATGGGGGGAGGCTACGCCAACGGTGGCGGATATGGCGGTGCTGGTTATGGCAGTGGTGCAAGTGGTGTCGGAAGCCTAGGTTACCAGAATGCCGGAGCGGGTGGCTTTCACAACGTTGGTGCTCATCACAATAAAGTTACATCCGTAAGTATATTATGCTTTATTATTTTATCTTGGTAAACACCTGAAAAGGCTTATAATTTTTATAATTTGTCCAATACTTATCGCTGACTTAATAATTTAAACTACTTAGAAATAATAACTTTTGATTTTATTTTTTGTTTTTTATAGATTAGGAAGAACCAAATTCATGAGTGCTTATTAAGTTTATTTTATTTTTAGATAAACCAAGCTGAAAACTCCGGGTTGCATAACATCGGCGGTGGATCAGCGATGAACAATGGCGGTTATGGTACAAATGGTTTCAACGGATTTCAGAACGGTGGTTCCCAATTCGGAAATGGTTTTGGTTCCGGTAGCCAAGGAATGATGATATGAGTAATTATTTAATATTTTATACGAGGAATCTTGACATTTGACTTTTCTATTTTTGTATATAAGTTACATGAAAATAAATTATTTATTAAAACTAACATTTTTATTCCATTAATCATATAAATCTTAGATTATTCATATTAAGAAATAAAATAGCACAATAACAGAGATATGTTTTAGTTAGATGCAATATTAATAGTTTGTAATGGGTATGATTACCTGGTGCTAAGATAAGCCCCTTTTTAGTCTTAGGTCGACGTCTCGATGAAAAAAAATTTAATCACCTAGTAAACTAATAAGAAACGGAATAATATTTCAGTTCAAATAAGTTCAAAATCTTTAAAAAAATACATAAAGGCTTTGGTGGCAAGTGGGATTGGAAATCTGGGTTATCAGAATTCTGGTGTATTACGAACTTAGTGTTATACAGTCACGACCTGTATAATGCACATTTATAATCATTAAACAGAGAGAGTTTGTGTTTCGATAAAAATGTAAATTGTTTTTTTTTGTAAATGTAAAAAACCATTCATTTATTTAAATAATTAACGGATGCATAATCTCGGAGCTTTGTTTCTGTACGTATATAAAAGAACTAAACAATTTTAGACACATTATCTTGCAATTTCAAGCTGACCTCAAGCAATATATTGTAAGCTTCTATAAAAATCTGATTTTGAAAAGGAAAGTTATCATAATGTATACAAACAATACTGCACAATATTATATCCATAAAAGTTAAAGTCAAAATCATTTATTCATATAGGTAACACAATGTACTTATGAACTTCAAAACATAAATACATATTAAATTCTAATTTTACATATACTGCCACTTCTCAAATCAAAACAATGAAATAACGGTGAAATATAATAATATTTTATAATTAGCTTATTTCAAACCTATATTATATTAACAAATACGTTCTCCAGATAAATCAGGCAGTCGATTCCGGTTTGACCAACATCGATGCTGGATCCGCTGACGGAAGTGTAGGCTTCGGTGGAAACGGATACAACGGATATCAGAACGGAGGCTCTCGATTTGGAAATGGATTTGGCTCTCTCAGGGATTATTAATTTAAAATTTTGTAAAGTAATGTAATATAATAACAGATTTAAAGATCTCTTTTTTGGAAACTATATAATTTACGTAAGACGATATATTAACGTATTAATTATGATAATAAAGGATAGCTACTCGATTTTCAGATAGATTTATGATATTTAATTGTTTTATTGTTAAGTGCATTTTGTAGTTTGAATTTTTTGTCCAATAAGATGGACCCCATTCGCGTTTTTTGCTGGTTACGTTGAGGTATGAGTCACTTCACTGCAGAGAGAATAATCTACAATCTATTTGCACGATTATGTTATGTTATGTTAGTTATTTCAACTATATATTTGCGTGCTCCTATTTCACCATGCCTCCTGCTGATAGAGGACAAATCTAAGTTTTTAATTCATATTATTATAATTTATTACTTAAGATGTCATGTGGAACATGGTGTAATGGTTGCAGTTTGTCAAACTGGTAGTTTCATTAATGAGGCGGCAGAACTTTTACCAGAAAATAGCTTCCAAGTATCAAATTCTGCCGTTACTACCACTGAAAATTTAGGACAATACTTGATTGCTTTCAACATAACAAAGCACTTTCATGTTCCTACCTACCAGACTCGTATTCTTGCTTTGTTTCACATTCCTCTCATCAACACTATGACAAAAACTCAGTTTTGTATCGCGCAACTCAGACATACAACGACCAATATTTAAGCCTTGACTTGTTTAAGCTATCGCGGAATATGCTTAAAAGGAGTATTTAAAATATCCATAGCGCTAAATCACCTCCATCATGAGCACACCCCACATACCCTCACGAACTTTCACACAGCAGACCGAATTAGGTATTACGTATTTAATAATTATACTGTATCGATTTATACCTTTAGTAAATGTTTGTACCTTTTTGTATTTATTCCACCACTATGTGGAACCAGCTGCCCACTGAAGTATTTCCGAAACAATTCGACTTAGGGTCCTTCAAAAAAAGAGCGTACCAATTCTTAAAAGGCCGGCAACGCACTCGCGAGCCTCCTGGCATTGAGAGTGTCCATGGGCGGCGGTATCACTTAACATCAGGTGAGCCTCCTGCCCGTTTGCCCCTGTTGTATAAAAAAAAATATTATCTATTCCATCTTTGGATATATCTTGAATTGTTTTTTGTTATATATATAATTTATGTTAGCTTTCGGAATAAATAATTTTAATGTCATGTTACCTATGATATCAGCTATCCAAGTTAATGACTACTTGTGCTGATTTATAAACAAAAAATAAAACATTCTTTTCATATTTTTTGCTGCTGCCAATTTTCGTGCATATAATCCGGTCTCTACTAGAACGAACGAAGGAACAGTCTAGTAGTAGTAGACCAACCAGGCTCCAGAAGATAAACCACTCCTTTAATTAAATTCTATTCGTTTTTACAACAAACTCCCAAGCGAAATTAGAGAATTATCACTAAATAAATTCAAAGCTATCGTTAAACGTAAATTAATCAATAAAGCTTTTATAAAATTGACGAATATTTAAATGATCCTAATCCTTGGGAGTGATTTGCTCCAGTTCAAACTAGTATGGCTCAAAACTTAGCGATTAAAAAGAGTGGCGGAGAGTTTCTTGTCAGTTTTTCTTGCCCGCTCTACGCCCTTGACTTGCGAACTGGTAGTAAATGTAAATTTAGAATCAATTTATAATCTTTTCTGTTGACGTTCATAAGTGGTTTACCCATATGAATAAAGTTAGTTGAAGTTTGAGTTAGTTGCTTGGCGTGACTGTCAACCCTGATGTCATGGGTTCCAGTCCCAGCAGAGGAAAGGTGATAAAATAAAAGACGATATACCGGTGTATACATATAAACTTAAATTTATTTACACCTTAATTATTTTGTGACATAAATTTGAACAATGTTTGAATGTTACATTCGAATTAACGGAACAGTTTGGCACGGATTCGGAGATTTAACTTAAAAACATTTTTTAAATTGTCGCGTGTTTAACAGCTTTAATGGATATTTTAAAAATTGTTTTTAATTTAAATGTAATGCATTTTCTTCCATTTTCTATCATCCTATACATTTTTACAAATACTTAGAAAACTTAAAAGTTGTGCGTACAAATCAGCAGGCTTACCCCGTAGCTTTAAAACGATTGTTTTCGTATTACGCTAGTACATGTTGCGAATAATTCATTACTTCAAAATTGATTTATATTAAGTATAGAGAACAAACTTTTGCCGATTTAGTTTTACGGACTAACCCTGCAGTCTTGCTTGCTTCTAGTTCTTCAGTTATGGCAGTCGAAAAGAGAATTGCTAAGTTTGTCTCTTTTTATCTCATTGTAAACACAATTTGAAAGAAACAGATGACAATATTTAATCTTAAGTTCATGAATAAGCCTTTAGTCAAAGAAAGTTTTGTGATTTTACTAAAAATTAAGTATTTTTACTTGAAGTTGAAATTTAATAAAAAAAAATATTTTTTGAGTAAAAAATAGAAATTTGAATTTGTGTTCCAGATTAAAGTATTAAGCGCTAACAGAATGTGATTAATATACAGAATCAAACAAACACACATTTTGACAGCAAAATCGTGCCAAATACAATAAATATTGCGCTCAAAGTCACAAAACTCGTTTCGTTTTCGTAAAATATTAAATTTAAACGCTTAATTTAAATCAGTCTAATTCTTAAAGCGATTTAGCTTAAACAAATGCTATAACACTGAAAAATAAGGCCACTAGGTATAGGACACTAGCCGTCTCCCTCACTCTTACTAAGTACGAAAGAGACGGACGTTAATATAGAATTTCGAATCAATTTGTGCTCAGTTCAACGATTTTAAATAAGTCGATTTAACAGTTAACTATAACGTAATAATGCCCGTTAACTTGCCAACGCTTAAACGGTTAGTTAATTTTATATAAACAGGCCGTTAAAGCGCCAGTGAACCCGGGGCTGTATAACAGTAACTTAATCCTTATAAAACGTAGATTAGATACCGCTCGTTGCCATGGTAACAATTTAAAAGACGTTGCCATGGCAACCGACATCAATATTTAGTCAACGTTTTCTAATAAGACCGTAATTAATTTACGTAAAACAGTAAATAATCTATGTTAATATGGCGGTTGCAACGATTTGGATTTCAATATAAGGCGGAATTTTTTAACACCACCCGGGAATCGAACCCATGAAAATTCAAATTAATTTCATTCAAACATTCCATAGAAAGATAAAACTAAGCGATTTTCTATTAGTTGTTTCTTCCTTCAATGAAGTTTCTATATATATTTTCAGTATTGCCAGATGGTGTTAAAAATCCCCACTTTACTCTCAATTACATTAAATTTAATTGTATACAAAATCAAATTTTGTTAAGACAAATATTCTAAACTTTTCTTAAATCGTGAGAATAGACCCCATGTGATATATCATGTGACCTGTTTTCTTAAGTCCATCACAAATAATTAGATTTAAATGATATCGAAAAATAATTTAAAGCTAATCGCAAAGGCGTTTACAAACCTTTTATGAAAATATTTATTCGAGTCATTTCATATATTTCACTAACACAAATGTATGGAAAGACTCAAAATTCGCGGAAACTAATAATTCAGATCCTCTATTCACTGACTTTTCAACGGTTAATAACTGATTGTGTGTAAGGCCAGCCGTTACAGTCTGTGAAATGCAGTTATTAGCTTATTTACATTTATCTACATGCACCATTTATTTACATATGACACCAATATAGAAGAGACTCAATTCGTCTACTAGACTTGTAAGGTCTACTTTGAACACCCTCTATATTCAAACGAGACATCGATTGAAGTTTATAAATGGTGTTCATTACAAGCGCATTTCCCACATAATGAGATGGGCGTCTTTGGGATTGGGGTCAGCCGCCGGCACTGGCCGTTCCGCCGCATCAGCGGTTTGCCTCCAGTCGACATACCCTCGCCCGCCCATAATTGTCACTATCGACCTTCTGCTATTCTCCACGATGTAATCCGTTCCACGTAAACTCCTCACGGCGTTCCTTTCCGGCTTCTTCTGTCTCAGCTCAGGCTGATTCGCCGAATCGCTTCTAGAAATTGACCGTTCGGAGGCGCTCGATTTTCCCGAGTCCGGAGTGGACACGGCCAATGGCACCAAGCTAGCTGCCCCGGATGCGCCCGAACTGGTTCGAGACACACCCCGTAGAGCCATCGATTCCTCGCTCCCAGATGACGTGCATAGACTTGAAGCTCGCGAGTCTACGGACCAGCTCGACAAGTCCAAACTCCTCGGTCTACCCGCCCTCATTCGCAGCCGTCTGTCCAAGGTACTGACGCGGAATGGAATCGCCGCTAATTCAGGATCACTCCGTCGTAAGGTCTCCCCTCCAGAACCACTAACGTCAGCTTCCCCCACACAGTCCTTCACAAACATTAAATCACCGAAAAGTCCGTACACATCACACGCATTGAGATTCGCGCACTTTGGCAGAGTTTTGCTTAGACGTACGTCGCCCGGTTTCTTCCTTCTAATGACAGCGGATTGGACGCGTTGCGGCCTATATGGGCTCATTTCTTCGGAGATACGCCGTTCGAGTTTATTCTTCTCCTCTTCTTCTTTGTACTCGTGAACGGTGTCGGCCAGAGCGCGAGCGTTCGACAGGTTGCGCCTGACGACATTGACGTCGACGTCCTTTGCATCCGGGTTCAGCGCGAGGAGGAATGTAACTGGACCAGCATGGGCGTGGTAGGAGACCGCGGTGTGGCCTCCGATTAAGGGTAGACCTTCTAGTTTTGGCAGAGGCACTGTGACGCTTACTCCGGCGGTGGTTCCGACCCAGAGGAGACCTTGAACCGCCAATAGGGAAGACACGTGAGCCGGTTTGCTGCCTTCTCTGGCTCCGATAGTTTTGGCCACATCGGCGGCTATGTCTATATTCTGGAGATGTTCCAGAGTCTCCGTGTGGTATAAGCTGACGTATGTGGAATCTGAGAAAGCTGCCCAAAGACCGACTCCGGAATGTGCCAAATACTTGACCGAGCGATCTCCTTCGCCTTTGAGTTCTATGATGCGCATGATTTCAGCGGTCAAGGCGTTGATGGCGAAGACCCGTTTGGCGCAAGTGGCGTAGATGATGCCATCGACTGGTAGAATGCAGTGAACCGGTTGGTCTCCGAGCTCTATTGCGATCGGTTCTTGCAACGCCCAGGAGTCGTCGTGATTCCTTCTGAACACTGATATCCTTCCATTGGAAAGACCCACGAACATTGAATCGCAGTGGTAACGGATCTGCGTGACTGCCGCTACAGTGGGGACCTCGTTCAGTTTCTCCTGCTTCTCGGGTTCGACGCCCGAGAATATGATGATTTTCTTGTCCTCAGTGCCGAGCCAGACTGTGTCGCCGCACAGTGTGGTCACTTGCCTCACTCCTTTTGCGTATTCTATTGATGATACCTGGAGAATTCAATACATTATTAGTATGCTCATTTACTAATTAGTGAGTAGTGAAGTGATGATAAATTCAATAGAAGTGCCCATAAACGTGAACGAAGATCAAGTTGAATATGTAAATGAGTATATCTACTATACTATACATCTAATAGCTAATAAAGACTGTATGGGCAAAGAACTGGACCGTAGACTTACAAATACTTGGAGAAGATGTCAGAAGTAATGACAAACAGAAACTTGAAAATGTTTTACAAGCGAAAAGTTTTTGATGCCTGTATATTAGGGAGCGTTCAAGTACGTCACGCAATTTTTGGAGATTATTGACATCCCCCCCCCCCATGTTACGCGCCGTAACGTTTTTCTATACCCTGTGTGTGTAATAGTAAAACGTTTCGTGACCATCCAGTAACTCTTTATATACCTAAAAGTTACCTTTATGTGGTGAAAACTGGAAAGTCGAAAATAATATAACTATTAACACGTAATTCAATCCCCGCCCCACATCGTAACGTTTTGCAAAAGGAAAAAAATTCGTTACGTAATACTCACTGGCTAACAAGATAACAAACAGATAGTATGTCAAAATATCGAAAGGAGTGTTCTCAGTTCTAGGTCTGAAACTGAAAGATTGAGTAAAACTAAAAAAAAAGACTAGACAAAGTTTAGAAATACTGTTACTTCTAGTAAAGAACTGAAATGGAAATGGACACATTATGAAAGAAGACAAAAATAAATGGACGAAAAAAGTGATGAAATGGCTTCCTCGCTATGACAAATCGTAAAACAAAAGAATTTTATACTTTAAAAAATTGAAGTATTTTTCTATTAACAAAAAAAAATCAGTGGCGCTACAACCAGTTTAGGTCTTGGCCTCAGATTTCTAAATCTGTTTCATGATCATTTTTAAATCTAATATGCAAGTAGGAGATCAGCTTCCAGTGCTCGGTTTCACGATGTTTTCCTTCACCGTTTGAGCGAATTTTAAATGCGCAAATAGAAAAAAAGTCCATTGGTGCACAGCCGGGATTCGAACCTACGACCTCAGGCATGAGAGTCGCACGCTGAAGCCACTAGGCCAACACTGCTCTTTTCTATTAACAAATTCATATCAAATATTGATTAGCGAGAGTCGAACATGAAACATTTTTTGTAATCTCTAGCAGATACTCACCCTAATATCTGGCAGATCGAGCGTAACAAGCGTTTTGAGCGTAGCAGCCCGATGGGTCAGCACGGAAACGTGACTGTCACTTCCGCCGCCTGCGCAGACCCACAGGAGAGACCTGGCGCGACGACGAGTGCCACCATTACTGCAGCCCGTGCTCGAGTAGAAGCAGCCGCATTTCACCTGCAAATTTTTATTAATTTGATTTTAAACTTACATCAATGTAATTGCTGTTGATGTAGGCTTATGATAGGACTACCACCCAAACTTTGTACTATAAACAAAATAATTTTGGTTTAATTATTGAGATTTCTTCTATTATTTTTTAAAATCATAATTTATTTTGATTTTATTTGTTATTATTTTATTGCTTCATAGTTAAAGTTAGTTAGTTAGAAACGAATATTGTTACGACCAATCAGAGCAGACCAAATGCTTCGTGTGGGGTCGAGGCGCCATCTTGACTTTTGACAGTGTACAGAAAACGCAGGAAAGTTCTGATTGAGTATTCAGTGGAGCATTGTGGTGATGAGAGGTCTGAGTTGGGTCCAGTAGATTGTGATTAAAAGTGATATTGGTGCCCTGAATCCGCTGTTCGTTATAATTAAAGTTACAGTGTCCTTTTTAATGTTAACAGAAATCAACCTAAATTAAATATTTTATTATTAACAATATAACCAACATAGGCACCTCTCATTCGAATTCTTCATGCAATATAATGAAGGCTACGTATTCAGAACTTGATATATTCGGTAGAGGGCTGATCAATTTAAAAAAAAGCATTGTTGAATGCCTATCTGATACCTAATACGCTATTTTGTTTAATAAGCAAAAAATTATTAGTACAATCTAAAAATGGAAGAATAATATTTTTATTATTTAAACTTTTTGATTTTTCGTAACATTTATGTTTATCATAATTGTCATATATTTTAGAAAGATAACTTGTAACATATACTGTAGATATAGCATTATATATGAAGTGGTGAATTTATAAATAAATATACATAGTGCTTGTCGGTAAAAAATTACTAGGAATGTAATAAATTAAAACATACCTCAGTAAGAGAATTCGAAGAGTAAACAGGCGCAGCTGTCACATACAAGGGCATCTTATGTGGTGGTGTGGTACTGGCCGGCAACCTCCAAGCTGGACCGTTGGCCCGCGCCTGCGCAAGCTGGGCCAACCTTAATTCAGTGGCCCAAGCCCGCCTCGCCCCTGGTTCGTTAGCCCTGAAGGTGATCGGCTCTTCGCGACCTCTGATTGTGAGTTGGAGGCAGCAGGAATCCACCCAGGCCATCTCGTCATCTTTTTTCTGGAATTTAAAAAATCTAATTTATTTACTATTTCTATCAAACCTTTCGTTTGTAATGAAACTACTTCTAAAACGGCTGGACCGATTTTGATAACGTGGCTTTTTGTTCAACGTTTGTCGGGTCCGCTGGTCTCTATTAACATTATAAAGGAGATATTTAATTATTTGCATTTAATAGGCTCTAAAATTACAGCGCTGTTTTGAAAAATTAGTTCACCAATGGAACCCTGATAAACTCAGGCTATAGAATATTTCCAAAAAAAACTTAAAAAAATAAAAAAAATAGTTCAGTATGAAATTGCGATAGTGTAACCCAGAGTGTGAAACAGACTAATAAAAATTCCAAAATCGCGTACTATGCGGAAACCATTGACAATAGAGCAAAGTCATGTACTACAGTTTTATAGAAGACCTCAATATCTACTAAAAAGTTCTCGATACTACATGTATAGCGAAAAAAAAATTGCATTTAAAAGTATATTTACAGATAACATCGTGCAACGTTCTAGTTAATACAGATATAACAGCAGAGATGTATGATATCATTTTTTTATTTTTAAATTCTTTAAACACAATTTCACCCGTGAACCTGCCTGAGAACTATTTTTTATTTTAATTATTTACATTTCGTTACATTTATAGAAAAACAAATATCATAATACAGAAAAATTATAATAGATGCAACGGGCGGCTTTATTTTAAGGAAAAAAACTAAAAAAAGAAATATGATGGGTGCAAGAACTCTGCAACTATTTTGAACTAACCTGTATACTCTGCTGTATATTTTGCAAGAGCGTCCTAAACATTTCCGGAGCCACTTCAGCATACGGCGTCTTCAGTGAAGCAGCGAGATCTGCCATCCTCGATACGGTCTCGTAGTCGTGCATCAACGCCGACATCTCATTGCAGAGTGAATCGCCGGCGGTGGTGCCGCTACTCGAGTTGGAACGTAGACTTCCACTACGATTCATACCTGGGAAAAAATAGTTTTTAAGCTATTGCATAGATTTTATCGCGGGCTTTGAGCGCGGCGACCGAATCAAGAAATTCCGTAACGAAAATAAACCTAACACACTATTACGTAATATAGGTGCGGCCAATGCACGTTAGAGCGGGACAGAACGCATACTGCGTCTCACATAGGTCTGGCCTGATCGGTGACGTAGCGCAGGTGCGTTAGAGTGGGACAGAACGCATACTGCGTATTCACATCTCTCTGACGAGATCGGTGACGTAACGTAAGCGCGGCCAGTGCAGCCGGTGCGCGTGTCCATTTCCTTTTTACAGGTATTGGTTATACCGGGCAAAAGGAGTGCAATGGATATGTGACACACCGTATACGTGCTAATGAAACACAAGCGAAGTCGTTACATCCGGTTTCTACTGTAGTTACTGTTGATATAATCACCAAATAAGAAAATCAAAGACTCACCCTATAGTGTTACGTATACGTTACGTAAGTATTACGTAATACTTGAACGGCCCCCGGCAACTTGAAGATCATAAAAATTAACTAATATAACTTACCCTGAGCAAGTACTCGACTGAGCGTGGGCGAAGTCCCCGTATCGAGTACTTCGACGTCCTGCACAGGGTGCGCCCATTTGAGGCCAAGTCTTTCCGTCTCCTCTCCCCCAGCACCCACAGACACACAAACAACCAGATCGTTTAGTAATAACAAGCGACGCGGCTTGCATTTTGTCAGTGTGCCTGATTGATTAAATTCCTGTAAACAACAAAAATATATATTAATATATGACCCGATGAACTAGGAATCACCTTACAGAAACATATGTATATGTCGCAGCCAACTAGTTTATATTATTATTATTATTATTATTATTATGTCTTGAAATTTATATTTATTTTATTTTCACGACAAGCCACCACCTTTTTTACACGAATACGCCTACAACGCGATTTCTTATAACGCAGTCCGGGTCTACCGCGTTATACTGTATAATGAATGAACTGTACCAAAAGTGAATTTGTATTGCAGTGCCTGCTACATTGCTGTCCTTTATAAATAAATAAAAAACTTACCAGTTGTAAGAGATCGTCTTGCCGTAGTAGATGCCGCTTATCGGCTCTCGAAGCGAGGAGTCGGGCTGCGCCAAATCTGGCCGCGCCCCCTGCGCCACCTGCGCCTACACCGCCGCGAGTCAAACGACGGAGGGCACCGCGGAAAGCCTAACATTAAGGAAATAATTTAGATCCTTCGTTTTATGTACATATTTATCTGTTTTTAACCGAAAAGTCGAGTAAATATGATTAATTCGCATTCAAAAGTTAATTTAAAGGAATTCAAAATTAAAGTTTGGTCGAATTTTGTACTAAAGTTTTTCGCCGGAAATCGGACTTAGGATATTCAGGTTAATAAAATAAAAACGTTATATTGTGAAGCAAAGAAATTAACTAGAAATTATATTGTGTTCCTTTATATTGAATCTAAAATTATTAACTTGAGCTACAGATTGAAATATAAACCATACTATTTTTAATATTCATTCAAAAGCTACCATAATATACCGTAAAGCTACTATTGCATACATAAATATGGCATAATATCCTTACCTGTGTCCTCTCAGCCTCCCGTTTCCTCTCATTGAGGGCGTCGGCCATCGCTTCAAGCCTCGTCAAAGCACGTTGTAGTGCTACACGGTCTATATGACCAGGAGGTGTGTGTTTTAGGAGATCCTGAAATCAGTTGTAGAAAAAATCAATGGTGTATGGTCAGAAATTGTAAAAACTTATTTCGCTTGAGAAACACAAGAGAAGTACCGATATAGAAAAAAATATGTGTGGCACTCGGGGTCTGCCGCGGTAAAGCTATTGCATTATAAACTAATGCAATATAATTATTTATTTAATTTTTGCAGTATTTTTTTTCTTTGATATTAATTCAAACTACCACTCTACCAGACTCAGACTAACACGCCTATCCGGTCACGCTAAACCGATGTGAGACGCAGTATGCGTTGTCCCGCTCTAACGCGTATTGGCCGCACCTATATTACGTCATCGTGTGTTAGGTTTATTTCGTTACGGAATTTCTTGATTCGGTCGCCACGCTCAAAGCCCGCGATAAAATCTATGCAATAGCTTAATAATAATGGCTTTAAATTAATTCCTCAAAATATTCAATTCGAGAATTCTTGATGGCTAAGTCGGTAAAAAGAAAATTATCATTGTTAAACTAGATGGCGCTAATTTAAAAACTCACCTGTAAAAACATGATGAACTGCGGAAACCGCTGCACCGGTTTCACCATAAGCCCAAAGAAGGAGAGTCTATCGTGTGCGCTGATCTGCTTCACTTTGAAGAAGTCAGCCAGAGCGGATTTCCTCTTCGACTCCATTTTGGCCAACTCCATTGCGACGGAGAAGTTATTTATAAAGTCCGAATATACATCAAGCACTACTGCCTTTGAGAACGCGTTTAAGAAGACCTCGCCTGAAATAATAAGAAAATCAATAATTAAAAATCCTGGCCCAAAATTTCTTCCTTCTTCATATTATTTGATAGTTTCTCTGGTAATATATATATATATATATGTGCTGGTGTACTTACAATATTCACTGCATGAGTAATTTTATATTATTGTCGACATCATACAAAAACCCATTAACAATATGTTATCTATGTCTGCAATTAACAAAATATCGAAATATCTAATCTTTGACAGTTGACAATCGTGTCATTCTGACATATTTTATCAAAGGGCAGCTATTAAATTATAATTGGTAATGCCAGTACATTACATTATTTACTTTGATCCAGAAAATCCTCTAAAAATACAATGATATAAACGAAAATCTGGGAAATAATAAGTACTTATACTTAAATTTTGGTTTACGAAATCGCTTTTAGACTCAATTAAAAATATTTTTTATGAAGAATTTAATTTATTAAAAACCAAAACCCTCACCTATCTTTTCATCGCGGTCCCATGTCCGCGCGCAGTCGGCAAGTGCGGTGCGAAAGTGTAAATGACATTGCAGTATATCCGGAAGCCGGTGAAAGAGTGTCTGTATTTTGCTGCCATTTAGAATCGCTGGACTGCTCTCCTCTAGGGGTTTCTTGTAGTCCTGAAAGTAAAATTCAAAACTTTATTAATTAATTAGAAGAGTTAGACAATGTATAATATAGGGACGGTTTTAAAAATGAATTATACATAACATAAAAAGTTACAATAAACAAAAACGTCTAAATTAGAGAAAAAAGTTTATAAGCAAATATATTTTGTTATGGTCGTAAAATGAATTAAAATTAAAAATCAGGGAAAAATCATACACCTAAAATTATTACAATTAATTCCTGAATTAAGATTATGAATTAATTGTTAGCTACCATCAAGTCCATTTGACAAGAAGGACAATCCATTTGACCTAGTGAATTAGTGTTAGGGCAACGTGCACACAGTTATTGGACACTTTCTTGTGTTAAATATCCTTATTAGTAAATTAGGTTAGATTTTAATTACTTATTAGTCTGAAGTGAGGCTAGTAAAGTAAGTAGATAAAGACACATTAAAAACAAAACAAAAAATTAAATACATAATCGTAATTTATCATAGACAATATAATTCGAGAAAAATATGATTTTAAACAGAAAGATACATTAAAGTGATCCATCACACAGATTGTGATGTTATTTGAATTTTAACAACGTATAACATTGAGATTTGACACGCAATAAAAACTTGCCATCGCGTCATCTCTGAATATAGCTCTTATTTGATTTATGTAAACATTATTA